>NW_028243340.1:0-334047 GCF_964263255.1 Lissotriton vulgaris | reverse complement strand
AATTTTTACAGAGTTTTGCTTACTCAAAAGCTTCAATTTTGACCCCTTTCAAGCACAGAAATGACTTTAAACACACTTATTTTAGTTGAAAAAGTCATAATTCACATCCAACAGTCATTTAGAGTCAAAAGATTAAATGTTAAAATTTCATCATTATAGACCATTTTGGGAACGTTCGACATGTCCGGAGTCATCGTTATTCATCCGAAAATTGATTTTTTGGACTGTACCAAAAATGATTCAAAATGTCAATTGGATCGTGCCTCATGTTAAATAACCACTTTTTAAACCCTCACAGTGACCAAAATGGCCATTTTTACAGAGTTTTGCTTATTTAAAAGCTTCAATTTTGACCCATTTCAGTCACAGAAATGACTTTAAACACACTTATTTTAGTTGAAAAAGTCATAATTCACATCGAACAGTCATTTAGAGTCAAAAGATTAAATGTTAAAATTTCATCATTATAGACCATTTTGGGAATGTTCGACATGTCCGGAGTCATCGTTTTTCATCCGAAAATTTATTTTTTGGACTCTACCAAAAATGGTTCAAAATGTCAATTGGATCGTGCCTCATGTTGAATAACCACTGTTTAAACCCTCACAGTGACCAAAATTGCCATTTTTACAGAGTTTTGCTTACTTAAAAGCTTCAATTTTGACCCGTTTCAGGCACAGAAATGACTTTAAACACACTTATGTTAGTTGAAAAAGTCATAATTTACATCCAACAGTCATTTAGAGTCAAAAGATTAAATGTTAAAATTTCATCATTATAGACCATTTTGGGAACGTTCGACATGTCCGGAGTCATCGTTTTTCATCCGAAAATTGATTTTTTGGACTGTACCAAAAATGATTCAAAATGTCAATTGGATCATGCCTCATGTTGAATAACCACTTTTTAAACCCTCAAAGTGACCAAAATGGCCATTTTACAGAGTTTTGCTAACTCAAAAGCTTCAATTTTGACCCGTTTCAATAACAGAAATGACTTTAAACACACTTATTTTAGTTGAAAAAGTCATAATTCACATCCAACAGTCATTTAGAGTCAAAAGATTAAATGTTAAAATTTCATCATTATAGGCGATTTTGGGAACGTTCGCCATGTCCGGAGTCATCGTTTTTCATCCGAAAATTGATTTTTTGGGTTGTACCAAAAATTATTCAAAATGTCAATTGGATCGTGCCTCATGTTGAATAACCACATTTTAAACCCTCAAAGTGACCAAAATGGCAATTTTTACAGAGTTTTGCTTACTCAAAAGCTTCAATTTTGACCCGTTTCAGGCACAGAAGTGACTTTAAACACACTTATTTTAGTTGAAAAAGTCATAATTCACATCCAGCAGTCATTTAGAGTCAAAAGATTAAATGTTAAAATTTCATCATTATAGACCATTTTGGGAAAGTTCGAAATGTCCGGAGTCATCGTTTTTCATCCGAAAATTGATTTTTTGGACTGTACCAAAAATGATTCAAAATGTCAATTAGATCGTGCCTCATGTTGAATAACCACTTTTTAAACCCTCACAGTGACCAAAATTGCCATTTTTACAGAGTTTTGCTTACTCAAAAGCTTCAATTTTGACCCGTTTCAGGCACAGAAATGACTTTAAACACACTTATTTTAGTTGAAAAAGTCATAATTCACATCCAACAGTCATTTAGAGTCAAAAGATTAAATGTTAAAATTTCATCATTATAGACCATTTTGGGAACGTTTGACATGTCCGGAGTCATCGTTTTTCATCCGAAAATTGATTTTTTGGACTGTACCAAAAATGATTCAAAATGTCAATTGGATCGTGCCTCATGTTGAATAACCACTTTTTAAACCCTCACAGTGACCAAAATTGCCATTTTTACAGAGTTTTGCTTACTCAAAAGCTTCAATTTTGACCCGTTTCAGGCACAGAAATGACTTTAAACACACTTATTTTAGTTGAAAAAGTCATAATTCACATCCAACAGTCATTTAGAGTCAAAAGATTAAATGTTAAAATTTCATCATTATAGACCATTTTGAGAACGTTCGACATGTCCGGAGTCATCGTTTTTCATCCGAAAATTGATTTTTTGGACTGTACCAAAAATGATTCAAAATGTCAATTGGATCGTGCCTCATGTTGAATAACCACTTTTTAAACCCTCACAGTGACCAAAATGGCAATTTTTACAGAGTTTTGCTTACTCAAAAGCTTCAATTTTGACCCCTTTCAGGCACAGAAATGACTTTAAACACACTTATTTTAGTTGAAAAAGTCATAATTCACATCCAACAGTCATTTAGAGTCAAAAGATTAAATGTTAAAATTTCATCATTATAGACCATTTTGGGAACGTTCGACATGTCCGGAGTCATCGTTATTCATCCGAAAATTGATTTTTTGGACTGTACAAAAATGATTCAAAATGTCAATTGGATCGTGCCTCATGTTAAATAACCACTTTTTAAACCCTCACAGTGACCAAAATGGCCATTTTTACAGAGTTTTGCTTATTTAAAAGCTTCAATTTTGACCCATTTCAGTCACAGAAATGACTTTAAACACACTTATTTTAGTTGAAAAAGTCATAATTCACATCGAACAGTCATTTAGAGTCAAAAGATTAAATGTTAAAATTTCATCATTATAGACCATTTTGGGAATGTTCGACATGTCCGGAGTCATCGTTTTTCATCCGAAAATTTATTTTTTTGGCTCTACCAAAAATGGTTCAAAATGTCAATTGGATCGTGCCTCATGTTGAATAACCACTGTTTAAACCCTCACAGTGACCAAAATTGCCATTTTTACAGAGTTTTGCTTACTTAAAAGCTTCAATTTTGACCCGTTTCAGGCACAGAAATGACTTTAAACACACTTATGTTAGTTGAAAAAGTCATAATTTACATCCAACAGTCATTTAGAGTCAAAAGATTAAATGTTAAAATTTCATCATTATAGACCATTTTGGGAACGTTCGACATGTCCGGAGTCATCGTTTTTCATCCGAAAATTGATTTTTTGGACTGTACCAAAAATGATTCAAAATGTCAATTGGATCATGCCTCATGTTGAATAACCACTTTTTAAACCCTCAAAGTGACCAAAATGGCCATTTTACAGAGTTTTGCTAACTCAAAAGCTTCAATTTTGACCCGTTTCAGTCACAGAAATGACTTTAAACACACTTATTTTAGTTGAAAAAGTCATAATTCACATCCAGCAGTCATTTAGAGTCAAAAGATTAAATGTTAAAATTTCATCATTATAGACTATTTTGGGAACGTTCGACATGTCCGGAGTCATCGTTTTTCATCCGAAAATTGATTTTTTGGACTGTACCAAAAATGATTCAAAATGTCAATTGGATCGTGCCTCATGTTGAATAACCACTTTTTAAACCCTCACAGTGACCAAAATGGCAATTTTTACAGAGTTTTGCTTACTCAAAAGCTTCTATTTTGACCCGTTTCAGTCACAGAAATGACTTTAAACACACTTATTTTAGTTGAAAAAGTCATAATTCACATCCAACAGTCATTTAGAGTCAAAAGATTAAATGTTAAAATTTCATCATTATAGACCATTTTGGGAACGTTCGACATGTCCGGAGTCATCGTTTTTCATCCGAAAATTGATTTTTTGGACTGTACCAAAAATGATTTATAATGTCAATTGGATCGTGCCTCATGTTGAATAACCACTTTTTAAACCCTCACAGTGACCAAAATTGCCATTTTTACAGAGTTTTGCTTACTCAAAAGCTTCAATTTTGACCCGTTTCAGGCACAGAAATGACTTTAAACAGACTTATTTTAGTTGAAAAAGTCATAATTCACATCCAACAGTCATTTAGAGTCAAAAGATTAAATGTTAAAATTTCATCATTATAGACCATTTTGGGAACGTTCGACATGTCCGGAGTCATCGTTTTTCATCCGAAAATTGATTTTTTGGACTGTACCAAAAATGATTCAAAATGTCAATTGGATCGTGCCTCATGTTGAATAACCACTTTTTAAACCCTCACATTGACCAAAATGGCAATTTTTACAGAGTTTTGCTTACTCAAAAGCTTCAATTTTGACCCGTTTCAGGCACAGAAATGACTTTAAACACACTTATTTTAGTGGAAAAAGTCATAATTCACATCCAACAGTCATTTAGAGTCAAAAGATTAAATGTTAAAATTTCATCATTATAGACCATTTTGGGAATGTTCGACATGTCCGGAGTCATCGTTTTTCATCCGAAAATTGATTTTTTGGACTGTACCAAAAATGATTCAAAATGTCAATTGGATCGTGCCTCATGTTGAATAACCACTGTTTAAACCCTCACAGTGACCAAAATTGCCATTTTTACAGAGTTTTGCTTACTTAAAAGCTTCAATTTTGACCCGTTTCAGGCACAGAAATGACTTTAAACACACTTATTTTAGTTGAAAAAGTCATAATTCACATCCAACAGTCATTTAGAGTCAAAAGATTAAATGTTAAAATTTCAATATTATAGACCATTTTGGGAACGTTCGACATGTCCGGAGTCATCGTTTTTCATCCGAAAATTGATTTTTTGGACTGTACCAAAAATGATTCAAAATGTCAATTGGATCATGCCTCATGTTGAATAACCACATTTTAAACCCTCACAGTGACCAAAATGGCCATTTTTACAGAGTTTTGCTTATTTAAAAGCTTCAATTTTGACCCGTTTCAGTCACAGAAATGACTTTACACACTTATTTTAGTTGAAATTGTCATAATTCACATCCAACAGTCATTTAGAGTCAAAAGATTAAATGTTAAAATTTCATCATTATAGACCATTTTGGGAACGTTCGACATGTCCGGAGTCATCGTTTTTCATCCGAAAATTGATTTTTTGGACTGTACCAAAAATGATTCAAAATGTCAATTGGATCGTGCCTCATGTTGAATAACCACTTTTTAAACCCTCACAGTGACCAAAATGGCAATTTTTACAGAGTTTTGCTTACTCAAAAGCTTCAATTTTGACCCGTTTCAGGCACAGAAATGACTTTAAACACACTTATTTTAGTTGAAAAAGTCATAATTCACATCCAACAGTCATTTAGAGTCAAAAGATTAAATGTTAAAATTTCATCATTATAGACCATTTTGGGAATGTTCGACATGTCCGGAGTCATCGTTTTTCATCCGAAAATTGATTTTTTGGACTGTACCAAAAATGATTCAAAATGTCAATTGGATCGTGCCTCATGTTGAATAACCACTGTTTAAACCCTCACAGTGACCAAAATTGCCATTTTTACAGAGTTTTGCTTACTTAAAAGCTTAATTTTGACCCGTTTCAGGCACAGAAATGACTTTAAACACACTTATTTTAGTTGAAAAAGTCATAATTCACATCCAACAGTCATTTAGAGTCAAAAGATTAAATGTTAAAATTTCAATATTATAGACCATTTTGGGAACGTTCGACATGTCCGGAGTCATCGTTTTTCATCCGAAAATTGATTTTTTGGACTGTACCAAAAATGATTCAAAATGTCAATTGGATCATGCCTCATGTTGAATAACCACATTTTAAACCCTCACAGTGAGCAAAATGGCCATTTTTACAGAGTTTTGCTTATTTAAAAGCTTCAATTTTGACCCGTTTCAGTCACAGAAATGACTTTAAACACACTTATTTTAGTTGAAATTGTCATAATTCACATCCAACAGTCATTTAGAGTCAAAAGATTAAATGTTAAAATTTCATCATTATAGACCATTTTGGGAACGTTCGACATGTCCGGAGTCATCGTTTTTCATCCGAAAATTGATTTTTTGGACTGTACCAAAAATGATTCAAAATGTCAATTGGATCGTGCCTCATGTTGAATAACCACTTTTTAAACCCTCACAGTGACCAAAATTGCCATTTTTACAGAGTTTTGCTTACTCAAAAGCTTCAATTTTGACCCGTTTCAGGCACAGAAATGACTTTAAACACACTTATTTTAGTTGAAAAAGTCATAATTCACATCCAACAGTCATTTAGAGTCAAAAGATTAAATGTTAAAATTTCATCATTATAGACCATTTTGGGAACGTTCGACATGTCAGGAGTCATCGTTTTTCATCCGAAAATTGAGTTTTTTGGACTGTACCAAAAATGATTCAAAATGTCAATTGGATCGTGCCTCATGTTGAATAACCACATTTTAAACCCTCACAGTGACCAAAATGGCCATTTTTACAGAGTTTTGCTTATTTAAAAGCTTCAATTTTGACCCGTTTCAGTCACAGAAATGACTTTAAACACACTTATTTTAGTTGAAATTGTCATAATTCACATCCAACAGTCATTTAGAGTCAAAAGATTAAATGTTAAAATTTCATCATTATAGACCATTTTGGGAATGTTCGACATGTCCGGAGTCATCGTTTTTCATCCGAAAATTTATTTTTTGGACTCTACCAAAAATGGTTCAAAATGTCAATTGGATCGTGCCTCATGTTGAATAACCACTGTTTAAACCCTCACAGTGACCAAAATTGCCATTTTTACAGAGTTTTGCTTACTTAAAAGCTTCAATTTTGACCCGTTTCAGGCACAGAAATGACTTTAAACACACTTATGTTAGTTGAAAAAGTCATAATTTACATCCAACAGTCATTTAGAGTCAAAAGATTAAATGTTAAAATTTCATCATTATAGACCATTTTGGGAACGTTCGACATGTCCGGAGTCATCGTTTTTCATCCGAAAATTGATTTTTTGGACTGTACCAAAAATGATTCAAAATGTCAATTGGATCATGCCTCATGTTGAATAACCACTTTTTAAACCCTCAAAGTGACCAAAATGGCCATTTTACAGAGTTTTGCTAACTCAAAAGCTTCAATTTTGACCCGTTTCAATAACAGAAATGACTTTAAACACACTTATTTTAGTTGAAAAAGTCATAATTCACATCCAACAGTCATTTAGAGTCAAAAGATTAAATGTTAAAATTTCATCATTATAGGCGATTTTGGGAACGTTCGCCATGTCCGGAGTCATCGTTTTTCATCCGAAAATTGATTTTTTGGGTTGTACCAAAAATTATTCAAAATGTCAATTGGATCGTGCCTCATGTTGAATAACCACATTTTAAACCCTCAAAGTGACCAAAATGGCAATTTTTACAGAGTTTTGCTTACTCAAAAGCTTCAATTTTGACCCGTTTCAGGCACAGAAGTGACTTTAAACACACTTATTTTAGTTGAAAAAGTCATAATTCACATCCAGCAGTCATTTAGAGTCAAAAGATTAAATGTTAAAATTTCATCATTATAGACCATTTTGGGAAAGTTCGAAATGTCCGGAGTCATCGTTTTTCATCCGAAAATTGATTTTTTGGACTGTACCAAAAATGATTCAAAATGTCAATTAGATCGTGCCTCATGTTGAATAACCACTTTTTAAACCCTCACAGTGACCAAAATTGCCATTTTTACAGAGTTTTGCTTACTCAAAAGCTTCAATTTTGACCCGTTTCAGGCACAGAAATGACTTTAAACACACTTATTTTAGTTGAAAAAGTCATAATTCACATCCAACAGTCATTTAGAGTCAAAAGATTAAATGTTAAAATTTCATCATTATAGACCATTTTGGGAACGTTTGACATGTCCGGAGTCATCGTTTTTCATCCGAAAATTGATTTTTTGGACTGTACCAAAAATGATTCAAAATGTCAATTGGATCGTGCCTCATGTTGAATAACCACTTTTTAAACCCTCACAGTGACCAAAATTGCCATTTTTACAGAGTTTTGCTTACTCAAAAGCTTCAATTTTGACCCGTTTCAGGCACAGAAATGACTTTAAACACACTTATTTTAGTTGAAAAAGTCATAATTCACATCCAACAGTCATTTAGAGTCAAAAGATTAAATGTTAAAATTTCATCATTATAGACCATTTTGAGAACGTTCGACATGTCCGGAGTCATCGTTTTTCATCCGAAAATTGATTTTTTGGACTGTACCAAAAATGATTCAAAATGTCAATTGGATCGTGCCTCATGTTGAATAACCACTTTTTAAACCCTCACAGTGACCAAAATGGCAATTTTTACAGAGTTTTGCTTACTCAAAAGCTTCAATTTTGACCCCTTTCAGGCACAGAAATGACTTTAAACACACTTATTTTAGTTGAAAAAGTCATAATTCACATCCAACAGTCATTTAGAGTCAAAAGATTAAATGTTAAAATTTCATCATTATAGACCATTTTGGGAACGTTCGACATGTCCGGAGTCATCGTTATTCATCCGAAAATTGATTTTTTGGACTGTACAAAAATGATTCAAAATGTCAATTGGATCGTGCCTCATGTTAAATAACCACTTTTTAAACCCTCACAGTGACCAAAATGGCCATTTTTACAGAGTTTTGCTTATTTAAAAGCTTCAATTTTGACCCATTTCAGTCACAGAAATGACTTTAAACACACTTATTTTAGTTGAAAAAGTCATAATTCACATCGAACAGTCATTTAGAGTCAAAAGATTAAATGTTAAAATTTCATCATTATAGACCATTTTGGGAATGTTCGACATGTCCGGAGTCATCGTTTTTCATCCGAAAATT
Source organism: Lissotriton vulgaris (assembly GCF_964263255.1). Taxonomy (NCBI): domain Eukaryota; kingdom Metazoa; phylum Chordata; class Amphibia; order Caudata; family Salamandridae; genus Lissotriton; species Lissotriton vulgaris. Next base: position 325,444 of record NW_028243340.1, on the reverse strand, counting down.
TATTTTTTGGACTCTACCAAAAATGGTTCAAAATGTCAATTGGATCGTGCCTCATGTTGAATAACCACTGTTTAAACCCTCACAGTGACCAAAATTGCCATTTTTACAGAGTTTTGCTTACTTAAAAGCTTCAATTTTGACCCGTTTCAGGCACAGAAATGACTTTAAACACACTTATGTTAGTTGAAAAAGTCATAATTTACATCCAACAGTCATTTAGAGTCAAAAGATTAAATGTTAAAATTTCATCATTATAGACCATTTTGGGAACGTTCGACATGTCCGGAGTCATCGTTTTTCATCCGAAAATTGATTTTTTGGACTGTACCAAAAATGATTCAAAATGTCAATTGGATCATGCCTCATGTTGAATAACCACTTTTTAAACCCTCAAAGTGACCAAAATGGCCATTTTACAGAGTTTTGCTAACTCAAAAGCTTCAATTTTGACCCGTTTCAGTCACAGAAATGACTTTAAACACACTTATTTTAGTTGAAAAAGTCATAATTCACATCCAGCAGTCATTTAGAGTCAAAAGATTAAATGTTAAAATTTCATCATTATAGACTATTTTGGGAACGTTCGACATGTCCGGAGTCATCGTTTTTCATCCGAAAATTGATTTTTTGGACTGTACCAAAAATGATTCAAAATGTCAATTGGATCGTGCCTCATGTTGAATAACCACTTTTTAAACCCTCACAGTGACCAAAATGGCAATTTTTACAGAGTTTTGCTTACTCAAAAGCTTCTATTTTGACCCGTTTCAGTCACAGAAATGACTTTAAACACACTTATTTTAGTTGAAAAAGTCATAATTCACATCCAACAGTCATTTAGAGTCAAAAGATTAAATGTTAAAATTTCATCATTATAGACCATTTTGGGAACGTTCGACATGTCCGGAGTCATCGTTTTTCATCCGAAAATTGATTTTTTGGACTGTACCAAAAATGATTTATAATGTCAATTGGATCGTGCCTCATGTTGAATAACCACTTTTTAAACCCTCACAGTGACCAAAATTGCCATTTTTACAGAGTTTTGCTTACTCAAAAGCTTCAATTTTGACCCGTTTCAGGCACAGAAATGACTTTAAACAGACTTATTTTAGTTGAAAAAGTCATAATTCACATCCAACAGTCATTTAGAGTCAAAAGATTAAATGTTAAAATTTCATCATTATAGACCATTTTGGGAACGTTCGACATGTCCGGAGTCATCGTTTTTCATCCGAAAATTGATTTTTTGGACTGTACCAAAAATGATTCAAAATGTCAATTGGATCGTGCCTCATGTTGAATAACCACTTTTTAAACCCTCACATTGACCAAAATGGCAATTTTTACAGAGTTTTGCTTACTCAAAAGCTTCAATTTTGACCCGTTTCAGGCACAGAAATGACTTTAAACACACTTATTTTAGTGGAAAAAGTCATAATTCACATCCAACAGTCATTTAGAGTCAAAAGATTAAATGTTAAAATTTCATCATTATAGACCATTTTGGGAATGTTCGACATGTCCGGAGTCATCGTTTTTCATCCGAAAATTGATTTTTTGGACTGTACCAAAAATGATTCAAAATGTCAATTGGATCGTGCCTCATGTTGAATAACCACTGTTTAAACCCTCACAGTGACCAAAATTGCCATTTTTACAGAGTTTTGCTTACTTAAAAGCTTCAATTTTGACCCGTTTCAGGCACAGAAATGACTTTAAACACACTTATTTTAGTTGAAAAAGTCATAATTCACATCCAACAGTCATTTAGAGTCAAAAGATTAAATGTTAAAATTTCAATATTATAGACCATTTTGGGAACGTTCGACATGTCCGGAGTCATCGTTTTTCATCCGAAAATTGATTTTTTGGACTGTACCAAAAATGATTCAAAATGTCAATTGGATCATGCCTCATGTTGAATAACCACATTTTAAACCCTCACAGTGACCAAAATGGCCATTTTTACAGAGTTTTGCTTATTTAAAAGCTTCAATTTTGACCCGTTTCAGTCACAGAAATGACTTTACACACTTATTTTAGTTGAAATTGTCATAATTCACATCCAACAGTCATTTAGAGTCAAAAGATTAAATGTTAAAATTTCATCATTATAGACCATTTTGGGAACGTTCGACATGTCCGGAGTCATCGTTTTTCATCCGAAAATTGATTTTTTGGACTGTACCAAAAATGATTCAAAATGTCAATTGGATCGTGCCTCATGTTGAATAACCACTTTTTAAACCCTCACAGTGACCAAAATGGCAATTTTTACAGAGTTTTGCTTACTCAAAAGCTTCAATTTTGACCCGTTTCAGGCACAGAAATGACTTTAAACACACTTATTTTAGTTGAAAAAGTCATAATTCACATCCAACAGTCATTTAGAGTCAAAAGATTAAATGTTAAAATTTCATCATTATAGACCATTTTGGGAATGTTCGACATGTCCGGAGTCATCGTTTTTCATCCGAAAATTGATTTTTTGGACTGTACCAAAAATGATTCAAAATGTCAATTGGATCGTGCCTCATGTTGAATAACCACTGTTTAAACCCTCACAGTGACCAAAATTGCCATTTTTACAGAGTTTTGCTTACTTAAAAGCTTCAATTTTGACCCGTTTCAGGCACAGAAATGACTTTAAACACACTTATTTTAGTTGAAAAAGTCATAATTCACATCCAACAGTCATTTAGAGTCAAAAGATTAAATGTTAAAATTTCAATATTATAGACCATTTTGGGAACGTTCGACATGTCCGGAGTCATCGTTTTTCATCCGAAAATTGATTTTTTGGACTGTACCAAAAATGATTCAAAATGTCAATTGGATCATGCCTCATGTTGAATAACCACATTTTAAACCCTCACAGTGAGCAAAATGGCCATTTTTACAGAGTTTTGCTTATTTAAAAGCTTCAATTTTGACCCGTTTCAGTCACAGAAATGACTTTAAACACACTTATTTTAGTTGAAATTGTCATAATTCACATCCAACAGTCATTTAGAGTCAAAAGATTAAATGTTAAAATTTCATCATTATAGACCATTTTGGGAACGTTCGACATGTCCGGAGTCATCGTTTTTCATCCGAAAATTGATTTTTTGGACTGTACCAAAAATGATTCAAAATGTCAATTGGATCGTGCCTCATGTTGAATAACCACTTTTTAAACCCTCACAGTGACCAAAATTGCCATTTTTACAGAGTTTTGCTTACTCAAAAGCTTCAATTTTGACCCGTTTCAGGCACAGAAATGACTTTAAACACACTTATTTTAGTTGAAAAAGTCATAATTCACATCCAACAGTCATTTAGAGTCAAAAGATTAAATGTTAAAATTTCATCATTATAGACCATTTTGGGAACGTTCGACATGTCAGGAGTCATCGTTTTTCATCCGAAAATTGAGTTTTTTGGACTGTACCAAAAATGATTCAAAATGTCAATTGGATCGTGCCTCATGTTGAATAACCACATTTTAAACCCTCACAGTGACCAAAATGGCCATTTTTACAGAGTTTTGCTTATTTAAAAGCTTCAATTTTGACCCGTTTCAGTCACAGAAATGACTTTAAACACACTTATTTTAGTTGAAATTGTCATAATTCACATCCAACAGTCATTTAGAGTCAAAAGATTAAATGTTCAAATTTCATCATTATAGACCATTTTGGGAACGTTCGACATGTCCGGAGTCATCGTTTTTCATCCGAAAATTGATTTTTTGGAGTGTACCAAAAATGATTCAAAATGTCAATTGGATCGTGCCTCATGTTGAATAACCACTTTTTAAACGCTCAAAGTGACCAAAATGGCCATTTTTACAGAGTTTTGCTTACTCAAAAGCTTCAATTTTGACCCGTTTCAGTCACAGAAATGACTTTAAACACACTTATTTTAGTTGAAAAAGTCATAATTCACATCCAACAGCCATTTAGAGTCAAAAGATTAAATGTTAAAATTTCATCATTATAGACCATTTTGGGAACGTTCGACATGTCCGGAGTCATCGTTTTTCATCCGAAAATTGATTTTTTGGACTGTACCAAAAATGATTCAAAATGTCAATTGGATCATGCCTCATGTTGAATAACCACTTTTTAAACCCTCACAGTGACCAAAATTGGAATTTTTACAGAGTTTTGCTTTCTCAAAAGCTTCAATTTTGACCCGTTTCAGGCACAGAAATGACTTTAACACACTTATTTTAGTTGAAAAAGTCATAATTCACATCCAACAGTCATTTAGAGTCAAAAGATTAAATGTTAAAATTTCATCATTATAGACCATTTTGGGAACGTTCGACATGTCCGGAGTCATCGTTTTTCATCCGAAAATTGATTTTTTGGACTGTACCAAAAATGATTCAAAATGTCAATTGGATCGTGCCTCATGTTGAATAACCACTTTTTAAACCCTCACAGTGACCAAAATTGCAATTTTTACAGAGTTTTGCTTTCTCAAAAGCTTCAATTTTGACCCGTTTCAGGCACAGAAATGACTTTAACACACTTATTTTAGTTGAAAAAGTCATAATTCACATCCAACAGTCATTTAGAGTCAAAAGATTAAATGTTAAAATTTCATCATTATAGACCATTTTGGGAACGTTCAACATGTCCGGAGTCATCGTTTTTCATCCGAAAATTGATTTTTTGGACTGTACCAAAAATGATTCAAAATGTCAATTGGATCGTGCCTCATGTTGAATAACCACTTTTTAAACCCTCACAGTGACCAAAATGGCAATTTTTACAGCGTTTTGCTTACTCAAAAGCTTCAATTTTGACCCGTTTCAGGCACAGAAATGACTTTAAACACACTTATTTTAGTTGAAAAAGTCATAATTCACATCCAACAGTCATTTAGAGTCAAAAGATTAAATGTTAAAATTTCATCATTATAGACCATTTTGGGAACGTTCGACATGTCCGGAGTCATCGTTTTTCATCCGAAAATTGATTTTTTGGACTGTACCAAAAATGATTCAAAATGTCAATTGGATCGTGCCTCATGTTAAATAACCACTTTTTAAACCCTCACAGTGACCAAAATGGCCATTTTTACAGAGTTTTGCTTATTTAAAAGCTTCAATTTTGACCCATTTCAGTCACAGAAATGACTTTAAACACACTTATTTTAGTTGAAAAAGTCATAATTCACATCCAACAGTCATTTAGAGTCAAAAGATTAAATGTTAAAATTTCATCATTATAGACCATTTTGGGAATGTTCGACATGTCCGGAGTCAACGTTTTTCATCCGAAAATTGATTTTTTTGGACTGTACCAAAAATGATTCAAAATGTCAATTGGATCGTGCCTCATGTTGAATAACCACTGTTTAAACCCTCACAGTGACCAAAATTGCCATTTTTACAGAGTTTTGCTTACTTAAAAGCTTCAATTTTGACCCGTTTCAGGCACAGAAATGACTTTAAACACACTTATTTTAGTTGAAAAAGTCATAATTCACATCCAACAGTCATTTAGAGTCAAAAGATTAAATGTAAAAATTTCAATATTATAGACCATTTTGGGAACGTTCGACATGTCCGGAGTCATCGTTTTTCATCCGAAAATGGATTTTTTGGACTGTACCAAAAATGATTCAAAATGTCAATTGGATCATGCCTCATGTTGAATAACCACATTTTAAACCCTCACAGTGACCAAAATGGCCATTTTTACAGAGTTTTGCTTATTTAAAAGCTTCAATTTTGACCCGTTTCAGTCACAGAAATGACTTTAAACACACTTATTTTAGTTGAAATTGTCATAATTCACATCCAACAGTCATTTAGAGTCAAAAGATTAAATTTTAAAATTTCATCATTATAGACCATTTTGGGAACGTTCGACATGTCCAGAGTCATCGTTTTTCATCCGAAAATTGATTTTTTGGACTGTACCAAAAATGATTCAAAATGTCGATTGGATCGTGCCTCATGTTGAATAACCACTTTTTAAACCCTCACAGTGACCAAAATGGCAATTTTTACAGAGTTTTGCTTACTCAAAAGCTTCAATTTTGACCCGTTTCAGTCACAGAAATGACTTTAAACACACTTATTTTAGTTGAAAAAGCCATAATTCACATCCAACAGTCATTTAGAGTCAAAAGATTAAATGTTAAAATTTCTTCATTATAGACCATTTTGGGAACGTTCGACATGTCCGGAGTCATCGTTTTTCATCCGAAAATTGATTTTTTGGACTGTACCAAAAATGATTCAAAATGTCAATTGGATCGTGCCTCATGTTGAATAACCACTTTTTAAACCCTCACAGTGACCAAAATTGCCATTTTTACAGAGTTTTGCTTACTCAAAAGCTTCAATTTTGACCCGTTTCAGGCACAGAAATGACTTTAAACACACTTATTTTAGTTGAAAAAGTCATAATTCACATCCAACAGTCATTTAGAGTCAAAAGATTAAATGTTAAAATTTCATCATTATAGACCATTTTGGGAACGTTCGACATGTCGAATCATGTCGAGTCATCGTTTTTCATCCGAAAATTGATTTTTTGGACTGTACCAAAAATGATTCAAAATGTCAATTGGATCGTGCCTCATGTTGAATAACCACTTTTTAAACCCTCACAGTGACCAAAATTGCCGTTTTTACAGAGTTTTGCTTACTCAAAAGCTTCAATTTTGACCCGTTTCAGGCACAGAAATGACTTAAACACACTTATTTTAGTTGAAAAAGTCATAATTCACATCCAACAGTCATTTAGAGTCAAAAGATTAAATGTTAAAATTTCATCATTATAGACCATTTTGGGAACGTTCGACATGTCCGGAGTCATCGTTTTTCATCCGAAAATTGATTTTTTGGACTGTACCAAAAATGATTCAAAATGTCAATTGGATCGTGCCTCATGTTGAATAACCACTTTTTAAACCCTCACAGTGACCAAAATTGCCATTTTTACAGAGTTTTGCTTACTCAAAAGCTTCAATTTTGACCCGTTTCAGGCACAGAAATGACTTTAAACACACTTGTTTTAGTTGAAAAAGTCATAATTCACATCCAACAGTCATTTAGAGTCAAAAGATTAATTGTTAAAATTTCATCATTATAGACCATTTTGGGAACGTTCGACATGTCCGGAGTCATCGTTTTTCATCCGAAAATTGATTTTTTGGACTGTACCAAAAATGATTCAAAATGTCAATTGGATCGTGCCTCATGTTGAATAACCACTTTTTAAACCCTCACAGTGACCAAAATGGCAATTTTTACAGAGTTTTGCTTACTCAAAAGCTTCAATTTTGACCCGTTTCAGGCACAGAAATGACTTTAAACACACTTATTTTAGTTGAAAAAGTCATAATTCACATCCAACAGTCATTTAGAGTCAAAAGATTAAATGTTAAAGTTTCATCATTATAGACCATTTTGGGAACGTTCGACATGTCCGGAGTCATCGTTTTTCATCCGAAAATTGATTTTTTGGACTGTACCAAAAATGATTCAAAATGTCAATTGGATCGTGCCTCATGTTGAATAACCACTTTTTAAACCCTCACAGTGACCAAAATGGCAATTTTTACAGAGTTTTGCTTACTCAAAAGCTTCAATTTTGACCCGTTTCAGGCACAGAAATGACTTTAAACACACTTATTTTAGTTGAAAAAGTCATAATTCACATCCAACAGTCATTTAGAGTCAAAAGATTAAATGTTAAAATTTCATCATTATAGACCTTTTTGGGAATGTTCGACATGTCCGGAGTCATCGTTTTTCATCCAAAAATTGATTTTTTGGACTGTACCAAAAATGATTCAAAATGTCAATTGGATCGTGCCTCATGTTGAATAACCACTGTTTAAACCCTCACAGTGACCAAAATTGCCATTTTTACAGAGTTTTGCTTACTTAAAAGCTTCAATTTTGACCCGTTTCAGGCACAGAAATGACTTTAAACACACTTATTTTAGTTGAAAAAGTCATAATTCACATCCAACAGTCATTTAGAGTCAAAAGATTAAATGTTAAAATTTCAATATTATAGACCATTTTGGGAACGTTCGACTTGTCCGGAGTCATCGTTTTTCATCCGAAAATTGATTTTTTGGACTGTACCAAAAATGATTCAAAATGTCAATTGGATCATGCCTCATGTTGAATAACCACATTTTAAACCCTCACAGTGAGCAAAATGGCCATTTTTACAGAGTTTTGCTTATTTAAAAGCTTCAATTTTGACCCGTTTCAGTCACAGAAATGACTTTAAACACACTTATTTTAGTTGAAATTGTCATAATTCACATCCAACAGTCATTTAGAGTCAAAAGATTAAATGTTAAAATTTCATCATTATAGACCATTTTGGGAACGTTCGACATGTCCGGAGTCATCGTTTTTCATCCGAAAATTGATTTTTTGGACTGTACCAAAAATGATTCAAAATGTCAATTGGATCGTGCCTCATGTTGAATAACCACTTTTTAAACCCTCACAGTGACCAAAATTGCCATTTTTACAGAGTTTTGCTTACTCAAAAGCTTCAATTTTGACCCGTTTCAGGCACAGAAATGACTTTAAACACACTTATTTTAGTTGAAAAAGTCATAATTCACATCCAACAGTCATTTAGAGTCAAAAGATTAAATGTTAAAATTTCATCATTATAGACCATTTTGGGAACGTTCGACATGTCAGGAGTCATCGTTTTTCACCTGAAAATTGAGTTTTTTGGACTGTACCAAAAATGATTCAAAATGTCAATTGGATCGTGCCTCATGTTGAATAACCACTGTTTAAACCCTCACAGTGACCAAAATTGCCATTTTTACAGAGTTTTGCTTACTTAAAAGCTTCAATTTTGACCCGTTTCAGGCACAGAAATGACTTTAAACACACTTATTTTAGTTGAAAAAGTCATAATTCACATCCAACAGTCATTTAGAGTCAAAAGATTAAATGTAAAAATTTCAATATTATAGACCATTTTGGGAACGTTCGACATGTCCGGAGTCATCGTTTTTCATCCGAAAATTGATTTTTTGGACTGTACCAAAAATGATTCAAAATGTCAATTGGATCATGCCTCATGTTGAATAACCACATTTTAAACCCTCACAGTGACCAAAATGGCCATTTTTACAGAGTTTTGCTTATTTAAAAGCTTCAATTTTGACCCGTTTCAGTCACAGAAATGACTTTAAACACACTTATTTTAGTTGAAATTGTCATAATTCACATCCAACAGTCATTTAGAGTCAAAAGATTAAATGTTAAAATGTCATCATTATAGACCATTTTGGGAACGTTCGACATGTCCGGAGTCATCGTTTTTCATCCGAAAATTGATTTTTTGGACTGTACCAAAAATGATTCAAAATGTCAATTGGATCGTGCCTCATGTTGAATAACCACTTTTTAAACCCTCACAGTGACCAAAATTGCAATTTTTACAGAGTTTTGCTTTCTCAAAAGCTTCAATTTTGACCCGTTTCAGGCACAGAAATGACTTTAAACACACTTATTTTAGTTGAAAAAGTCATAATTCACATCCAACAGTCATTTAGAGTCAAAAGATTAAATGTTAAAATTTCATCATTATAGGCGATTTTGGGAACGTTCGACATGTCCGGAGTCATCGTTTTTCATCCGAAAATTGATTTTTTGGACTGTACCAAAAATGATTCAAAATGTCAATTGGATCGTGCCTCATGTTGAATAACCACTTTTTAAACCCTCACAGTGACCAAAATTGCCATTTTTACAGAGTTTTGCTTACTCAAAAGCTTCAATTTTGACCCGTTTCAGTCACAGAAATGACTTTAAACACACTTATTTTAGTTGAAATTGTCATAATTCACATCCAACAGTCATTTAGAGTCAAAAGATTAAATGTTAAAATGTCATCATTATAGACCATTTTGGGAACGTTCGACATGTCCGGAGTCATCGTTTTTCATCCGAAAATTGATTTTTTGGGCTGTACCAAAAATTATTCAAAATGTCAATTGGATCGTGCCTCATGTTGAATAACCACTTTTTAAACCCTCAAAGTGACCAAAATGGCAATTTTTACAGAGTTTTGCTTACTCAAAAGCTTCAATTTTGACCCGTTTCAGGCACAGAAATGACTTTAAACACACTTATTTTAGTTGAAAAAGTCATAATTCACATCCAGCAGTCATTTAGAGTCAAAAGATTAAATGTTAAAATTTCATCATTATAGACTATTTTGGGAACGTTCGACATGTCCGGAGTCATCGTTTTTCATCCGAAAATTGATTTTTTGGACTGTACCAAAAATGATTCAAAATGTCAATTGGATCGTGCCTCATGTTGAATAACCACTTTTTAAACCCTCACAGTGACCAAAATGGCAATTTTTACAGAGTTTTGCTTACTCAAAAGCTTCTATTTTGACCCGTTTCAGTCACAGAAATGACTTTAAACACACTTATTTTAGTTGAAAAAGTCATAATTCACATCCAACAGTCATTTAGAGTCAAAAGATTAAATGTTAAAATTTCATCATTATAGACCATTTTGGGAACGTTCGACATGTCCGGAGTCATCGTTTTTCATCCGAAAATTGATTTTTTGGACTGTACCAAAAATGATTTAAAATGTCAATTGGATCGTGCCTCATGTTGAATAACCACTTTTTAAACCCTCACAGTGACCAAAATTGCCATTTTTACAGAGTTTTGCTTACTCAAAAGCTTCAATTTTGACCCGTTTCAGGCACAGAAATGACTTTAAACAGACTTATTTTAGTTGAAAAAGTCATAATTCACATCCAACAGTCATTTAGAGTCAAAAGATTAAATGTTAAAATTTCATCATTATAGACCATTTTGGGAACGTTCGACATGTCCGGAGTCATCGTTTTTCATCCGAAAATTGATTTTTTGGACTGTACCAAAAATGATTCAAAATGTCAATTGGATCGTGCCTCATGTTGAATAACCACTTTTTAAACCCTCACATTGACCAAAATGGCAATTTTTACAGAGTTTTGCTTACTCAAAAGCTTCAATTTTGACCCGTTTCAGGCACAGAAATGACTTTAAACACACTTATTTTAGTGGAAAAAGTCATAATTCACATCCAACAGTCATTTAGAGTCAAAAGATTAAATGTTAAAATTTCATCATTATAGACCATTTTGGGAATGTTCGACATGTCCGGAGTCATCGTTTTTCATCCGAAAATTGATTTTTTGGACTGTACCAAAAATGATTCAAAATGTCAATTGGATCGTGCCTCATGTTGAATAACCACTGTTTAAACCCTCACAGTGACCAAAATTGCCATTTTTACAGAGTTTTGCTTACTTAAAAGCTTCAATTTTGACCCGTTTCAGGCACAGAAATGACTTTAAACACACTTATTTTAGTTGAAAAAGTCATAATTCACATCCAACAGTCATTTAGAGTCAAAAGATTAAATGTTAAAATTTCAATATTATAGACCATTTTGGGAACGTTCGACATGTCCGGAGTCATCGTTTTTCATCCGAAAATTGATTTTTTGGACTGTACCAAAAATGATTCAAAATGTCAATTGGATCATGCCTCATGTTGAATAACCACATTTTAAACCCTCACAGTGAGCAAAATGGCCATTTTTACAGAGTTTTGCTTATTTAAAAGCTTCAATTTTGACCCTTTTCAGTCACAGAAATGACTTTAAACACACTTATTTTAGTTGAAATTGTCATAATTCACATCCAACAGTCATTTAGAGTCAAAAGATTAAATGTTAAAATTTCATCATTATAGACCATTTTGGGAACGTTCGACATGTCCGGAGTCATCGTTTTTCATCCGAAAATTGATTTTTTGGACTGTACCAAAAATGATTCAAAATGTCAATTGGATCGTGCCTCATGTTGAATAACCACTTTTTAAACCCTCACAGTGACCAAAATTGCCATTTTTACAGAGTTTTGCTTACTCAAAAGCTTCAATTTTGACCCGTTTCAGGCACAGAAATGACTTTAAACACACTTATTTTAGTTGAAAAAGTCATAATTCACATCCAACAGTCATTTAGAGTCAAAAGATTAAATGTTAAAATTTCATCATTATAGACCATTTTGGGAACGTTCGACATGTCAGGAGTCATCGTTTTTCATCCGAAAATTGAGTTTTTTGGACTGTACCAAAAATGATTCAAAATGTCAATTGGATCGTGCCTCATGTTGAATAACCACATTTTAAACCCTCACAGTGACCAAAATGGCCATTTTTACAGAGTTTTGCTTATTTAAAAGCTTCAATTTTGACCCGTTTCAGTCACAGAAATGACTTTAAACACACTTATTTTAGTTGAAATTGTCATAATTCACATCCAACAGTCATTTAGAGTCAAAAGATTAAATGTTCAAATTTCATCATTATAGACCATTTTGGGAACGTTCGACATGTCCGGAGTCATCGTTTTTCATCCGAAAATTGATTTTTTGGAGTGTACCAAAAATGATTCAAAATGTCAATTGGATCGTGCCTCATGTTGAATAACCACTTTTTAAACGCTCAAAGTGACCAAAATGGCCATTTTTACAGAGTTTTGCTTACTCAAAAGCTTCAATTTTGACCCGTTTCAGGCACAGAAATGACTTTAAACACACTTATTTTAGTTGAAAAAGTCATAATTCACATCCAACAGTCATTTAGAGTCAAAAGATTAAATGTTAAAATTTCAATATTATAGACCATTTTGGGAACGTTCGACATGTCCGGAGTCATCGTTTTTCATCCGAAAATTGATTTTTTGGACTGTACCAAAAATGATTCAAAATGTCAATTGGATCATGCCTCATGTTGAATAACCACATTTTAAACCCTCACAGTGAGCAAAATGGCCATTTTTACAGAGTTTTGCTTATTTAAAAGCTTCAATTTTGACCCGTTTCAGTCACAGAAATGACTTTAAACACACTTATTTTAGTTGAAATTGTCATAATTCACATCCAACAGTCATTTAGAGTCAAAAGATTAAATGTTAAAATTTCATCATTATAGACCATTTTGGGAACGTTCGACATGTCCGGAGTCATCGTTTTTCATCCGAAAATTGATTTTTTGGACTGTACCAAAAATGATTCAAAATGTCAATTGGATCGTGCCTCATGTTGAATAACCACTTTTTAAACCCTCACAGTGACCAAAATTGCCATTTTTACAGAGTTTTGCTTACTCAAAAGCTTCAATTTTGACCCGTTTCAGGCACAGAAATGACTTTAAACACACTTATTTTAGTTGAAAAAGTCATAATTCACATCCAACAGTCATTTAGAGTCAAAAGATTAAATGTTAAAATTTCATCATTATAGACCATTTTGGGAACGTTCGACATGTCAGGAGTCATCGTTTTTCATCCGAAAATTGAGTTTTTTGGACTGTACCAAAAATGATTCAAAATGTCAATTGGATCGTGCCTCATGTTGAATAACCACATTTTAAACCCTCACAGTGACCAAAATGGCCATTTTTACAGAGTTTTGCTTATTTAAAAGCTTCAATTTTGACCCGTTTCAGTCACAGAAATGACTTTAAACACACTTATTTTAGTTGAAATTGTCATAATTCACATCCAACAGTCATTTAGAGTCAAAAGATTAAATGTTCAAATTTCATCATTATAGACCATTTTGGGAACGTTCGACATGTCCGGAGTCATCGTTTTTCATCCGAAAATTGATTTTTTGGAGTGTACCAAAAATGATTCAAAATGTCAATTGGATCGTGCCTCATGTTGAATAACCACTTTTTAAACGCTCAAAGTGACCAAAATGGCCTTTTTTACAGAGTTTTGCTTACTCAAAAGCTTCAATTTTGACCCGTTTCAGTCACAGAAATGACTTTAAACACACTTATTTTAGTTGAAAAAGTCATAATTCACATCCAACAGCCATTTAGAGTCAAAAGATTAAATGTTAAAATTTCATCATTATAGACCATTTTGGGAACGTTCGACATGTCCGGAGTCATCGTTTTTCATCCGAAAATTGATTTTTTGGACTGTACCAAAAATGATTCAAAATGTCAATTGGATCGTGCCTCATGTTGAATAACCACTTTTTAAACCCTCACAGTGACCAAAATTGCAATTTTTACAGAGTTTTGCTTTCTCAAAAGCTTCAATTTTGACCCGTTTCAGGCACAGAAATGACTTTAACACACTTATTTTAGTTGAAAAAGTCATAATTCACATCCAACAGTCATTTAGAGTCAAAAGATTAAATGTTAAAATTTCATCATTATAGACCATTTTGGGAACGTTCGACATGTCCGGAGTCATCGTTTTTCATCCGAAAATTGATTTTTTGGACTGTACCAAAAATGATTCAAAATGTCAATTGGATCGTGCCTCATGTTGAATAACCACTTTTTAAACCCTCACAGTGACCAAAATGGCAATTTTTACAGCGTTTTGCTTACTCAAAAGCTTCAATTTTGACCCGTTTCAGGCACAGAAATGACTTTAAACACACTTATTTTAGTTGAAAAAGTCATAATTCACATCCAACAGTCATTTAGAGTCAAAAGATTAAATGTTAAAATTTCATCATTATAGACCATTTTGGGAACGTTCGACATGTCCGGAGTCATCGTTTTTCATCCGAAAATTGATTTTTTGGACTGTACCAAAAATGATTCAAAATGTCAATTGGATCGTGCCTCATGTTAAATAACCACTTTTTAAACCCTCACAGTGACCAAAATGGCCATTTTTACAGAGTTTTGCTTATTTAAAAGCTTCAATTTTGACCCATTTCAGTCACAGAAATGACTTTAAACACACTTATTTTAGTTGAAAAAGTCATAATTCACATCCAACAGTCATTTAGAGTCAAAAGATTAAATGTTAAAATTTCATCATTATAGACCATTTTGGGAATGTTCGACATGTCCGGAGTCAACGTTTTTCATCCGAAAATTGATTTTTTTTGGACTGTACCAAAAATGATTCAAAATGTCAATTGGATCGTGCCTCATGTTGAATAACCACTGTTTAAACCCTCACAGTGACCAAAATTGCCATTTTTACAGAGTTTTGCTTACTTAAAAGCTTCAATTTTGACCCGTTTCAGGCACAGAAATGACTTTAAACACACTTATTTTAGTTGAAAAAGTCATAATTCACATCCAACAGTCATTTAGAGTCAAAAGATTAAATGTAAAAATTTCAATATTATAGACCATTTTGGGAACGTTCGACATGTCCGGAGTCATCGTTTTTCATCCGAAAATGGATTTTTTGGACTGTACCAAAAATGATTCAAAATGTCAATTGGATCATGCCTCATGTTGAATAACCACATTTTAAACCCTCACAGTGACCAAAATGGCCATTTTTACAGAGTTTTGCTTATTTAAAAGCTTCAATTTTGACCCGTTTCAGTCACAGAAATGACTTTAAACACACTTATTTTAGTTGAAATTGTCATAATTCACATCCAACAGTCATTTAGAGTCAAAAGATTAAATGTTAAAATTTCATCATTATAGACCATTTTGGGAACGTTCGACATGTCCAGAGTCATCGTTTTTCATCCGAAAATTGATTTTTTGGACTGTACCAAAAATGATTCAAAATGTCGATTGGATCGTGCCTCATGTTGAATAACCACTTTTTAAACCCTCACAGTGACCAAAATGGCAATTTTTACAGAGTTTTGCTTACTCAAAAGCTTCAATTTTGACCCGTTTCAGTCACAGAAATGACTTTAAACACACTTATTTTAGTTGAAAAAGCCATAATTCACATCCAACAGTCATTTAGAGTCAAAAGATTAAATGTTAAAATTTCTTCATTATAGACCATTTTGGGAACGTTCGACATGTCCGGAGTCATCGTTTTTCATCCGAAAATTGATTTTTTGGACTGTACCAAAAATGATTCAAAATGTCAATTGGATCATGCCTCATGTTGAATAACCACATTTTAAACCCTCACAGTGAGCAAAATGGCCATTTTTACAGAGTTTTGCTTATTTAAAAGCTTCAATTTTGACCCGTTTCAGTCACAGAAATGACTTTAAACACACTTATTTTAGTTGAAATTGTCATAATTCACATCCAACAGTCATTTAGAGTCAAAAGATTAAATGTTAAAATTTCATCATTATAGACCATTTTGGGAACGTTCGACATGTCCGGAGTCATCGTTTTTCATCCGAAAATTGATTTTTTGGACTGTACCAAAAATGATTCAAAATGTCAATTGGATCATGCCTCATGTTGAATAACCACATTTTAAACCCTCACAGTGAGCAAAATGGCCATTTTTACAGAGTTTTGCTTATTTAAAAGCTTCAATTTTGACCCTTTTCAGTCACAGAAATGACTTTAAACACACTTATTTTAGTTGAAATTGTCATAATTCACATCCAACAGTCATTTAGAGTCAAAAGATTAAATGTTAAAATTTCATCATTATAGACCATTTTGGGAACGTTCGACATGTCCGGAGTCATCGTTTTTCATCCGAAAATTGATTTTTTGGACTGTACCAAAAATGATTCAAAATGTCAATTGGATCGTGCCTCATGTTGAATAACCACTTTTTAAACCCTCACAGTGACCAAAATTGCCATTTTTACAGAGTTTTGCTTACTCAAAAGCTTCAATTTTGACCCGTTTCAGGCACAGAAATGACTTTAAACACACTTATTTTAGTTGAAAAAGTCATAATTCACATCCAACAGTCATTTAGAGTCAAAAGATTAAATGTTAAAATTTCATCATTATAGACCATTTTGGGAACGTTCGACATGTCAGGAGTCATCGTTTTTCATCCGAAAATTGAGTTTTTTGGACTGTACCAAAAATGATTCAAAATGTCAATTGGATCGTGCCTCATGTTGAATAACCACATTTTAAACCCTCACAGTGACCAAAATGGCCATTTTTACAGAGTTTTGCTTATTTAAAAGCTTCAATTTTGACCCGTTTCAGTCACAGAAATGACTTTAAACACACTTATTTTAGTTGAAATTGTCATAATTCACATCCAACAGTCATTTAGAGTCAAAAGATTAAATGTTCAAATTTCATCATTATAGACCATTTTGGGAACGTTCGACATGTCCGGAGTCATCGTTTTTCATCCGAAAATTGATTTTTTGGAGTGTACCAAAAATGATTCAAAATGTCAATTGGATCGTGCCTCATGTTGAATAACCACTTTTTAAACGCTCAAAGTGACCAAAATGGCCATTTTTACAGAGTTTTGCTTACTCAAAAGCTTCAATTTTGACCCGTTTCAGGCACAGAAATGACTTTAAACACACTTATTTTAGTTGAAAAAGTCATAATTCACATCCAACAGTCATTTAGAGTCAAAAGATTAAATGTTAAAATTTCAATATTATAGACCATTTTGGGAACGTTCGACATGTCCGGAGTCATCGTTTTTCATCCGAAAATTGATTTTTTGGACTGTACCAAAAATGATTCAAAATGTCAATTGGATCATGCCTCATGTTGAATAACCACATTTTAAACCCTCACAGTGAGCAAAATGGCCATTTTTACAGAGTTTTGCTTATTTAAAAGCTTCAATTTTGACCCGTTTCAGTCACAGAAATGACTTTAAACACACTTATTTTAGTTGAAATTGTCATAATTCACATCCAACAGTCATTTAGAGTCAAAAGATTAAATGTTAAAATTTCATCATTATAGACCATTTTGGGAACGTTCGACATGTCCGGAGTCATCGTTTTTCATCCGAAAATTGATTTTTTGGACTGTACCAAAAATGATTCAAAATGTCAATTGGATCGTGCCTCATGTTGAATAACCACTTTTTAAACCCTCACAGTGACCAAAATTGCCATTTTTACAGAGTTTTGCTTACTCAAAAGCTTCAATTTTGACCCGTTTCAGGCACAGAAATGACTTTAAACACACTTATTTTAGTTGAAAAAGTCATAATTCACATCCAACAGTCATTTAGAGTCAAAAGATTAAATGTTAAAATTTCATCATTATAGACCATTTTGGGAACGTTCGACATGTCAGGAGTCATCGTTTTTCATCCGAAAATTGAGTTTTTTGGACTGTACCAAAAATGATTCAAAATGTCAATTGGATCGTGCCTCATGTTGAATAACCACATTTTAAACCCTCACAGTGACCAAAATGGCCATTTTTACAGAGTTTTGCTTATTTAAAAGCTTCAATTTTGACCCGTTTCAGTCACAGAAATGACTTTAAACACACTTATTTTAGTTGAAATTGTCATAATTCACATCCAACAGTCATTTAGAGTCAAAAGATTAAATGTTCAAATTTCATCATTATAGACCATTTTGGGAACGTTCGACATGTCCGGAGTCATCGTTTTTCATCCGAAAATTGATTTTTTGGAGTGTACCAAAAATGATTCAAAATGTCAATTGGATCGTGCCTCATGTTGAATAACCACTTTTTAAACGCTCAAAGTGACCAAAATGGCCTTTTTTACAGAGTTTTGCTTACTCAAAAGCTTCAATTTTGACCCGTTTCAGTCACAGAAATGACTTTAAACACACTTATTTTAGTTGAAAAAGTCATAATTCACATCCAACAGCCATTTAGAGTCAAAAGATTAAATGTTAAAATTTCATCATTATAGACCATTTTGGGAACGTTCGACATGTCCGGAGTCATCGTTTTTCATCCGAAAATTGATTTTTTGGACTGTACCAAAAATGATTCAAAATGTCAATTGGATCATGCCTCATGTTGAATAACCACTTTTTAAACCCTCACAGTGACCAAAATTGGAATTTTTACAGAGTTTTGCTTTCTCAAAAGCTTCAATTTTGACCCGTTTCAGGCACAGAAATGACTTTAACACACTTATTTTAGTTGAAAAAGTCATAATTCACATCCAACAGTCATTTAGAGTCAAAAGATTAAATGTTAAAATTTCATCATTATAGACCATTTTGGGAACGTTCGACATGTCCGGAGTCATCGTTTTTCATCCGAAAATTGATTTTTTGGACTGTACCAAAAATGATTCAAAATGTCAATTGGATCGTGCCTCATGTTGAATAACCACTTTTTAAACCCTCACAGTGACCAAAATTGCAATTTTTACAGAGTTTTGCTTTCTCAAAAGCTTCAATTTTGACCCGTTTCAGGCACAGAAATGACTTTAACACACTTATTTTAGTTGAAAAAGTCATAATTCACATCCAACAGTCATTTAGAGTCAAAAGATTAAATGTTAAAATTTCATCATTATAGACCATTTTGGGAACGTTCGACATGTCCGGAGTCATCGTTTTTCATCCGAAAATTGATTTTTTGGACTGTACCAAAAATGATTCAAAATGTCAATTGGATCGTGCCTCATGTTGAATAACCACTTTTTAAACCCTCACAGTGACCAAAATGGCAATTTTTACAGCGTTTTGCTTACTCAAAAGATTCAATTTTGACCCGTTTCAGGCACAGAAATGACTTTAAACACACTTATTTTAGTTGAAAAAGTCATAATTCACATCCAACAGTCATTTAGAGTCAAAAGATTAAATGTTAAAATTTCATCATTATAGACCATTTTGGGAACGTTCGACATGTCCGGAGTCATCGTTTTTCATCCGAAAATTGATTTTTTGGACTGTACCAAAAATGATTCAAAATGTCAATTGGATCGTGCCTCATGTTAAATAACCACTTTTTAAACCCTCACAGTGACCAAAATGGCCATTTTTACAGAGTTTTGCTTATTTAAAAGCTTCAATTTTGACCCATTTCAGTCACAGAAATGACTTTAAACACACTTATTTTAGTTGAAAAAGTCATAATTCACATCCAACAGTCATTTAGAGTCAAAAGATTAAATGTTAAAATTTCATCATTATAGACCATTTTGGGAATGTTCGACATGTCCGGAGTCAACGTTTTTCATCCGAAAATTGATTTTTTTGGACTGTACCAAAAATGATTCAAAATGTCAATTGGATCGTGCCTCATGTTGAATAACCACTGTTTAAACCCTCACAGTGACCAAAATTGCCATTTTTACAGAGTTTTGCTTACTTAAAAGCTTCAATTTTGACCCGTTTCAGGCACAGAAATGACTTTAAACACACTTATTTTAGTTGAAAAAGTCATAATTCACATCCAACAGTCATTTAGAGTCAAAAGATTAAATGTAAAAATTTCAATATTATAGACCATTTTGGGAACGTTCGACATGTCCGGAGTCATCGTTTTTCATCCGAAAATGGATTTTTTGGACTGTACCAAAAATGATTCAAAATGTCAATTGGATCATGCCTCATGTTGAATAACCACATTTTAAACCCTCACAGTGACCAAAATGGCCATTTTTACAGAGTTTTGCTTATTTAAAAGCTTCAATTTTGACCCGTTTCAGTCACAGAAATGACTTTAAACACACTTATTTTAGTTGAAATTGTCATAATTCACATCCAACAGTCATTTAGAGTCAAAAGATTAAATGTTAAAATTTCATCATTATAGACCATTTTGGGAACGTTCGACATGTCCAGAGTCATCGTTTTTCATCCGAAAATTGATTTTTTGGACTGTACCAAAAATGATTCAAAATGTCGATTGGATCGTGCCTCATGTTGAATAACCACTTTTTAAACCCTCACAGTGACCAAAATGGCAATTTTTACAGAGTTTTGCTTACTCAAAAGCTTCAATTTTGACCCGTTTCAGTCACAGAAATGACTTTAAACACACTTATTTTAGTTGAAAAAGCCATAATTCACATCCAACAGTCATTTAGAGTCAAAAGATTAAATGTTAAAATTTCTTCATTATAGACCATTTTGGGAACGTTCGACATGTCCGGAGTCATCGTTTTTCATCCGAAAATGGATTTTTTGGACTGTACCAAAAATGATTCAAAATGTCAATTGGATCGTGCCTCATGTTGAATAACCACTTTTTAAACCCTCACAGTGACCAAAATTGCCATTTTTACAGAGTTTTGCTTACTCAAAAGCTTCAATTTTGACCCGTTTCAGGCACAGAAATGACTTTAAACACACTTATTTTAGTTGAAAAAGTCATAATTCACATCCAACAGTCATTTAGAGCCAAAAGATTAAATGTTAAAATTTCATCATTATAGACCATTTTGGGAACGTTCGACATGTCGAATCATGTCGAGTCATCGTTTTTCATCCGAAAATTGATTTTTTGGACTGTACCAAAAATGATTCAAAATGTCAATTGGATCGTGCCTCATGTTGAATAACCACTTTTTAAACCCTCACAGTGACCAAAATTGCCGTTTTTACAGAGTTTTGCTTACTCAAAAGCTTCAATTTTGACCCGTTTCAGGCACAGAAATGACTTAAACACACTTATTTTAGTTGAAAAAGTCATAATTCACATCCAACAGTCATTTAGAGTCAAAAGATTAAATGTTAAAATTTCATCATTATAGACCATTTTGGGAACGTTCGACATGTCCGGAGTCATCGTTTTTCATCCGAAAATTGATTTTTTGGACTGTACCAAAAATGATTCAAAATGTCAATTGGATCGTGCCTCATGTTGAATAACCACTTTTTAAACCCTCACAGTGACCAAAATTGCCATTTTTACAGAGTTTTGCTTACTCAAAAGCTTCAATTTTGACCCGTTTCAGGCACAGAAATGACTTTAAACACACTTGTTTTAGTTGAAAAAGTCATAATTCACATCCAACAGTCATTTAGAGTCAAAAGATTAATTGTTAAAATTTCATCATTATAGACCATTTTGGGAACGTTCGACATGTCCGGAGTCATCGTTTTTCATCCGAAAATTGATTTTTTGGACTGTACCAAAAATGATTCAAAATGTCAATTGGATCGTGCCTCATGTTGAATAACCACTTTTTAAACCCTCACAGTGACCAAAATGGCAATTTTTACAGAGTTTTGCTTACTCAAAAGCTTCAATTTTGACCCGTTTCAGGCACAGAAATGACTTTAAACACACTTATTTTAGTTGAAAAAGTCATAATTCACATCCAACAGTCATTTAGAGTCAAAAGATTAAATGTTAAAGTTTCATCATTATAGACCATTTTGGGAACGTTCGACATGTCCGGAGTCATCGTTTTTCATCCGAAAATTGATTTTTTGGACTGTACCAAAAATGATTCAAAATGTCAATTGGATCGTGCCTCATGTTGAATAACCACTTTTTAAACCCTCACAGTGACCAAAATGGCAATTTTTACAGAGTTTTGCTTACTCAAAAGCTTCAATTTTGACCCGTTTCAGGCACAGAAATGACTTTAAACACACTTATTTTAGTTGAAAAAGTCATAATTCACATCCAACAGTCATTTAGAGTCAAAAGATTAAATGTTAAAATTTCATCATTATAGACCTTTTTGGGAATGTTCGACATGTCCGGAGTCATCGTTTTTCATCCGAAAATTGATTTTTTGGACTGTACCAAAAATGATTCAAAATGTCAATTGGATCGTGCCTCATGTTGAATAACCACTGTTTAAACCCTCACAGTGACCAAAATTGCCATTTTTACAGAGTTTTGCTTACTTAAAAGCTTCAATTTTGACCCGTTTCAGGCACAGAAATGACTTTAAACACACTTATTTTAGTTGAAAAAGTCATAATTCACATCCAACAGTCATTTAGAGTCAAAAGATTAAATGTTAAAATTTCAATATTATAGACCATTTTGGGAACGTTCGACTTGTCCGGAGTCATCGTTTTTCATCCGAAAATTGATTTTTTGGACTGTACCAAAAATGATTCAAAATGTCAATTGGATCATGCCTCATGTTGAATAACCACATTTTAAACCCTCACAGTGAGCAAAATGGCCATTTTTACAGAGTTTTGCTTATTTAAAAGCTTCAATTTTGACCCGTTTCAGTCACAGAAATGACTTTAAACACACTTATTTTAGTTGAAATTGTCATAATTCACATCCAACAGTCATTTAGAGTCAAAAGATTAAATGTTAAAATTTCATCATTATAGACCATTTTGGGAACGTTCGACATGTCCGGAGTCATCGTTTTTCATCCGAAAATTGATTTTTTGGACTGTACCAAAAATGATTCAAAATGTCAATTGGATCGTGCCTCATGTTGAATAACCACTTTTTAAACCCTCACAGTGACCAAAATTGCCATTTTTACAGAGTTTTGCTTACTCAAAAGCTTCAATTTTGACCCGTTTCAGGCACAGAAATGACTTTAAACACACTTATTTTAGTTGAAAAAGTCATAATTCACATCCAACAGTCATTTAGAGTCAAAAGATTAAATGTTAAAATTTCATCATTATAGACCATTTTGGGAACGTTCGACATGTCAGGAGTCATCGTTTTTCACCTGAAAATTGAGTTTTTTGGACTGTACCAAAAATGATTCAAAATGTCAATTGGATCGTGCCTCATGTTGAATAACCACATTTTAAACCCTCACAGTGACCAAAATGGCCATTTTTACAGAGTTTTGCTTATTTAAAAGCTTCAATTTTGACCCGTTTCAGTCACAGAAATGACTTTAAACACACTTATTTTAGTTGAAATTGTCATAATTCACATCCAACAGTCATTTAGAGTCAAAAGATTAAATGTTCAAATTTCATCATTATAGACCATTTTGGGAACGTTCGACATGTCCGGAGTCATCGTTTTTCATCCGAAAATTGATTTTTTGGAGTGTACCAAAAATGATTCAAAATGTCAATTGGATCGTGCCTCATGTTAAATAACCACTTTTTAAACGCTCAAAGTGACCAAAATGGCCATTTTTACAGAGTTTTGCTTACTCAAAAGCTTCAATTTTGACCCGTTTCAGTCACAGAAATGACTTTAAACACACTTATTTTAGTTGAAAAAGTCATAATTCACATCCAACAGCCATTTAGAGTCAAAAGATTAAATGTTAAAATTTCATCATTATAGACCATTTTGGGAACGTTCGACATGTCCGGAGTCATCGTTTTTCATCCGGAAATTGATTTTTTGGACTGTACCAAAAATGATTCAAAATGTCAATTGGATCATGCCTCATGTTGAATAACCACTTTTTAAACCCTCACAGTGACCAAAATTGCAATTTTTACAGAGTTTTGCTTTCTCAAAAGCTTCAATTTTGACCCGTTTCAGGCACAGAAATGACTTTAACACACTTATTTTAGTTGAAAAAGTCATAATTCACATCCAACAGTCATTTAGAGTCAAAAGATTAAATGTTAAAATTTCATCATTATAGACCATTTTGGGAACGTTCGACATGTCCGGAGTCATCGTTTTTCATCCGAAAATTGATTTTTTGGACTGTACCAAAAATGATTAAAAATGTCAATTGGATCGTGCCTCATGTTGAATAACCACTTTTTAAACCCTCACAGTGACCAAAATTGCCATTTTTACAGAGTTTTGCTTACTCAAAAGCTTCAATTTTGACCCGTTTCAGGCACAGAAATGACTTTAAACACACTTATTTTAGTTGAAAAAGTCATAATTCACATCCAACAGTCATTTAGAGTCAAAAGATTAATTGTTAAAATTTCATCATTATAGACCATTTTGGGAACGTTCGACATGTCCGGAGTCATCGTTTTTCATCCGAAAATTGATTTTTTGGACTGTACCAAAAATGATTCAAAATGTCAATTGGATCGTGCCTCATGTTGAATAACCACTTTTTAAACCCTCACAGTGACCAAAATGGCAATTTTTACAGCGTTTTGCTTACTCAAAAGCTTCAATTTTGACCCGTTTCAGGCACAGAAATGACTTTAAACACACTTATTTTAGTTGAAAAAGTCATAATTCACATCCAACAGTCATTTAGAGTCAAAAGATTAAATGTTAAAATTTCATCATTATAGACCATTTTGGGAACGTTCGACATGTCCGAGTCATCGTTTTTCATCCGAAAATTGATTTTTTGGACTGTACCAAAAATGATTCAAAATGTCAATTGGATCGTGCCTCATGTTAAATAACCACTTTTTAAACCCTCACAGTGACCAAAATGGCCATTTTTACAGAGTTTTGCTTATTTAAAAGCTTCAATTTTGACCCATTTCAGTCACAGAAATGACTTTAAACACACTTATTTTAGTTGAAAAAGTCATAATTCACATCCAACAGTCATTTAGAGTCAAAAGATTAAATGTTAAAATTTCATCATTATAGACCATTTTGGGAATGTTCGACATGTCCGGAGTCATCGTTTTTCATCCGAAAATTGATTTTTTGGACTGTACCAAAAATGATTCAAAATGTCAATTGGATCGTGCCTCATGTTGAATAACCACTGTTTAAACCCTCACAGTGACCAAAATTGCCATTTTTACAGAGTTTTGCTTACTTAAAAGCTTCAATTTTGACCCGTTTCAGGCACAGAAATGACTTTAAACACACTTATTTTAGTTGAAAAAGTCATAATTCACATCCAACAGTCATTTAGAGTCAAAAGATTAAATGTTAAAATTTCAATATTATAGACCATTTTGGGAACGTTCGACATGTCCGGAGTCATCGTTTTTCATCCGAAAATGGATTTTTTGGACTGTACCAAAAATGATTCAAAATGTCAATTGGATCGTGCCTCATGTTGAATAACCACTTTTTAAACCCTCACAGTGACCAAAATTGCCATTTTTACAGAGTTTTGCTTACTCAAAAGCTTCAATTTTGACCCGTTTCAGGCACAGAAATGACTTTAAACACACTTATTTTAGTTGAAAAAGTCATAATTCACATCCAACAGTCATTTAGAGTCAAAAGATTAAATGTTAAAATTTCATCATTATAGACCATTTTGGGAACGTTCGACATGTCAGGAGTCATCGTTTTTCATCCGAAAATTGATTTTTTGGACTGTACCAAAAATGATTCAAAATGTCAATTGGATCGTGCCTCATGTTGAATAACCACATTTTAAACCCTCACAGTGACCAAAATGGCCAT
The DNA here is from genome assembly GCF_964263255.1 of Lissotriton vulgaris. NCBI lineage: Eukaryota > Metazoa > Chordata > Amphibia > Caudata > Salamandridae > Lissotriton > Lissotriton vulgaris. Next base: position 299,515 of record NW_028243340.1, on the reverse strand, counting down.
TTTTACAGAGTTTTGCTTATTTAAAAGCTTCAATTTTGACCCGTTTCAGTCACAGAAATGACTTTAAACACACTTATTTTAGTTGAAATTGTCATAATTCACATCCAACAGTCATTTAGAGTCAAAAGATTAAATGTTCAAATTTCATCATTATAGACCATTTTGGGAACGTTCGACATGTCCGGAGTCATCGTTTTTCATCCGAAAATTGATTTTTTGGAGTGTACCAAAAATGATTCAAAATGTCAATTGGATCGTGCCTCATGTTGAATAACCACTTTTTAAACGCTCAAAGTGACCAAAATGGCCATTTTTACAGAGTTTTGCTTACTCAAAAGCTTCAATTTTGACCCGTTTCAGTCACAGAAATGACTTTAAACACACTTATTTTAGTTGAAAAAGTCATAATTCACATCCAACAGCCATTTAGAGTCAAAAGATTAAATGTTAAAATTTCATCATTATAGACCATTTTGGGAACGTTCGACATGTCCGGAGTCATCGTTTTTCATCCGAAAATTGATTTTTTGGACTGTACCAAAAATGATTCAAAATGTCAATTGGATCATGCCTCATGTTGAATAACCACTTTTTAAACCCTCACAGTGACCAAAATTGGAATTTTTACAGAGTTTTGCTTTCTCAAAAGCTTCAATTTTGACCCGTTTCAGGCACAGAAATGACTTTAACACACTTATTTTAGTTGAAAAAGTCATAATTCACATCCAACAGTCATTTAGAGTCAAAAGATTAAATGTTAAAATTTCATCATTATAGACCATTTTGGGAACGTTCGACATGTCCGGAGTCATCGTTTTTCATCCGAAAATTGATTTTTTGGACTGTACCAAAAATGATTCAAAATGTCAATTGGATCGTGCCTCATGTTGAATAACCACTTTTTAAACCCTCACAGTGACCAAAATGGCAATTTTTACAGCGTTTTGCTTACTCAAAAGCTTCAATTTTGACCCGTTTCAGGCACAGAAATGACTTTAAACACACTTATTTTAGTTGAAAAAGTCATAATTCACATCCAACAGTCATTTAGAGTCAAAAGATTAAATGTTAAAATTTCATCATTATAGACCATTTTGGGAACGTTCGACATGTCCGGAGTCATCGTTTTTCATCCGAAAATTGATTTTTTGGACTGTACCAAAAATGATTCAAAATGTCAATTGGATCGTGCCTCATGTTAAATAACCACTTTTTAAACCCTCACAGTGACCAAAATGGCCATTTTTACAGAGTTTTGCTTATTTAAAAGCTTCAATTTTGACCCATTTCAGTCACAGAAATGACTTTAAACACACTTATTTTAGTTGAAAAAGTCATAATTCACATCCAACAGTCATTTAGAGTCAAAAGATTAAATGTTAAAATTTCATCATTATAGACCATTTTGGGAATGTTCGACATGTCCGGAGTCAACGTTTTTCATCCGAAAATTGATTTTTTTGGACTGTACCAAAAATGATTCAAAATGTCAATTGGATCGTGCCTCATGTTGAATAACCACTGTTTAAACCCTCACAGTGACCAAAATTGCCATTTTTACAGAGTTTTGCTTACTTAAAAGCTTCAATTTTGACCCGTTTCAGGCACAGAAATGACTTTAAACACACTTATTTTAGTTGAAAAAGTCATAATTCACATCCAACAGTCATTTAGAGTCAAAAGATTAAATGTAAAAATTTCAATATTATAGACCATTTTGGGAACGTTCGACATGTCCGGAGTCATCGTTTTTCATCCGAAAATGGATTTTTTGGACTGTACCAAAAATGATTCAAAATGTCAATTGGATCATGCCTCATGTTGAATAACCACATTTTAAACCCTCACAGTGACCAAAATGGCCATTTTTACAGAGTTTTGCTTATTTAAAAGCTTCAATTTTGACCCGTTTCAGTCACAGAAATGACTTTAAACACACTTATTTTAGTTGAAATTGTCATAATTCACATCCAACAGTCATTTAGAGTCAAAAGATTAAATGTTAAAATTTCATCATTATAGACCATTTTGGGAACGTTCGACATGTCCAGAGTCATCGTTTTTCATCCGAAAATTGATTTTTTGGACTGTACCAAAAATGATTCAAAATGTCGATTGGATCGTGCCTCATGTTGAATAACCACTTTTTAAACCCTCACAGTGACCAAAATGGCAATTTTTACAGAGTTTTGCTTACTCAAAAGCTTCAATTTTGACCCGTTTCAGTCACAGAAATGACTTTAAACACACTTATTTTAGTTGAAAAAGCCATAATTCACATCCAACAGTCATTTAGAGTCAAAAGATTAAATGTTAAAATTTCTTCATTATAGACCATTTTGGGAACGTTCGACATGTCCGGAGTCATCGTTTTTCATCCGAAAATGGATTTTTTGGACTGTACCAAAAATGATTCAAAATGTCAATTGGATCGTGCCTCATGTTGAATAACCACTTTTTAAACCCTCACAGTGACCAAAATTGCCATTTTTACAGAGTTTTGCTTACTCAAAAGCTTCAATTTTGACCCGTTTCAGGCACAGAAATGACTTTAAACACACTTATTTTAGTTGAAAAAGTCATAATTCACATCCAACAGTCATTTAGAGCCAAAAGATTAAATGTTAAAATTTCATCATTATAGACCATTTTGGGAACGTTCGACATGTCGAATCATGTCGAGTCATCGTTTTTCATCCGAAAATTGATTTTTTGGACTGTACCAAAAATGATTCAAAATGTCAATTGGATCGTGCCTCATGTTGAATAACCACTTTTTAAACCCTCACAGTGACCAAAATTGCCGTTTTTACAGAGTTTTGCTTACTCAAAAGCTTCAATTTTGACCCGTTTCAGGCACAGAAATGACTTAAACACACTTATTTTAGTTGAAAAAGTCATAATTCACATCCAACAGTCATTTAGAGTCAAAAGATTAAATGTTAAAATTTCATCATTATAGACCATTTTGGGAACGTTCGACATGTCCGGAGTCATCGTTTTTCATCCGAAAATTGATTTTTTGGACTGTACCAAAAATGATTCAAAATGTCAATTGGATCGTGCCTCATGTTGAATAACCACTTTTTAAACCCTCACAGTGACCAAAATTGCCATTTTTACAGAGTTTTGCTTACTCAAAAGCTTCAATTTTGACCCGTTTCAGGCACAGAAATGACTTTAAACACACTTGTTTTAGTTGAAAAAGTCATAATTCACATCCAACAGTCATTTAGAGTCAAAAGATTAATTGTTAAAATTTCATCATTATAGACCATTTTGGGAACGTTCGACATGTCCGGAGTCATCGTTTTTCATCCGAAAATTGATTTTTTGGACTGTACCAAAAATGATTCAAAATGTCAATTGGATCGTGCCTCATGTTGAATAACCACTTTTTAAACCCTCACAGTGACCAAAATGGCAATTTTTACAGAGTTTTGCTTACTCAAAAGCTTCAATTTTGACCCGTTTCAGGCACAGAAATGACTTTAAACACACTTATTTTAGTTGAAAAAGTCATAATTCACATCCAACAGTCATTTAGAGTCAAAAGATTAAATGTTAAAGTTTCATCATTATAGACCATTTTGGGAACGTTCGACCTGTCCGGAGTCATCGTTTTTCATCCGAAAATTGATTTTTTGGACTGTACCAAAAATGATTCAAAATGTCAATTGGATCGTGCCTCATGTTGAATAACCACTTTTTAAACCCTCACAGTGACCAAAATGGCAATTTTTACAGAGTTTTGCTTACTCAAAAGCTTCAATTTTGACCCGTTTCAGGCACAGAAATGACTTTAAACACACTTATTTTAGTTGAAAAAGTCATAATTCACATCCAACAGTCATTTAGAGTCAAAAGATTAAATGTTAAAATTTCATCATTATAGACCTTTTTGGGAATGTTCGACATGTCCGGAGTCATCGTTTTTCATCCGAAAATTGATTTTTTGGACTGTACCAAAAATGATTCAAAATGTCAATTGGATCGTGCCTCATGTTGAATAACCACTGTTTAAACCCTCACAGTGACCAAAATTGCCATTTTTACAGAGTTTTGCTTACTTAAAAGCTTCAATTTTGACCCGTTTCAGGCACAGAAATGACTTTAAACACACTTATTTTAGTTGAAAAAGTCATAATTCACATCCAACAGTCATTTAGAGTCAAAAGATTAAATGTTAAAATTTCAATATTATAGACCATTTTGGGAACGTTCGACTTGTCCGGAGTCATCGTTTTTCATCCGAAAATTGATTTTTTGGACTGTACCAAAAATGATTCAAAATGTCAATTGGATCATGCCTCATGTTGAATAACCACATTTTAAACCCTCACAGTGAGCAAAATGGCCATTTTTACAGAGTTTTGCTTATTTAAAAGCTTCAATTTTGACCCGTTTCAGTCACAGAAATGACTTTAAACACACTTATTTTAGTTGAAATTGTCATAATTCACATCCAACAGTCATTTAGAGTCAAAAGATTAAATGTTAAAATTTCATCATTATAGACCATTTTGGGAACGTTCGACATGTCCGGAGTCATCGTTTTTCATCCGAAAATTGATTTTTTGGACTGTACCAAAAATGATTCAAAATGTCAATTGGATCGTGCCTCATGTTGAATAACCACTTTTTAAACCCTCACAGTGACCAAAATTGCCATTTTTACAGAGTTTTGCTTACTCAAAAGCTTCAATTTTGACCCGTTTCAGGCACAGAAATGACTTTAAACACACTTATTTTAGTTGAAAAAGTCATAATTCACATCCAACAGTCATTTAGAGTCAAAAGATTAAATGTTAAAATTTCATCATTATAGACCATTTTGGGAACGTTCGACATGTCAGGAGTCATCGTTTTTCACCTGAAAATTGAGTTTTTTGGACTGTACCAAAAATGATTCAAAATGTCAATTGGATCGTGCCTCATGTTGAATAACCACATTTTAAACCCTCACAGTGACCAAAATGGCCATTTTTACAGAGTTTTGCTTATTTAAAAGCTTCAATTTTGACCCGTTTCAGTCACAGAAATGACTTTAAACACACTTATTTTAGTTGAAATTGTCATAATTCACATCCAACAGTCATTTAGAGTCAAAAGATTAAATGTTCAAATTTCATCATTATAGACCATTTTGGGAACGTTCGACATGTCCGGAGTCATCGTTTTTCATCCGAAAATTGATTTTTTGGAGTGTACCAAAAATGATTCAAAATGTCAATTGGATCGTGCCTCATGTTAAATAACCACTTTTTAAACGCTCAAAGTGACCAAAATGGCCATTTTTACAGAGTTTTGCTTACTCAAAAGCTTCAATTTTGACCCGTTTCAGTCACAGAAATGACTTTAAACACACTTATTTTAGTTGAAAAAGTCATAATTCACATCCAACAGCCATTTAGAGTCAAAAGATTAAATGTTAAAATTTCATCATTATAGACCATTTTGGGAACGTTCGACATGTCCGGAGTCATCGTTTTTCATCCGGAAATTGATTTTTTGGACTGTACCAAAAATGATTCAAAATGTCAATTGGATCATGCCTCATGTTGAATAACCACTTTTTAAACCCTCACAGTGACCAAAATTGCAATTTTTACAGAGTTTTGCTTTCTCAAAAGCTTCAATTTTGACCCGTTTCAGGCACAGAAATGACTTTAACACACTTATTTTAGTTGAAAAAGTCATAATTCACATCCAACAGTCATTTAGAGTCAAAAGATTAAATGTTAAAATTTCATCATTATAGACCATTTTGGGAACGTTCGACATGTCCGGAGTCATCGTTTTTCATCCGAAAATTGATTTTTTGGACTGTACCAAAAATGATTAAAAATGTCAATTGGATCGTGCCTCATGTTGAATAACCACTTTTTAAACCCTCACAGTGACCAAAATTGCCATTTTTACAGAGTTTTGCTTACTCAAAAGCTTCAATTTTGACCCGTTTCAGGCACAGAAATGACTTTAAACACACTTATTTTAGTTGAAAAAGTCATAATTCACATCCAACAGTCATTTAGAGTCAAAAGATTAATTGTTAAAATTTCATCATTATAGACCATTTTGGGAACGTTCGACATGTCCGGAGTCATCGTTTTTCATCCGAAAATTGATTTTTTGGACTGTACCAAAAATGATTCAAAATGTCAATTGGATCGTGCCTCATGTTGAATAACCACTTTTTAAACCCTCACAGTGACCAAAATGGCAATTTTTACAGCGTTTTGCTTACTCAAAAGCTTCAATTTTGACCCGTTTCAGGCACAGAAATGACTTTAAACACACTTATTTTAGTTGAAAAAGTCATAATTCACATCCAACAGTCATTTAGAGTCAAAAGATTAAATGTTAAAATTTCATCATTATAGACCATTTTGGGAACGTTCGACATGTCAGAGTCATCGTTTTTCATCCGAAAATTGATTTTTTGGACTGTACCAAAAATGATTCAAAATGTCAATTGGATCGTGCCTCATGTTAAATAACCACTTTTTAAACCCTCACAGTGACCAAAATGGCCATTTTTACAGAGTTTTGCTTATTTAAAAGCTTCAATTTTGACCCATTTCAGTCACAGAAATGACTTTAAACACACTTATTTTAGTTGAAAAAGTCATAATTCACATCCAACAGTCATTTAGAGTCAAAAGATTAAATGTTAAAATTTCATCATTATAGACCATTTTGGGAATGTTCGACATGTCCGGAGTCATCGTTTTTCATCCGAAAATTGATTTTTTGGACTGTACCAAAAATGATTCAAAATGTCAATTGGATCGTGCCTCATGTTGAATAACCACTGTTTAAACCCTCACAGTGACCAAAATTGCCATTTTTACAGAGTTTTGCTTACTTAAAAGCTTCAATTTTGACCCGTTTCAGGCACAGAAATGACTTTAAACACACTTATTTTAGTTGAAAAAGTCATAATTCACATCCAACAGTCATTTAGAGTCAAAAGATTAAATGTTAAAATTTCAATATTATAGACCATTTTGGGAACGTTCGACATGTCCGGAGTCATCGTTTTTCATCCGAAAATGGATTTTTTGGACTGTACCAAAAATGATTCAAAATGTCAATTGGATCGTGCCTCATGTTGAATAACCACTTTTTAAACCCTCACAGTGACCAAAATTGCCATTTTTACAGAGTTTTGCTTACTCAAAAGCTTCAATTTTGACCCGTTTCAGGCACAGAAATGACTTTAAACACACTTATTTTAGTTGAAAAAGTCATAATTCACATCCAACAGTCATTTAGAGTCAAAAGATTAAATGTTAAAATTTCATCATTATAGACCATTTTGGGAACGTTCGACATGTCAGGAGTCATCGTTTTTCATCCGAAAATTGATTTTTTGGACTGTACCAAAAATGATTCAAAATGTCAATTGGATCGTGCCTCATGTTGAATAACCACATTTTAAACCCTCACAGTGACCAAAATGGCCATTTTTACAGAGTTTTGCTTATTTAAAAGCTTCAATTTTGACCCGTTTCAGTCACAGAAATGACTTTAAACACACTTATTTTAGTTGAAATTGTCATAATTCACATCCAACAGTCATTTAGAGTCAAAAGATTAAATGTTCAAATTTCATCATTATAGACCATTTTGGGAACGTTCGACATGTCCGGAGTCATCGTTTTTCATCCGAAAATTGATTTTTTGGAGTGTACCAAAAATGATTCAAAATGTCAATTGGATCGTGCCTCATGTTGAATAACCACTTTTTAAACGCTCAAAGTGACCAAAATGGCCATTTTTACAGAGTTTTGCTTCTTTAAAAGCTTCAATTTTGACCCGTTTCAGTCACAGAAATGACTTTAAACACACTTATTTTAGTTGAAAAAGTCATAATTCACATCCAACAGTCATTTAGAGTCAAAAGATTAAATGTTAAAATTTCAATATCATAGACCATTTTGGGAACGTTCGACATGTCCGGAGTCATCGTTTTTCATCCGAAAATTGATTTTTTGGACTGTACCAAAAATGATTCAAAATGTCAATTGGATCATGCCTCATGTTGAATAACCACATTTTAAACCCTCACAGTGACCAAAATGGCCATTTTTACAGAGTTTTGCTTATTTAAAAGCTTCAATTTTGACCCGTTTCAGTCACAGAAATGACTTTAAACACACTTATTTTAGTTGAAATTGTCATAATTCACATCCAACAGTCATTTAGAGTCAAAAGATTAAATGTTAAAATTTCATCATTATAGACCATTTTGGGAACGTTCGACATGTCCGGAGTCATCGTTTTTCATCCGAAAATTGATTTTTTGGACTGTACCAAAAATGATTCAAAATGTCAATTGGATCGTGCCTCATGTTGAATAACCACTTTTTAAACCCTCACAGTGACCAAAATGGCAATTTTTACAGAGTTTTGCTTACTCAAAAGCTTCAATTTTGACCCGTTTCAGTCACAGAAATGACTTTAAACACAATTATTTTAGTTGAAAAAGCCATAATTCACATCCAACAGTCATTTAGAGTCAAAAGATTAAATGTTAAAATTTCTTCATTATAGACCATTTTGGGAACGTTCGACATGTCCGGAGTCATCGTTTTTCATCCGAAAATTGATTTTTTGGACTGTACCAAAAATTATTCAAAATGTCAATTGGATCGTGCCTCATGTTGAATAACCACTTTTTAAACCCTCACAGTGACCAAAATGGCAATTTTTACAGAGTTTTGCTTACTCAAAAGCTTCAATTTTGACCCGTTTCAGGCACAGAAATGACTTTAAACACACTTATTTTAGTTGAAAAAGTCATAATTTACACCCAACAGTCATTTAGAGTCAAAAGATTAAATGTTAAAATGTCATCATTATAGACCATTTTGGGAACGTTCGACATGTCCGGAGTCATCCTTTTTCATCCGAAAATTGATTTTTTGGGCTGTACCAAAAATTATTCAAAATGTCAATTGGATCGTGCCTCATGTTGAATAACCACTTTTTAAACCCTCACAGTGACCAAAATGGCAATTTTTACAGAGTTTTGCTTACTCAAAAGCTTCAATTTTGACCCGTTTCAAGGCACAGAAATGACTTTAAACACACTTATTTTAGTTGAAAAAGTCATAATTCACATCCAGCAGTCATTTAGAGTCAAAAGATTAAATGTTAAAATTTCATCATTATAGACCATTTTGGGAACGTTCGACATGTCCGGAGTCATCGTTTTTCATCCGAAAATTGATTTTTTGGACTGTACCAAAAATGATTCAAAATGTCAATTGGATCGTGCCTCATGTTGAATAACCACTTTTTAAACCCTCACAGTGACCAAAATGGCAATTTTTACAGAGTTTTGCTTACTCAAAAGCTTCAATTTTGACCCGTTTCAGTCACAGAAATGACTTTAAACACACTTATTTTAGTTGAAAAAGTCATAATTCACATCCAACAGTCATTTAGAGTCAAAAGATTAAATGTTAAAATTTCAATATTATAGACCATTTTGGAAACGTTCGACATGTCCGGAGTCATCGTTTTTCATCCGAAAATTGATTTTTTGGACTGTACCAAAAATGATTCAAAATGTCAATTGGATCGTGCCTCATGTTGAATAACCACTTTTTAAACCCTCACAGTGACCAAAATTGCCATTTTTACAGAGTTTTGCTTACTCAAAAGCTTCAATTTTGACCCGTTTCAGGCACAGAAATGACTTTAAACACACTTATTTTAGTTGAAATTGTCATAATTCACATCCAACAGTCATTTAGAGTCAAAAGATTAAATGTTAAAATTTCATCATTATAGACCATTTTGGGAACGTTCGACATGTCCGAGTCATCGTTTTTCATCCGAAAATTGATTTTTTGGACTGTACCAAAAATGATTCAAAATGTCAATTGGATCGTGCCTCATGTTAAATAACCACTTTTTAAACCCTCACAGTGACCAAAATGGCCATTTTTACAGAGTTTTGCTTATTTAAAAGCTTCAATTTTGACCCATTTCAGTCACAGAAATGACTTTAAACACACTTATTTTAGTTGAAATTGTCATAATTCACATCCAACAGTCATTTAGAGTCAAAAGATTAAATGTTAAAATGTCATCATTATAGACCATTTTGGGAACGTTCGACATGTCCGGAGTCATCGTTTTTCATCCGAAAATTGAATTTTTGGGCTGTACCAAAAATTATTCAAAATGTCAATTGGATCGTGCCTCATGTTGAATAACCACTTTTTAAACCCTCAAAGTGACCAAAATGGCAATTTTTACAGAGTTTTGCTTACTCAAAAGCTTCAATTTTGACCCGTTTCAGTCACAGAAATGACTTTAAACACACTTATTTTAGTTGAAAAAGCCATAATTCACATCCAACAGTCATTTAGAGTCAAAAGTTTAAATGTTAAAATTTCTTCATTATAGACCATTTTGGGAACGTTCGACATGTCCGGAGTCATCGTTTTTCATCCGAAAATTGATTTTTCGGACTGTACCAAAAATGATTCAAAATGTCAATTGGATCGTGCCTCATGTTGAATAACCACATTTTAAACCCTCACAGTGACCAAAATTGCCATTTTTACAGAGTTTTGCTTATTTAAAAGCTTCAATTTTGACCCGTTTCAGTCACAGAAATGACTTTAAACACATTTATTTTAGTTGAAATTGTCATAATTCACATCCAACAGTCATTTAGAGTCAAAAGATTAAATGTTAAAATTTCATCATTATAGACCATTTTGGGAACGTTCGACATGTCCGAGTCATCGTTTTTCATCCGAAAATTGATTTTTTGGACTGTACCAAAAATGATTCAAAATGTCAATTGGATCGTGCCTCATGTTAAATGACCACTTTTTAAACCCTCACAGTGACCAAAATGGCCATTTTTACAGAGTTTTGCTTATTTAAAAGCTTCAATTTTGACCCATTTCAGTCACAGAAATGACTTTAAACACACTTATTTTAGTTGAAATTGTCATAATTCACATCCAACAGTCATTTAGAGTCAAAAGATTAAATGTTAAAATGTCATCATTATAGACCATTTTGGGAACGTTCGACATGTCCGGAGTCATCGTTTTTCATCCGAAAATTGATTTTTTGGGCTGTACCAAAAATTATTCAAAATGTCAATTGGATCGTGCCTCATGTTGAATAACCACTTTTTAAACCCTCACAGTGACCAAAATGGCAATTTTTACAGAGTTTTGCTTACTCAAAAGCTTCAATTTTGACCCGTTTCAGGCACAGAAATGACTTTAAACACACTTATTTTAGTTGAAAAAGTCATAATTCACATCCAACAGTCATTTAGAGTCAAAAGATTAAATGTTAAAATTTCATCATTATAGACCATTTTGGGAACGTTCGACATGTCCGGAGTCATCGTTTTTCATCCGAAAATTGATTTTTTGGACTGTACCAAAAATGATTCAAAATGTCAATTGGATCGTGCCTCATGTTGAATAACCACTTTTTAAACCCTCACAGTGACCAAAATGGCAATTTTTACAGAGTTTTGATTACTCAAAAGCTTCAATTTTGACCCGTTTCAGTCACAGAAATGACTTTAAACACACTTATTTCAGTTGAAAAAGTCATAATTCACATCCAACAGTCATTTAGAGTCAAAAGATTAAATGTTAAAATTTCATCATTATAGACCATTTTGGGAACGTTCGACATGTCCGGAGTCATCGTTTTTCATCCGAAAATTGATTTTTTGGACTGTACCAAAAATGATTCAAAATGTCAATTGGATCGTGCCTCGTGTTGAATAACCACTTTTTAAACCCTCACAGTGACCAAAATGGCAATTTTTACAGAGTTTTGCTTACTCAAAAGCTTCAATTTTGACCCGTTTCAGGCACAGAAATGACTTTAAACACACTTATTTTAGTTGAAAAAGTCATAATTCACATCCAACAGTCATTTAGAGTCAAAAGATTAAATGTTAAAATTTCATCATTATAGACCATTTTGGGAACGTTCGACATGTCAGGAGTCATCGTTTTTCATCCGAAAATTGATTTTTTGGACTGTACCAAAAATGATTCAAAATGTCAATTGGATCGTGCCTCATGTTGAATAACCACATTTTAAACCCTCACAGTGACCAAAATGGCCATTTTTACAGAGTTTTGCTTATTTAAAAGCTTCAATTTTGACCCGTTTCAGTCACAGAAATGACTTTAAACACACTTATTTTAGTTGAAATTGTCATAATTCACATCCAACAGTCATTTAGAGTCAAAAGATTAAATGTTCAAATTTCATCATTATAGACCATTTTGGGAACGTTCGACATGTCCGGAGTCATCGTTTTTCATCCGAAAATTGATTTTTTGGAGTGTACCAAAAATGATTCAAAATGTCAATTGGATCGTGCCTCATGTTGAATAACCACTTTTTAAACGCTCAAAGTGACCAAAATGGCCATTTTTACAGAGTTTTGCTTCGTTAAAAGCTTCAATTTTGACCCGTTTCAGTCACAGAAATGACTTTAAACACACTTATTTTAGTTGAAAAAGTCATAATTCACATCCAACAGTCATTTAGAGTCAAAAGATTAAATGTTAAAATTTCAATATCATAGACCATTTTGGGAACGTTCGACATGTCCGGAGTCATCGTTTTTCATCCGAAAATTGATTTTTTGGACTGTACCAAAAATGATTCAAAATGTCAATTGGATCATGCCTCATGTTGAATAACCACATTTTAAACCCTCACAGTGACCAAAATGGCCATTTTTACAGAGTTTTGCTTATTTAAAAGCTTCAATTTTGACCCGTTTCAGTCACAGAAATGACTTTAAACACACTTATTTTAGTTGAAATTGTCATAATTCACATCCAACAGTCATTTAGAGTCAAAAGATTAAATGTTAAAATTTCATCATTATAGACCATTTTGGGAACGTTCGACATGTCCGGAGTCATCGTTTTTCATCCGAAAATTGATTTTTTGGACTGTACCAAAAATGATTCAAAATGTCAATTGGATCGTGCCTCATGTTGAATAACCACTTTTTAAACCCTCACAGTGACCAAAATGGCAATTTTTACAGAGTTTTGCTTACTCAAAAGCTTCAATTTTGACCCGTTTCAGTCACAGAAATGACTTTAAACACACTTATTTTAGTTGAAAAAGCCATAATTCACATCCAACAGTCATTTAGAGTCAAAAGTTTAAATGTTAAAATTTCTTCATTATAGACCATTTTGGGAACGTTCGACATGTCCGGAGTCATCGTTTTTCATCCGAAAATTGATTTTTTGGACTGTACCAAAAATTATTCAAAATGTCAATTGGATCGTGCCTCATGTTGAATAACCACTTTTTAAACCCTCACAGTGACCAAAATTGCCATTTTTACAGAGTTTTGCTTACTCAAAAGCTTCAATTTTGACCCGTTTCAGGCACAGAAATGACTTTAAACACACTTATTTTAGTTGAAAAAGTCATAATTCACATCCAACAGTCATTTAGAGTCAAAAGATTAAATGTTAAAATTTCATCATTATAGACCATTTTGGGAACGTTCGACATGTCGAATCATGTCGAGTCATCGTTTTTCATCCGAAAATTGATTTTTTGGACTGTACCAAAAATGATTCAAAATGTCAATTGGATCGTGCCTCATGTTGAATAACCACTTTTTAAACCCTCACAGTGACCAAAATTGCCATTTTTACAGAGTTTTGCTTACTCAAAAGCTTCAATTTTGACCCGTTTCAGGCACAGAAATGACTTTAAACACACTTATTTTAGTTGAAAAAGTCATAATTCACATCCAACAGTCATTTAGAGTCAAAAGATTAAATGTTAAAATTTCATCATTATAGACCATTTTGGGAACGTTCGACATGTCCGGAGTCATCGTTTTTCATCCGAAAATTGATTTTTTGGACTGTACCAAAAATGATTCAAAATGTCAATTGGATCGTGCCTCGTGTTGAATAACCACTTTTTAAACCCTCACAGTGACCAAAATGGCAATTTTTACAGAGTTTTGCTTACTCAAAAGCTTCAATTTTGACCCGTTTCAGGCACAGAAATGACTTTAAACACACTTATTTTAGTTGAAAAAGTCATAATTCACATCCAACAGTCATTTAGAGTCAAAAGATTAAATGTTAAAATGTCATCATTATAGACCATTTTGGGAACGTTCGACATGTCCGGAGTCATCGTTTTTCATCCGAAAATTGATTTTTTGGACTGTACCAAAAATGATTCAAAATGTCAATTGGATCGTGCCTCATGTTAAATAACCACTTTTTAAACCCTCACAGTGACCAAAATGGCCATTTTTACAGAGTTTTGCTTATTTAAAAGCTTCAATTTTGACCCATTTCAGTCACAGAAATGACTTTAAACACACTTATTTTAGTTGAAAAAGTCATAATTTACACCCAACAGTCATTTAGAGTCAAAAGATTAAATGTTAAAATTTCATCATTATAGACCATTTTGGGAACGTTCGACATGTCCGGAGTCATCGTTTTTCATCCGAAAATTGATTTTTTGGACTGTACCAAAAATGATTCAAAATGTCAATTGGATCGTGCCTCATGTTGAATAACCACTTTTTAAACCCTCACAGTGACCAAAATGGCAATTTTTACAGAGTTTTGCTTACTCAAAAGCTTCAATTTTGACCCGTTTCAAGGCACAGAAATGACTTTAAACACACTTATTTTAGTTGAAAAAGTCATAATTCACATCCAGCAGTCATTTAGAGTCAAAAGATTAAATGTTAAAATTTCATCATTATAGACCATTTTGGGAACATTCGACATGTCCGGAGTCATCGTTTTTCATCCGAAAATTGATTTTTTTGGACTGTACCAAAAATGATTCAAAATGTCAATTGGATCGTGCCTCATGTTGAATAACCACTTTTTAAACCCTCACAGTGACCAAAATGGCAATTTTTACAGAGTTTTGCTTACTCAAAAGCTTCAATTTTGACCCTTTTCAGTCACAGAAATGACTTTAAACACACTTATTTTAGTTGAAAAAGTCATAATTCACATCCAACAGTCATTTAGAGTCAAAAGATTAAATGTTAAAATTTCAATATTATAGACCATTTTGGAAACGTTCGACATGTCCGGAGTCATCGTTTTTCATCCGAAAATTGATTTTTTGGACTGTACCAAAAATGATTCAAAATGTCAATTGGATCGTGCCTCATGTTGAATAACCACTTTTTAAACCCTCACAGTGACCAAAATTGCCATTTTTACAGAGTTTTGCTTACTCAAAAGCTTCAATTTTGACCCGTTTCAGGCACAGAAATGACTTTAAAC
Source organism: Lissotriton vulgaris (assembly GCF_964263255.1). Lineage (NCBI taxonomy): Eukaryota > Metazoa > Chordata > Amphibia > Caudata > Salamandridae > Lissotriton > Lissotriton vulgaris. Next base: position 284,192 of record NW_028243340.1, on the reverse strand, counting down.
ACACTTATTTTAGTTGAAAAAGTCATAATTCACATCCAACAGTCATTTAGAGTCAAAAGATTAAATGTTAAAATTTCATCATTATAGACCATTTTGGGAACGTTCGACATGTCCGGAGTCATCGTTTTTCATCCGAAAATTGATTTTTCGGACTGTACCAAAAATGATTCAAAATGTCAATTGGATCGTGCCTCATGTTGAATAACCACATTTTAAACCCTCACAGTGACCAAAATTGCCATTTTTACAGAGTTTTGCTTATTTAAAAGCTTCAATTTTGACCCGTTTCAGTCACAGAAATGACTTTAAACACACTTATTTCAGTTGAAAAAGTCATAATTCACATCCAACAGTCATTTAGAGTCAAAAGATTAAATGTTAAAATTTCATCATTATAGACCATTTTGGGAACGTTCGACATGTCCGGAGTCATCGTTTTTCATCCGAAAATTGATTTTTTGGACTGTACCAAAAATGATTCAAAATGTCAATTGGATCGTGCCTCGTGTTGAATAACCACTTTTTAAACCCTCACAGTGACCAAAATGGCAATTTTTACAGAGTTTTGCTTACTCAAAAGCTTCAATTTTGACCCGTTTCAGGCACAGAAATGACTTTAAACACACTTATTTTAGTTGAAAAAGTCATAATTCACATCCAACAGTCATTTAGAGTCAAAAGATTAAATGTTAAAATTTCATCATTATAGACCATTTTGGGAACATTCGACATGTCCGGAGTCATCGTTTTTCATCCGAAAATTGATTTTTTTGGACTGTACCAAAAATGATTCAAAATGTCAATTGGATCGTGCCTCATGTTGAATAACCACTTTTTAAACCCTCACAGTGACCAAAATGGCAATTTTTACAGAGTTTTGCTTACTCAAAAGCTTCAATTTTGACCCTTTTCAGTCACAGAAATGACTTTAAACACACTTATTTTAGTTGAAAAAGTCATAATTCACATCCAACAGTCATTTAGAGTCAAAAGATTAAATGTTAAAATTTCAATATTATAGACCATTTTGGAAACGTTCGACATGTCCGGAGTCATCGTTTTTCATCCGAAAATTGATTTTTTGGACTGTACCAAAAATGATTCAAAATGTCAATTGGATCGTGCCTCATGTTGAATAACCACTTTTTAAACCCTCACAGTGACCAAAATTGCCATTTTTACAGAGTTTTGCTTACTCAAAAGCTTCAATTTTGACCCGTTTCAGGCACAGAAATGACTTTAAACACACTTATTTTAGTTGAAAAAGTCATAATTCACATCCAACAGTCATTTAGAGTCAAAAGATTAAATGTTAAAATTTCATCATTATAGACCATTTTGGGAACGTTCGACATGTCCGGAGTCATCGTTTTTCATCCGAAAATTGATTTTTCGGACTGTACCAAAAATGATTCAAAATGTCAATTGGATCGTGCCTCATGTTGAATAACCACATTTTAAACCCTCACAGTGACCAAAATTGCCATTTTTACAGAGTTTTGCTTATTTAAAAGCTTCAATTTTGACCCGTTTCAGTCACAGAAATGACTTTAAACACATTTATTTTAGTTGAAATTGTCATAATTCACATCCAACAGTCATTTAGAGTCAAAAGATTAAATGTTAAAATTTCATCATTATAGACCATTTTGGGAACGTTCGACATGTCCGAGTCATCGTTTTTCATCCGAAAATTGATTTTTTGGACTGTACCAAAAATGATTCAAAATGTCAATTGGATCGTGCCTCATGTTAAATGACCACTTTTTAAACCCTCACAGTGACCAAAATGGCCATTTTTACAGAGTTTTGCTTATTTAAAAGCTTCAATTTTGACCCATTTCAGTCACAGAAATGACTTTAAACACACTTATTTTAGTTGAAATTGTCATAATTCACATCCAACAGTCATTTAGAGTCAAAAGATTAAATGTTAAAATGTCACCATTATAGACCATTTTGGGAACGTTCGACATGTCCGGAGTCATCGTTTTTCATCCGAAAATTGATTTTTTGGGCTGTACCAAAAATTATTCAAAATGTCAATTGGATCGTGCCTCATGTTGAATAACCACTTTTTAAACCCTCACAGTGACCAAAATGGCAATTTTTACAGAGTTTTGCTTACTCAAAAGCTTCAATTTTGACCCGTTTCAGGCACAGAAATGACTTTAAACACACTTATTTTAGTTGAAAAAGTCATAATTCACATCCAGCAGTCATTTAGAGTCAAAAGATTAAATGTTAAAATTTCATCATTATAGACCATTTTGGGAACGTTCGACATGTCCGGAGTCATCGTTTTTCATCCGAAAATTGATTTTTTGGACTGTACCAAAAATGATTCAAAATGTCAATTGGATCGTGCCTCATGTTGAATAACCACTTTTTAAACCCTCACAGTGACCAAAATGGCAATTTTTACAGAGTTTTGATTACTCAAAAGCTTCAATTTTGACCCGTTTCAGTCACAGAAATGACTTTAAACACACTTATTTCAGTTGAAAAAGTCATAATTCACATCCAACAGTCATTTAGAGTCAAAAGATTAAATGTTAAAATTTCATCATTATAGACCATTTTGGGAACGTTCGACATGTCCGGAGTCATCGTTTTTCATCCGAAAATTGATTTTTTGGACTGTACCAAAAATGATTCAAAATGTCAATTGGATCGTGCCTCGTGTTGAATAACCACTTTTTAAACCCTCACAGTGACCAAAATGGCAATTTTTACAGAGTTTTGCTTACTCAAAAGCTTCAATTTTGACCCGTTTCAGGCACAGAAATGACTTTAAACACACTTATTTTAGTTGAAAAAGTCATAATTCACATCCAACAGTCATTTAGAGTCAAAAGATTAAATGTTAAAATTTCATCATTATAGACCATTTTGGGAACGTTCGACATGTCCGGAGTCATCGTTTTTCATCCGAAAATTGATTTTTTGGACTGTACCAAAAATGATTCAAAATGTCAATTGGATCGTGCCTCATGTTAAATAACCACTTTTTAAACCCTCACAGTGACCAAAATGGCCATTTTTACAGAGTTTTGCTTATTTAAAAGCTTCAATTTTGACCCATTTCAGTCACAGAAATGACTTTAAACACACTTATTTTAGTTGAAAAAGTCATAATTTACACCCAACAGCCATTTAGAGTCAAAAGATTAAATGTTAAAATTTCATCATTATAGACCATTTTGGGAACGTTCGACATGTCCGGAGTCATCGTTTTTCATCCGAAAATTGATTTTTTGGACTGTACCAAAAATGATTCAAAATGTCAATTGGATCGTGCCTCATGTTGAATAACCACATTTTAAACCCTCACAGTGACCAAAATGGCCATTTTTACAGAGTTTTGCTTATTTAAAAGCTTCAATTTTGACCCGTTTCAGTCACAGAAATGACTTTAAACACACTTATTTTAGTTGAAATTGTCATAATTCACATCCAACAGTCATTTAGAGTCAAAAGATTAAATGTTAAAATGTCATCATTATAGACCATTTTGGGAACGTTCGACATGTCCGGAGTCATCGTTTTTCATCCGAAAATTGATTTTTTGGGCTGTACCAAAAATTATTCAAAATGTCAATTGGATCGTGCCTCATGTTGAATAACCACTTTTTAAACCCTCACAGTGACCAAAATGGCAATTTTTACAGAGTTTTGCTTACTCAAAAGCTTCAATTTTGACCCGTTTCAAGGCACAGAAATGACTTTAAACACACTTATTTTAGTTGAAAAAGTCATAATTCACATCCAGCAGTCATTTAGAGTCAAAAGATTAAATGTTAAAATTTCATCATTATAGACCCTTTTGGGAACGTTCGACATGTCCGGAGTCATCGTTTTTCATCCGAAAATTGATTTTTTGGACTGTACCAAAAATGATTCAAAATGTCAATTGGATCGTGCCTCATGTTGAATAACCACTTTTTAAACCCTCACAGTGACCAAAATTGCCATTTTTACAGAGTTTTGCTTACTCAAAAGCTTCAATTTTGACCCGTTTCAGGCACAGAAATGACTTTAAACACACTTATTTTAGTTGAAAAAGTCATAATTCACATCCAACAGTCATTTAGAGTCAAAAGATTAAATGTTAAAATTTCATCATTATAGACCATTTTGGGAACGTTCGACATGTCCGGAGTCATCGTTTTTCATCCGAAAATTGATTTTTCGGACTGTACCAAAAATGATTCAAAATGTCAATTGGATCGTGCCTCATGTTGAATAACCACATTTTAAACCCTCACAGTGACCAAAATTGCCATTTTTACAGAGTTTTGCTTATTTAAAAGCTTCAATTTTGACCCGTTTCAGTCACAGAAATGACTTTAAACACATTTATTTTAGTTGAAATTGTCATAATTCACATCCAACAGTCATTTAGAGTCAAAAGATTAAATGTTAAAATTTCACCCTTATAGACCATTTTGGGAACGTTCGACATGTCCGAGTCATCGTTTTTCATCCGAAAATTGATTTTTTGGACTGTACCAAAAATGATTCAAAATGTCAATTGGATCGTGCCTCATGTTAAATAACCACTTTTTAAACCCTCACAGTGACCAAAATGGCCATTTTTACAGAGTTTTGCTTATTTAAAAGCTTCAATTTTGACCCATTTCAGTCACAGAAATGACTTTAAACACACTTATTTTAGTTGAAATTGTCATAATTCACATCCAACAGTCATTTAGAGTCAAAAGATTAAATGTTAAAATGTCATCATTATAGACCATTTTGGGAACGTTCGACATGTCAGGAGTCATCGTTTTTCATCCGAAAATTGATTTTTTGGGCTGTACCAAAAATTATTCAAAATGTCAATTGGATCGTGCCTCATGTTGAATAACCACTTTTTAAACCCTCACAGTGACCAAAATGGCAATTTTTACAGAGTTTTGCTTACTCAAAAGCTTCAATTTTGACCCGTTTCAGGCACAGAAATGACTTTAAACACACTTATTTTAGTTGAAAAAGTCATAATTCACATCCAGCAGTCATTTAGAGTCAAAAGATTAAATGTTAAAATTTCATCATTATAGACCATTTTGGGAACGTTCGACATGTCCGGAGTCATCGTTTTTCATCCGAAAATTGATTTTTTGGACTGTACCAAAAATGATTCAAAATGTCAATTGGATCGTGCCTCATGTTGAATAACCACTTTTTAAACCCTCACAGTGACCAAAATGGCAATTTTTACAGAGTTTTGCTTACTCAAAAGCTTCAATTTTGACCCGTTTCAGTCACAGAAATGACTTTAAACACACTTATTTCAGTTGAAAAAGTCATAATTCACATCCAACAGTCATTTAGAGTCAAAAGATTAAATGTTAAAATTTCATCATTATAGACCATTTTGGGAACGTTCGACATGTCCGGAGTCATCGTTTTTCATCCGAAAATTTATTTTTTGGACTGTACCAAAAATGATTCAAAATGTCAATTGGATCGTGCCTCATGTTGAATAACCACTTTTTAAACCCTCACAGTGACCAAAATTGCCATTTTTACAGAGTTTTGCTTATTTAAAAGCTTCAATTTTGACCCGTTTCAGTCACAGAAATGACTTTAAACACACTTATTTTAGTTGAAATTGTCATAATTCACATCCAACAGTCATTTAGAGTCAAAAGATTAAATGTTAAAATTTCATCATTATAGACCATTTTGGGAACGTTCGACATGTCCGGAGTCATCGTTTTTCATCCGAAAATTGATTTTTTGGACTGTACCAAAAATGATTCAAAATGTCAATTGGATCGTGCCTCATGTTGAATAACCACTTTTTAAACCCTCACAGTGACCAAAATGGCAATTTTTACAGAGTTTTGCTTACTCAAAAGCTTCAATTTTGACCCGTTTCAGTCACAGAAATGACTTTAAACACACTTATTTTAGTTGAAAAAGCCATAATTCACATCCAACAGTCATTTAGAGTCAAAAGATTAAATGTTAAAATTTCATCATTATAGACCATTTTGGGAACGTTCGACATGTCCGAGTCATCGTTTTTACTCCGAAAATTGATTTTTTGGACTGTACCAAAAATGATTCAAAATGTCAATTGGATCGTGCCTCATGTTAAATAACCACTTTTTAAACCCTCACAGTGACCAAAATGGCCATTTTTACAGAGTTTTGCTTATTTAAAAGCTTCAATTTTGACCCATTTCAGTCACAGAAATGACTTTAAACACACTTATTTTAGTTGAAATTGTCATAATTCACATCCAACAGTCATTTAGAGTCAAAAGATTAAATGTTAAAATGTCATCATTATAGACCATTTTGGGAACGTTCGACATGTCCGGAGTCATCGTTTTTCATCCGAAAATTGATTTTTTGGACTGTACCAAAAATGATTCAAAATGTCAATTGGATCGTGCCTCATGTTGAATAACCACTTTTTAAACCCTCACAGTGACCAAAATGGCAATTTTTACAGAGTTTTGCTTACTCAAAAGCTTCAATTTTGACCCGTTTCAGTCACAGAAATGACTTTAAACACACTTATTTCAGTTGAAAAAGTCATAATTCACATCCAACAGTCATTTAGAGTCAAAAGATTAAATGTTAAAATTTCATCATTATAGACCATTTTGGGAACGTTCGACATGTCCGGAGTCATCGTTTTTCATCCGAAAATTTATTTTTTGGACTGTACCAAAAATGATTCAAAATGTCAATTGGATCGTGCCTCATGTTGAATAACCACTTTTTAAACCCTCACAGTGACCAAAATTGCCATTTTTACAGAGTTTTGCTTATTTAAAAGCTTCAATTTTGACCCGTTTCAGTCACAGAAATGACTTTAAACACACTTATTTTAGTTGAAATTGTCATAATTCACATCCAACAGTCATTTAGAGTCAAAAGATTAAATGTTAAAATTTCATCATTATAGACCATTTTGGGAACGTTCGACATGTCCGGAGTCATCGTTTTTCATCCGAAAATTGATTTTTTGGACTGTACCAAAAATGATTCAAAATGTCAATTGGATCGTGCCTCATGTTGAATAACCACTTTTTAAACCCTCACAGTGACCAAAATGGCAATTTTTACAGAGTTTTGCTTACTCAAAAGCTTCAATTTTGACCCGTTTCAGTCACAGAAATGACTTTAAACACACTTATTTTAGTTGAAAAAGCCATAATTCACATCCAACAGTCATTTAGAGTCAAAAGATTAAATGTTAAAATTTCATCATTATAGACCATTTTGGGAACGTTCGACATGTCCGAGTCATCGTTTTTCATCCGAAAATTGATTTTTTGGACTGTACCAAAAATGATTCAAAATGTCAATTGGATCGTGCCTCATGTTAAATAACCACTTTTTAAACCCTCACAGTGACCAAAATGGCCATTTTTACAGAGTTTTGCTTATTTAAAAGCTTCAATTTTGACCCATTTCAGTCACAGAAATGACTTTAAACACACTTATTTTAGTTGAAATTGTCATAATTCACATCCAACAGTCATTTAGAGTCAAAAGATTAAATGTTAAAATGTCATCATTATAGACCATTTTGGGAACGTTCGACATGTCCGGAGTCATCGTTTTTCATCCGAAAATTGATTTTTTGGACTGTACCAAAAATGATTCAAAATGTCAATTGGATCGTGCCTCATGTTGAATAACCACTTTTTAAACCCTCACAGTGACCAAAATGGCAATTTTTACAGAGTTTTGCTTACTCAAAAGCTTCAATTTTGACCCGTTTCAGTCACAGAAATGACTTTAAACACACTTATTTCAGTTGAAAAAGTCATAATTCACATCCAACAGTCATTTAGAGTCAAAAGATTAAATGTTAAAATTTCATCATTATAGACCATTTTGGGAACGTTCGACATGTCCGGAGTCATCGTTTTTCATCCGAAAATTGATTTTTTGGACTGTACCAAAAATGATTCAAAATGTCAATTGGATCGTGCCTCATGTTGAATAACCACTTTTTAAACCCTCACAGTGACCAAAATTGCCATTTTTACAGAGTTTTGCTTACTCAAATGCTTCAATTTTGACCCGTTTCAGGCACAGAAATGACTTTAAACACACTTATTTTAGTTGAAAAAGTCATAATTCACATCCAACAGTCATTTAGAGTCAAAAGATTAAATGTTAAAATTTCATCATTATAGACCATTTTAGGAACGTTCGACATGTCCGGAGTCATCGTTTTTCATCCGAAAATTGATTTTTTGGACTGTACCAAAAATGATTCAAAATGTCAATTGGATCGTGCCTCATGTTGAATAACCACTTTTTAAACACTCACAGTGACCAAAATGGCAATTTTTACAGAGTTTTGCTTACTCAAAAGCTTCAATTTTGACCCGTTTCAGGCACAGAAATGACTTTAAACACACTTATTTTAGTTGAAAAAGTCATAATTCACATCCAACAGTCATTTAGAGTCAAAAGATTAAATGTTAAAATTTCATCATTATAGACCATTTTGGGAACGTTCGACATGTCCGGAGTCATCGTTTTTCATCCGAAAATTGATTTTTTGGACTGTACCAAAAATGATTCAAAATGTCAATTGGATCGTGCCTCATGTTAAATAACCACTTCTTAAACCCTCACAGTGACCAAAATGGCCATTTTTACAGAGTTTTGCTTATTTAAAAGCTTCAATTTTGACCCATTTCAGTCACAGAAATGACTTTAAACACACTTATTTTAGTTGAAAAAGCCATAATTCACATCCAACAGTCATTTTTGAGTCAAAAGATTAAATGTTAAAATTTCATCATTATAGACCATTTTGGGAATGTTCGACATGTCCGGAGTCATCGTTTTTCATCCGAAAATTGATTTTTTGGACTGTACCAAAAATGATTCAAAATGTCAATTGGATCGTGCCTCATGTTGAATAACCACTTTTTAAACCCTCACAGTGACCAAAATGGCAATTTTTACAGAGTTTTGCTTACTCCAAAGCTTCAATTTTGACCCATTTCAGTCACAGAAATGACTTTAAACACACTTATTTTAGTTGAAAAAGTCATAATTCACATCCAACAGTCATTTAGAGTCAAAAGATTAAATGTTAAAATGTCAATATTATAGACCATTTTGGGAACGTTCGACATGTCCGGAGTCATCGTTTTTCATCCGAAAATTGATTTTTTGGACTGTACCAAAAATGATTCAAAATGTCAATTGGATCATGCCTCATGTTGAATAACCACATTTTAAAACCTCACAGTGACCAAAATGGCCATTTTTACAGAGTTTTGCTTATTTAAAAGCTTCAATTTTGACCCGTTTCAGTCACAGAAATGACTTTAAACACACTTATTTTAGTTGAAATTGTCATAATTCACATCCAACAGTCATTTAGAGTCAAAAGATTAAATGTTAAAATTTCATCATTATAGACCATTTTGGGAACGTTCGACATGTCCGGAGTCATCGTTTTTCATCCGAAAATTGATTTTTTGGACTGTACCAAAAATGATTCAAAATGTCAATTGGATCGTGCCTCATGTTGAATAACCACTTTTTAAACCCTCACAGTGACCAAAATGGCAATTTTTACAGAGTTTTGCTTACTCAAAAGCTTCAATTTTGACCCGTTTCAGTCACAGAAATGACTTTAAACACACTTATTTTAGTTGAAAAAGCCATAATTCACATCCAACAGTCATTTAGAGTCAAAAGATTAAATGTTAAAATTTCATTATTATAGACCATTTTGGGAACGTTCGACATGTCCGGAGTCATCGTTTTTCATCTGAAAATTGATTTTTTGGACTGTACCAGATCGTGCCTCATGTTGAATAACCACTTTTTAAACCCTCACAGTGACCAAAATTGCCATTTTTACAGAGTTTTGCTTACTCAAAAGCTTCAATTTTGACCCGTTTCAGGCACAGAAATGACTTTAAACACACTTATTTTAGTTGAAAAAGTCATAATTCACATCCAACAGTCATTTAGAGTCAAAAGATTAAATGTTAAAATTTCATCATTATAGACCATTTTGGGAACGTTCGACATGTCAGGAGTCATCGTTTTTCATCCGAAAATTGATTTTTTGGAGTGTACCAAAAATGATTCAAAATGTCAATTGGATCGTGCCTCATGTTGAATAACCACTTTTTAAACGCTCAAAGTGACCAAAATGGCCATTTTTACAGAGTTTTGCTTACTCAAAAGCTTCAATTTTGACCCGTTTCAGTCATCGAAATGACTTTAAACACACTTATTTTAGTTGAAAAAGTCATAATTCACATCCAACAGCCATTTAGAGTCAAAAGATTAAATGTTAAAATTTCATCATTATAGACCATTTTGGGAACGTTCGACATGTCCGGAGTCATCGTTTTTCATCCGAAAATTGATTTTTTGGACTGTACCAAAAATTATTCAAAATGTCAATTGGATCGTGCCTCATGTTGAATAACCACTTTTTAAACCCTCACAGTGACCAAAATTGCAATTTTTACAGAGTTTTGCTTTCTCAAAAGCTTCAATTTTGACCCGTTTCAGGCACAGAAATGACTTTAAACACACTTATTTTAGTTGAAAAAGTCATAATTCACATCCAACAGTCATTTAGAGTCAAAAGATTAAATGTTAAAATTTCATCATTATAGGCGATTTTGGGAACGTTCGACATGTCCGGAGTCATCGTTTTTCATCCGAAAATTGATTTTTTGGACTGTACCAAAAATGATTCAAAATGTCAATTGGATCGTGCCTCATGTTGAATAACCACTTTTTAAACCCTCACATGTGACCAAAATTGCCATTTTTACAGAGTTTTGCTTACTCAAAAGCTTCAATTTTGACCCGTTTCAGGCACAGAAATGACTTTAAACACACTTATTTTAGTTGAAAAAGTCATAATTCACATCCAACAGTCATTTAGAGTCAAAAGATTAAATGTTAAAATTTCATCATTATAGACCATTTTGGGAACGTTCGACATGTCCGAGTCATCGTTTTTCATCCGAAAATTGATTTTTTGGACTGTACCAAAAATTATTCAAAATGTCAATTGGATCGTGCCTCATGTTAAATAACCACTTTTTAAACCCTCACAGTGACCAAAATGGCCATTTTTACAGAGTTTTGCTTATTTAAAAGCTTCAATTTTGACCCATTTCAGTCACAGAAATGACTTTAAACACACTTATTTTAGTTGAAATTGTCATAATTCACATCCAACAGTCATTTAGAGTCAAAAGATTAAATGTTAAAATTTCATCATTATAGACCTTTTTGGGAACGTTCGACATGTCCGGAGTCATCGTTTTTCATCCGAAAATTGATTTTTTGGGCTGTACCAAAAATTATTCAAAATGTCAATTGGATCGTGCCTCATGTTGAATAACCACTTTTTAAACCCTCAAAGTGACCAAAATGGCAATTTTTACAGAGTTTTGCTTACTCAAAAGCTTCAATTTTGACTCGTTTCAGGCACAGAAATGACTTTAAACACACTTATTTTAGTTGAAAAAGTCATAATTCACATCCAGCAGTCATTTAGAGTCAAAAGATTAAATGTTAAAATTTCATCATTATAGACCATTTTGGGAACGTTCGACATGTCCGGAGTCATCGTTTTTCATCCGAAAATTGATTTTTTGGACTGTACCAAAAATGATTCAAAATGTCAATTGGATTTTGCCTCATGTTGAATAACCACTTTTTAAACCCTCACAGTGACCAAAATGGCAATTTTTACAGAGTTTTGCTTACTCAAAAGCTTCAATTTTGACCCGTTTCAGTCACAGAAATGACTTTAAACACACTTATTTTAGTTGAAAAAGTCATAATTCACATCCAACAGTCATTTAGAGTCAAAAGATTAAATGTTAAAATTTCATCATTATAGACCATTTTGGGAACGTTCGACATGTCCGGAGTCATCGTTTTTCATCCGAAAATTGATTTTTTTGACTGTACCAAAAATGATTCAAAATGTCAATTGGATCGTGCCTCATGTTGAATAACCACTTTTTAAACCCTCACAGTGACCAAAATTGCCATTTTTACAGAGTTTTGCTTACTCAAAAGCTTCAATTTTGACCCGTTTCAGGCACAGAAATGACTTTAAACACACTTATTTTAGTTGAAAAAGTCATAATTCACATCCAACAGTCATTTAGAGTCAAAAGATTAAATGTTAAAATTTCATCATTATAGACCATTTTGGGAACGTTCGACATGTCCGGAGTCATCGTTTTTCATCCGAAAATTGATTTTTTGGACTGTACCAAAAATGATTCAAAATGTCAATTGGATCATGCCTCATGTTGAATAACCACTTTTTAAACCCTCAAAGTGACCAAAATGGCCATTTTTACAGAGTTTTGCTTATTTAAAAGCTTCAATTTTGACCCGTTTCAGTCACAGAAATGACTTTAAACACACTTATTTTAGTTGAAAAAGTCATAATTCACATCCAAAAGTCATTTAGAGTCAAAAGATTAAATGTTAAAATTTCAATATTATAGACCATTTTGGGAACGTTCGACATGTCCGGAGTCATCGTTTTTCATCCGAAAATTGATTTTTTGGACTGTACCAAAAATGATTCAAAATGTCAATTGGATCGTGCCTCATGTTAAATAACCACTTCTTAAACCCTCACAGTGACCAAAATGGCCATTTTTACAGAGTTTTGCTTATTTAAAAGCTTCAATTTTGACCCATTTCAGTCACAGAAATGACTTTAAACACACTTATTTTAGTTGAAAAAGTCATAATTCACATCCAACAGTCATTTTTGAGTCAAAAGATTAAATGTTAAAATTTCATCATTATAGACCATTTTGGGAATGTTCGACATGTCCGGAGTCATCGTTTTTCATCCGAAAATTGATTTTTTGGGCTGTACCAAAAATTATTCAAAATGTCAATTGGATCGTGCCTCATGTTGAATAACCACTCTTTAAACCCTCACAGTGACCAAAATGGCAATTTTTACAGAGTTTTGCTTACTCAAAAGCTTCAATTTTGACCCGTTTCAGGCACAGAAATGACTTTAAACACACTTATTTTAGTTGAAAAAGTCATAATTCACATCCAGCAGTCATTTAGAGTCAAAAGATTAAATGTTAAAATTTCATCATTATAGACCATTTTGGGAACGTTCGACATGTCCGGAGTCATCGTTTTTCATCCGAAAATTGATTTTTTGGACTGTACCAAAAATGATTCAAAATGTCAATTGGATCGTGCCTCATGTTGAATAACCGCTTTTTAAACCCTCACAGTGACCAAAATGGCAATTTTTACAGAGTTTTGCTTACTCAAAAGCTTCAATTTTGACCCGTTTCAGTCACAGAAATGACTTTAAACACACTTATTTCAGTTGAAAAAGTCATAATTCACATCCAACAGTCATTTAGAGTCAAAAGATTAAATGTTAAAATTTCATCATTATAGACCATTTTGGGAACGTTCGACATGTCCGGAGTCATCGTTTTTCATCCGAAAATTGATTTTTTGGACTGTACCAAAAATGATTCAAAATGTCAATTGGATCGTGCCTCATGTTGAATAACCACTTTTTAAACCCTCACAGTGACCAAAATTGCCATTTTTACAGAGTTTTGCTTATTTAAAAGCTTCAATTTTGACCCGTTTCAGTCACAGAAATGACTTTAAACACACTTATTTTAGTTGAAATTGTCATAATTCACATCCAACAGTCATTTAGAGTCAAAAGATTAAATGTTAAAATTTCATCATTATAGACCATTTTGGGAACGTTCGACATGTCCGGAGTCATCGTTTTTCATCCGAAAATTGATTTTTTGGACTGTACCAAAAATGATTCAAAATGTCAATTGAATCGTGCCTCATGTTGAATAACCACTTTTTAAACCCTCACAGTGACCAAAATGGCAATTTTTACAGAGTTTTGCTTACTCAAAAGCTTCAATTTTGACCCGTTTCAGTCACAGAAATGACTTTAAACACACTTATTTTAGTTGAAAAAGCCATAATTCACATCCAACAGTCATTTAGAGTCAAAAGATTAAATGTTAAAATTTCATCATTATAGACCATTTTGGGAACGTTCGACATGTCTGAGTCATCGTTTTTCATCCGAAAATTGATTTTTTGGACTGTACCAAAAATGATTCAAAATGTCAATTGGATCGTGCCTCATGTTAAATAACCACTTTTTAAACCCTCACAGTGACCAAAATGGCCATTTTTACAGAGTTTTGCTTATTTAAAAGCTTCAATTTTGACCCATTTCAGTCACAGAAATGACTTTAAACACACTTATTTTAGTTGAAATTGTCATAATTCACATCCAACAGTCATTTAGAGTCAAAAGATTAAATGTTAAAATGTCATCATTATAGACCATTTTGGGAACGTTCGACATGTCCGGAGTCATCGTTTTTCATCCGAAAATTGATTTTTTGGACTGTACCAAAAATGATTCAAAATGTCAATTGGATCGTGCCTCATGTTGAATAACCACTTTTTAAACCCTCACAGTGACCAAAATGGCAATTTTTACAGAGTTTTGCTTACTCAAAAGCTTCAATTTTGACCCGTTTCAGTCACAGAAATGACTTTAAACACACTTATTTCAGTTGAAAAAGTCATAATTCACATCCAACAGTCATTTAGAGTCAAAAGATTAAATGTTAAAATTTCATCATTATAGACCATTTTGGGAACGTTCGACATGTCCGGAGTCATCGTTTTTCATCCGAAAATTGATTTTTTGGACTGTACCAAAAATGATTCAAAATGTCAATTGGATCGTGCCTCATGTTGAATAACCACTTTTTAAACCCTCACAGTGACCAAAATTGCCATTTTTACAGAGTTTTGCTTACTCAAATGCTTCAATTTTGACCCGTTTCAGGCACAGAAATGACTTTAAACACACTTATTTTAGTTGAAAAAGTCATAATTCACATCCAACAGTCATTTAGAGTCAAAAGATTAAATGTTAAAATTTCATCATTATAGACCATTTTGGGAACGTTCGACATGTCCGGAGTCATCGTTTTTCATCCGAAAATTGATTTTTTGGACTGTACCAAAAATGATTCAAAATGTCAATTGGATCGTGCCTCATGTTGAATAACCACTTTTTAAACCCTCACAGTGACCAAAATGGCAATTTTTACAGAGTTTTGCTTACTCAAAAGCTTCAATTTTGACCCGTTTCAGGCACAGAAATGACTTTAAACACACTTATTTTAGTTGAAAAAGTCATAATTCACATCCAACAGT
The DNA here is from genome assembly GCF_964263255.1 of Lissotriton vulgaris. Classification (NCBI taxonomy): domain Eukaryota; kingdom Metazoa; phylum Chordata; class Amphibia; order Caudata; family Salamandridae; genus Lissotriton; species Lissotriton vulgaris. The sequence continues at coordinate 268,934 of NW_028243340.1, read as the reverse complement.
CATTTAGAGTCAAAAGATTAAATGTTAAAATTTCATCATTATAGACCATTTTGGGAACGTTCGACATGTCCGGAGTCATCGTTTTTCATCCGAAAATTGATTTTTTGGACTGTTCCAAAAATGATTCAAAATGTCAATTGGATCGTGCCTCATGTTAAATAACCACTTCTTAAACCCTCACAGTGACCAAAATGGCCATTTTTACAGAGTTTTGCTTATTTAAAAGCTTCAATTTTGACCCATTTCAGTCACAGAAATGACTTTAAACACACTTATTTTAGTTGAAAAAGTCATAATTCACATCCAACAGTCATTTTTGAGTCAAAAGATTAAATGTTAAAATTTCATCATTATAGACCATTTTGGGAACGTTCGACATGTCGAATCATGTCGAGTCATCGTTTTTCATCCGAAAATTGATTTTTTGGACTGTACCAAAAATGATTCAAAATGTCAATTGGATCGTGCCTCATGTTGAATAACCACTTTTTAAACCCTCACAGTGACCAAAATTGCCATTTTTACAGAGTTTTGCTTACTCAAAAGCTTCAATTTTGACCCATTTCAGGCACAGAAATGACTTTAAACACACTTATTTTAGTTGAAAAAGTCATATTTCACATCCAACAGTCATTTAGAGTCAAAAGATTAAATGTTAAAATTTCATCATTATAGACCATTTTGGGAATGTTCGACATGTCCGGAGTCATCGTTTTTCATCCGAAAATTGATTTTTTGGACTGTACCAAAAATGATTCAAAATGTCAATTGGATCGTGCCTCATGTTGAATAACCACTTTTTAAACCCTCACAGTGACCAAAATGGCAATTTTTACAGAGTTTTGCTTACTCCAAAGCTTCAATTTTGACCCATTTCAGTCACAGAAATGACTTTAAACACACTTATTTTAGTTGAAAAAGTCATAATTCACATCCAACAGTCATTTAGAGTCAAAAGATTAAATGTTAAAATGTCAATATTATAGACCATTTTGGGAACGTTCGACATGTCCGGAGTCATCGTTTTTCATCCGAAAATTGATTTTTTGGACTGTACCAAAAATGATTCAAAATGTCAATTGGATCATGCCTCATGTTGAATAACCACATTTTAAAACCTCACAGTGACCAAAATGGCCATTTTTACAGAGTTTTGCTTATTTAAAAGCTTCAATTTTGACCCGTTTCAGTCACAGAAATGACTTTAAACACACTTATTTTAGTTGAAATTGTCATAATTCACATCCAACAGTCATTTAGAGTCAAAAGATTAAATGTTAAAATTTCATCATTATAGACCATTTTGGGAACGTTCGACATGTCCGGAGTCATCGTTTTTCATCCGAAAATTGATTTTTTGGACTGTACCAAAAATGATTCAAAATGTCAATTGGATCGTGCCTCATGTTGAATAACCACTTTTTAAACCCTCACAGTGACCAAAATTGCCATTTTTACAGAGTTTTGCTTACTCAAAAGCTTCAATTTTGACCCGTTTCAGGCACAGAAATGACTTTAAACACACTTATTTTAGTTGAAAAAGTCATAATTCACATCCAACAGTCATTTAGAGTCAAAAGATTAAATGTTAAAATTTCATCATTATAGACCATTTTGGGAGCGTTCGACATGTCAGGAGTCATCGTTTTTCATCCGAAAATTGATTTTTTGGACTGTACCAAAAATGATTCAAAATGTCAATTGGATCGTGCCTCATGTTGAATAACCACATTTTAAACCCTCACAGTGACCAAAATGGCCATTTTTACAGAGTTTTGCTTATTTAAAAGCTTCAATTTTGACCCGTTTCAGTCACAGAAATGACTTTAAACACACTTATTTTAGTTGAAATTGTCATAATTCACATCCAACAGTCATTTAGAGTCAAAAGATTAAATGTTCAAATTTCATCATTATAGACCATTTTGGGAACGTTCGACATGTCCGGAGTCATCGTTTTTCATCCGAAAATTGATTTTTTGGCGTGTACCAAAAATGATTCAAAATGTCAATTGGATCGTGCCTCATGTTGAATAACCACTTTTTAAACGCTCAAAGTGACCAAAATGGCCATTTTTACAGAGTTTTGCTTACTCAAAAGCTTCAATTTTGACCCGTTTCAGTCATCGAAATGACTTTAAACACACTTATTTTAGTTGAAAAAGTCATAATTCACATCCAACAGCCATTTAGAGTCAAAAGATTAAATGTTAAAATTTCATCATTATAGACCATTTTGGGAACGTTCGACATGTCCGGAGTCATCGTTTTTCATCCGAAAATTGATTTTTTGGACTGTACCAAAAATTATTCAAAATGTCAATTGGATCGTGCCTCATGTTGAATAACCACTTTTTAAACCCTCACAGTGACCAAAATTGCAATTTTTACAGAGTTTTGCTTTCTCAAAAGCTTCAATTTTGACCCGTTTCAGGCACAGAAATGACTTTAAACACACTTATTTTAGTTGAAAAAGTCATAATTCACATCCAACAGTCATTTAGAGTCAAAAGATTAAATGTTAAAATTTCATTATTATAGGCGATTTTGGGAACGTTCGACATGTCCGGAGTCATCGTTTTTCATCCGAAAATTGATTTTTTGGACTGTACCAAAAATGATTCAAAATGTCAATTGGATCGTGCCTCATGTTGAATAACCACTTTTTAAACCCTCACATGTGACCAAAATTGCCATTTTTACAGAGTTTTGCTTACTCAAAAGCTTCAATTTTGACCCGTTTCAGGCACAGAAATGACTTTAAACACACTTATTTTAGTTGAAAAAGTCATAATTCACATCCAACAGTCATTTAGAGTCAAAAGATTAAATGTTAAAATTTCATCATTATAGACCATTTTGGGAACGTTCGACATGTCCGAGTCATCGTTTTTCATCCGAAAATTGATTTTTTGGACTGTACCAAAAATGATTCAAAATGTCAATTGGATCGTGCCTCATGTTAAATAACCACTTTTTAAACCCTCACAGTGACCAAAATGGCCATTTTTACAGAGTTTTGCTTATTTAAAAGCTTCAATTTTGACCCATTTCAGTCACAGAAATGACTTTAAACACACTTATTTTAGTTGAAATTGTCATAATTCACATCCAACAGTCATTTAGAGTCAAAAGATTAAATGTTAAAATTTCATCATTATAGACCTTTTTGGGAACGTTCGACATGTCCGGAGTCATCGTTTTTCATCCGAAAATTGATTTTTTGGGCTGTACCAAAAATTATTCAAAATGTCAATTGGATCGTGCCTCATGTTGAATAACCACTTTTTAAACCCTCAAAGTGACCAAAATGGCAATTTTTACAGAGTTTTGCTTACTCAAAAGCTTCAATTTTGACTCGTTTCAGGCACAGAAATGACTTTAAACATACTTATTTTAGTTGAAAAAGTCATAATTCACATCCAGCAGTCATTTAGAGTCAAAAGATTAAATGTTAAAATTTCATCATTATAGACCATTTTGGGAACGTTCGACATGTCCGGAGTCATCGTTTTTCATCCGAAAATTGATTTTTTGGACTGTACCAAAAATGATTCAAAATGTCAATTGGATTTTGCCTCATGTTGAATAACCACTTTTTAAACCCTCACAGTGACCAAAATGGCAATTTTTACAGAGTTTTGCTTACTCAAAAGCTTCAATTTTGACCCGTTTCAGTCACAGAAATGACTTTAAACACACTTATTTTAGTTGAAAAAGTCATAATTCACATCCAACAGTCATTTAGAGTCAAAAGATTAAATGTTAAAATTTCATCATTATAGACCATTTTGGGAACGTTCGACATGTCCGGAGTCATCGTTTTTCATCCGAAAATTGATTTTTTGGACTGTACCAAAAATGATTCAAAATGTCAATTGGATCGTGCCTCATGTTGAATAACCACTTTTTAAACCCTCACAGTGACCAAAATTGCCATTTTTACAGAGTTTTGCTTACTCAAAAGCTTCAATTTTGACCCGTTTCAGGCACAGAAATGACTTTAAACACACTTATTTTAGTTGAAAAAGTCATAATTCACATCCAACAGTCATTTAGAGTCAAAAGATTAAATGTTAAAATTTCATCATTATAGACCATTTTGGGAACGTTCGACATGTCCGGAGTCATCGTTTTTCATCCGAAAATTGATTTTTTGGACTGTACCAAAAATGATTCAAAATGTCAATTGGATCATGCCTCATGTTGAATAACCACTTTTTAAACCCTCAAAGTGACCAAAATGGCCATTTTTACAGAGTTTTGCTTATTTAAAAGCTTCAATTTTGACCCGTTTCAGTCACAGAAATGACTTTAAACACACTTATTTTAGTTGAAAAAGTCATAATTCACATCCAAAAGTCATTTAGAGTCAAAAGATTAAATGTTAAAATTTCAATATTATAGACCATTTTGGGAACGTTCGACATGTCCGGAGTCATCGTTTTTCATCCGAAAATTGATTTTTTGGACTGTACCAAAAATGATTCAAAATGTCAATTGGATCGTGCCTCATGTTGAATAAACACTTTTTAAACCCTCACAGTGACCAAAATGGCAATTTTTACAGAGTTTTGCTTACTCAAAAGCTTCAATTTTGACACGTTTCAGTCACAGAAATGACTTTAAACACACTTATGTTAGTTGAAAAAGTCATAATTCACATCCAACAGTCATTTAGAGTCAAAAGATTAAATGTTAAAATGTCATCATTATAGACCATTTTGGGAACGTTCGACATGTCGAATCATGTCGAGTCATCGTTTTTCATCCAAAAATTGATTTTTTGGACTGTACCAAAAATGATTCAAAATGTCAATTGGATCGTGCCTCATGTTGAATAACCACTTTTTAAACCCTCACAGTGACCAAAATTGCCATTTTTACAGAGTTTTGCTTACTCAAAAGCTTCAATTTTGACCCATTTCAGGCACAGAAATGACTTTAAACACACTTATTTTAGTTGAAAAAGTCATATTTCACATCCAACAGTCATTTAGAGTCAAAAGATTAAATGTTAAAATTTCATCATTATAGACCATTTTGGGAACGTTCGACATGTCCGGAGTCATCGTTTTTCATCCGAAAATTGATTTTTTGGACTGTACCAAAAATGATTCAAAATGTCAATTGGATCGTGCCTCGTGTTGAATAACCACTTTTTAAACCCTCACAGTGACCAAAATGGCAATTTTTACAGAGTTTTGCTTACTCAAAAGCTTCAATTTTGACCCGTTTCAGGCACAGAAATGACTTTAAACACACTTATTTTAGTTGAAAAAGTCATAATTCACATCCAACAGTCATTTAGAGTCAAAAGATTAAATGTTAAAATTTCATCATTATAGACCATTTTGGGAACGTTCGACATGTCCGGAGTCATCGTTTTTCATCCGAAAATTGATTTTTTGGACTGTACCAAAAATGATTCAAAATGTCAATTGGATCGTGCCTCATGTTAAATAACCACTTCTTAAACCCTCACAGTGACCAAAATGGCCATTTTTACAGAGTTTTGCTTATTTAAAAGCTTCAATTTTGACCCATTTCAGTCACAGAAATGACTTTAAACACACTTATTTTAGTTGAAAAAGTCATAATTCACATCCAACAGTCATTTTTGAGTCAAAAGATTAAATGTTAAAATTTCATCATTATAGACCATTTTGGGAACGTTCGACATGTCCGGAGTCATCGTTTTTCATCCGAAAATTGATTTTTTGGACTGTACCAAAAATGATTCAAAATGTCAATTGGATCGTGCCTCGTGTTGAATAACCACTTTTTAAACCCTCACAGTGACCAAAATGGCCATTTTTACAGAGTTTTGCTTATTTAAAAGCTTCAATTTTGACCCGTTTCAGTCACAGAAATGACTTTAAACACACTTATTTTAGTTGAAAAAGTCATAATTCACATCCAAAAGTCATTTAGAGTCAAAAGATTAAATGTTAAAATTTCAATATTATAGACCATTTTGGGAACGTTCGACATGTCCGGAGTCATCGTTTTTCATCCGAAAATTGATTTTTTGGACTGTACCAAAAATGATTCAAAATGTCAATTGGATCGTGCCTCATGTTGAATAAACACTTTTTAAACCCTCACAGTGACCAAAATGGCAATTTTTACAGAGTTTTGCTTACTCAAAAGCTTCAATTTTGACACGTTTCAGTCACAGAAATGACTTTAAACACACTTATGTTAGTTGAAAAAGTCATAATTCACATCCAACAGTCATTTAGAGTCAAAAGATTAAATGTTAAAATGTCATCATTATAGACCATTTTGGGAACGTTCGACATGTCGAATCATGTCGAGTCATCGTTTTTCATCCAAAAATTGATTTTTTGGACTGTACCAAAAATGATTCAAAATGTCAATTGGATCGTGCCTCATGTTGAATAACCACTTTTTAAACCCTCACAGTGACCAAAATTGCCATTTTTACAGAGTTTTGCTTACTCAAAAGCTTCAATTTTGACCCGTTTCAGGCACAGAAATGACTTTAAACACACTTATTTTAGTTGAAAAAGTCATAATTCACATCCAACAGTCATTTAGAGTCAAAAGATTAAATGTTAAAATTTAATCATTATAGACCATTTTGGGAACGTTCAACATGTCCGGAGTCATCGTTTTTCATCCGAAAATTGATTTTTTGGACTGTACCAAAAATGATTCAAAATGTCAATTGGATCATGCCTCATGTTGAATAACCACTTTTTAAACCCTCAAAGTGACCAAAATGGCCATTTTTACAGAGTTTTGCTTATTTAAAAGCTTCAATTTTGACCCGTTTCAGTCACAGAAATGACTTTAAACACACTTATTTTAGTTGAAAAAGTCATAATTCACATCCAAAAGTCATTTAGAGTCAAAAGATTAAATGTTAAAATTTCAATATTATAGACCATTTTGGGAACGTTCGACATGTCCGGAGTCATCGTTTTTCATCCGAAAATTGATTTTTTGGACTGTACCAAAAATGATTCAAAATGTCAATTGGATCGTGCCTCATGTTGAATAAACACTTTTTAAACCCTCACAGTGACCAAAATGGCAATTTTTACAGAGTTTTGCTTACTCAAAAGCTTCAATTTTGACACGTTTCAGTCACAGAAATGACTTTAAACACACTTATGTTAGTTGAAAAAGTCATAATTCACATCCAACAGTCATTTAGAGTCAAAAGATTAAATGTTAAAATGTCATCATTATAGACCATTTTGGGAACGTTCGACATGTCGAATCATGTCGAGTCATCGTTTTTCATCCAAAAATTGATTTTTTGGACTGTACCAAAAATGATTCAAAATGTCAATTGGATCGTGCCTCATGTTGAATAACCACTTTTTAAACCCTCACAGTGACCAAAATTGCCATTTTTACAGAGTTTTGCTTACTCAAAAGCTTCAATTTTGACCCATTTCAGGCACAGAAATGACTTTAAACACACTTATTTTAGTTGAAAAAGTCATATTTCACATCCAACAGTCATTTAGAGTCAAAAGATTAAATGTTAAAATTTCATCATTATAGACCATTTTGGGAACGTTCGACATGTCCGGAGTCATCGTTTTTCATCCGAAAATTGATTTTTTGGACTGTACCAAAAATGATTCAAAATGTCAATTGGATCGTGCCTCGTGTTGAATAACCACTTTTTAAACCCTCACAGTGACCAAAATGGCAATTTTTACAGAGTTTTGCTTACTCAAAAGCTTCAATTTTGACCCGTTTCAGGCACAGAAATGACTTTAAACACACTTATTTTAGTTGAAAAAGTCATAATTCACATCCAACAGTCATTTAGAGTCAAAAGATTAAATGTTAAAATTTCATCATTATAGACCATTTTGGGAACGTTCGACATGTCCGGAGTCATCGTTTTTCATCCGAAAATTGATTTTTTGGACTGTACCAAAAATGATTCAAAATGTCAATTGGATCGTGCCTCATGTTAAATAACCACTTCTTAAACCCTCACAGTGACCAAAATGGCCATTTTTACAGAGTTTTGCTTATTTAAAAGCTTCAATTTTGACCCATTTCAGTCACAGAAATGACTTTAAACACACTTATTTTAGTTGAAAAAGTCATAATTCACATCCAACAGTCATTTTTGAGTCAAAAGATTAAATGTTAAAATTTCATCATTATAGACCATTTTGGGAACGTTCGACATGTCCGGAGTCATCGTTTTTCATCCGAAAATTGATTTTTTGGACTGTACCAAAAATGATTCAAAATGTCAATTGGATCGTGCCTCGTGTTGAATAACCACTTTTTAAACCCTCACAGTGACCAAAATGGCCATTTTTACAGAGTTTTGCTTATTTAAAAGCTTCAATTTTGACCCGTTTCAGTCACAGAAATGACTTTAAACACACTTATTTTAGTTGAAAAAGTCATAATTCACATCCAAAAGTCATTTAGAGTCAAAAGATTAAATGTTAAAATTTCAATATTATAGACCATTTTGGGAACGTTCGACATGTCCGGAGTCATCGTTTTTCATCCGAAAATTGATTTTTTGGACTGTACCAAAAATGATTCAAAATGTCAATTGGATCGTGCCTCATGTTGAATAAACACTTTTTAAACCCTCACAGTGACCAAAATGGCAATTTTTACAGAGTTTTGCTTACTCAAAAGCTTCAATTTTGACACGTTTCAGTCACAGAAATGACTTTAAACACACTTATGTTAGTTGAAATTGTCATAATTCACATCCAACAGTCATTTAGAGTCAAAAGATTAAATGTTCAAATTTCATCATTATAGACCATTTTGGGAACGTTCGACATGTCCGGAGTCATCGTTTTTCATCCGAAAATTGATTTTTTGGAGTGTACCAAAAATGATTCAAAATGTCAATTGGATCGTGCCTCATGTTGAATAACCACTTTTTAAACGCTCAAAGTGACCAAAATGGCCATTTTTACAGAGTTTTGCTTACTCAAAAGCTTCAATTTTGACCCGTTTCAGTCATCGAAATGACTTTAAACACACTTATTTTAGTTGAAAAAGTCATAATTCACATCCAACAGCCATTTAGAGTCAAAAGATTAAATGTTAAAATTTCATCATTATAGACCATTTTGGGAACGTTCGACATGTCCGGAGTCATCGTTTTTCATCCGAAAATTGATTTTTTGGACTGTACCAAAAATGATTCAAAATGTCAATTGGATCGTGCCTCATGTTGAATAACCACTTTTTAAACCCTCACAGTGACCAAAATGGCAATTTTTACAGAGTTTTGCTTACTCCAAAGCTTCAATTTTGACCCATTTCAGTCACAGAAATGACTTTAAACACACTTATTTTAGTTGAAAAAGTCATAATTCACATCCAACAGTCATTTAGAGTCAAAAGATTAAATGTTAAAATGTCAATATTATAGACCATTTTGGGAACGTTCGACATGTCCGGAGTCATCGTTTTTCATCCGAAAATTGATTTTTTGGACTGTACCAAAAATGATTCAAAATGTCAATTGGATCATGCCTCATGTTGAATAACCACATTTTAAAACCTCACAGTGACCAAAATGGCCATTTTTACAGAGTTTTGCTTATTTAAAAGCTTCAATTTTGACCCGTTTCAGTCACAGAAATGACTTTAAACACACTTATTTTAGTTGAAATTGTCATAATTCACATCCAACAGTCATTTAGAGTCAAAAGATTAAATGTTAAAATTTCATCATTATAGACCATTTTGGGAACGTTCGACATGTCCGGAGTCATCGTTTTTCATCCGAAAATTGATTTTTTGGACTGTACCAAAAATGATTCAAAATGTCAATTGGATCGTGCCTCATGTTGAATAACCACTTTTTAAACCCTCACAGTGACCAAAATGGCAATTTTTACAGAGTTTTGCTTACTCAAAAGCTTCAATTTTGACCCGTTTCAGTCACAGAAATGACTTTAAACACACTTATTTTAGTTGAAAAAGCCATAATTCACATCCAACAGTCATTTAGAGTCAAAAGATTAAATGTTAAAATTTCATTATTATAGACCATTTTGGGAACGTTCGACATGTCCGGAGTCATCGTTTTTCATCCGAAAATTGATTTTTTGGACTGTACCAAAAATGATTCAAAATGTCAATTGGATCGTGCCTCATGTTGAATAACCACTTTTTAAACCCTCACAGTGACCAAAATTGCCATTTTTACAGAGTTTTGCTTACTCAAAAGCTTCAATTTTGACCCGTTTCAGGCACAGAAATGACTTTAAACACACTTATTTTTGTTGAAAAAGTCATAATTCACATCCAACAGTCATTTAGAGTCAAAAGATTAAATGTTAAAATTTCATCATTATAGACCATTTTGGGAACGTTCGACATGTCAGGAGTCATCGTTTTTCATCCGAAAATTGATTTTTTGGACTGTACCAAAAATGATTCAAAATGTCAATTGGATCGTGCCTCATGTTGAATAACCACATTTTAAACCCTCACAGTGACCAAAATGGCCATTTTTACAGAGTTTTGCTTATTTAAAAGCTTCAATTTTGACCCGTTTCAGTCACAGAAATGACTTTAAACACACTTATTTTAGTTGAAATTGTCATAATTCACATCCAACAGTCATTTAGAGTCAAAAGATTAAATGTTCAAATTTCATCATTATAGACCATTTTGGGAACGTTCGACATGTCCGGAGTCATCGTTTTTCATCCGAAAATTGATTTTTTGGAGTGTACCAAAAATGATTCAAAATGTCAATTGGATCGTGCCTCATGTTAAATAACCACTTCTTAAACCCTCACAGTGACCAAAATGGCCATTTTTACAGAGTTTTGCTTATTTAAAAGCTTCAATTTTGACCCATTTCAGTCACAGAAATGACTTTAAACACACTTATTTTAGTTGAAAAAGTCATAATTCACATCCAACAGTCATTTTTGAGTCAAAAGATTAAATGTTAAAATTTCATCATTATAGACCATTTTGGGAACGTTCGACATGTCCGGAGTCATCGTTTTTCATCCGAAAATTGATTTTTTGGACTGTACCAAAAATGATTCAAAATGTCAATTGGATCGTGCCTCGTGTTGAATAACCACTTTTTAAACCCTCACAGTGACCAAAATGGCAATTTTTACAGAGTTTTGCTTACTCAAAAGCTTCAATTTTGACCCGTTTCAGGCACAGAAATGACTTTAAACACACTTATTTTAGTTGAAAAAGTCAAAATTCACATCCAACAGTCATTTAGAGTCAAAAGATTAAATGTTAAAATTTCATCATTATAGACCATTTTGGGAACGTTCGACATGTCCGGAGTCATCGTTTTTCATCCGAAAATTGATTTTTTGGACTGTACCAAAAATGATTCAAAATGTCAATTGGATCGTGCCTCATGTTGAATAACCACTTTTTAAACCCTCACAGTGACCAAAATGGCAATTTTTACAGAGTTTTGCTTACTCCAAAGCTTCAATTTTGACCCATTTCAGTCACAGAAATGACTTTAAACACACTTATTTTAGTTGAAAAAGTCATAATTCACATCCAACAGTCATTTAGAGTCAAAAGATTAAATGTTAAAATGTCAATATTATAGACCATTTTGGGAACGTTCGACATGTCCGGAGTCATCGTTTTTCATCCGAAAATTGATTTTTTGGACTGTACCAAAAATGATTCAAAATGTCAATTGGATCATGCCTCATGTTGAATAACCACATTTTAAAACCTCACAGTGACCAAAATGGCCATTTTTACAGAGTTTTGCTTATTTAAAAGCTTCAATTTTGACCCGTTTCAGTCACAGAAATGACTTTAAACACACTTATTTTAGTTGAAATTGTCATAATTCACATCCAACAGTCATTTAGAGTGAAAAGATTAAATGTTAAAATTTCATCATTATAGACCATTTTGGGAACGTTCGACATGTCCGGAGTCATCGTTTTTCATCCGAAAATTGATTTTTTGGACTGTACCAAAAATGATTCAAAATGTCAATTGGATCGTGCCTCATGTTGAATAACCACTTTTTAAACCCTCACAGTGACCAAAATGGCAATTTTTACAGAGTTTTGCTTACTCAAAAGCTTCAATTTTGACCCGTTTCAGTCACAGAAATGACTTTAAACACACTTATTTTAGTTGAAAAAGCCATAATTCACATCCAACAGTCATTTAGAGTCAAAAGATTAAATGTTAAAATTTCATTATTATAGACCATTTTGGGAACGTTCGACATGTCCGGAGTCATCGTTTTTCATCCGAAAATTGATTTTTTGGACTGTACCAAAAATGATTCAAAATGTCAATTGGATCGTGCCTCATGTTGAATAACCACTTTTTAAACCCTCACAGTGACCAAAATTGCCATTTTTACAGAGTTTTGCTTACTCAAAAGCTTCAATTTTGACCCGTTTCAGGCACAGAAATGACTTTAAACACACTTATTTTTGTTGAAAAAGTCATAATTCACATCCAACAGTCATTTAGAGTCAAAAGATTAAATGTTAAAATTTCATCATTATAGACCATTTTGGGAACGTTCGACATGTCAGGAGTCATCGTTTTTCATCCGAAAATTGATTTTTTGGACTGTACCAAAAATGATTCAAAATGTCAATTGGATCGTGCCTCATGTTGAATAACCACATTTTAAACCCTCACAGTGACCAAAATGGCCATTTTTACAGAGTTTTGCTTATTTAAAAGCTTCAATTTTGACCCGTTTCAGTCACAGAAATGACTTTAAACACACTTATTTTAGTTGAAATTGTCATAATTCACATCCAACAGTCATTTAGAGTCAAAAGATTAAATGTTCAAATTTCATCATTATAGACCATTTTGGGAACGTTCGACATGTCCGGAGTCATCGTTTTTCATCCGAAAATTGATTTTTTGGAGTGTACCAAAAATGATTCAAAATGTCAATTGGATCGTGCCTCATGTTGAATAACCACTTTTTAAACGCTCAAAGTGACCAAAATGGCCATTTTTACAGAGTTTTGCTTACTCAAAAGCTTCAATTTTGACCCGTTTCAGTCATCGAAATGACTTTAAACACACTTATTTTAGTTGAAAAAGTCATAATTCACATCCAACAGCCATTTAGAGTCAAAAGATTAAATGTTAAAATTTCATCATTATAGACCATTTTGGGAACGTTCGACATGTCCGGAGTCATCGTTTTTCATCCGAAAATTGATTTTTTGGACTGTACCAAAAATGATTCAAAATGTCAATTGGATCGTGCCTCATGTTGAATAACCACTTTTTAAACCCTCACAGTGACCAAAATGGCAATTTTTACAGAGTTTTGCTTACTCCAAAGCTTCAATTTTGACCCATTTCAGTCACAGAAATGACTTTAAACACACTTATTTTAGTTGAAAAAGTCATAATTCACATCCAACAGTCATTTAGAGTCAAAAGATTAAATGTTAAAATGTCAATATTATAGACCATTTTGGGAACGTTCGACATGTCCGGAGTCATCGTTTTTCATCCGAAAATTGATTTTTTGGACTGTACCAAAAATGATTCAAAATGTCAATTGGATCATGCCTCATGTTGAATAACCACATTTTAAAACCTCACAGTGACCAAAATGGCCATTTTTACAGAGTTTTGCTTATTTAAAAGCTTCAATTTTGACCCGTTTCAGTCACAGAAATGACTTTAAACACACTTATTTTAGTTGAAATTGTCATAATTCACATCCAACAGTCATTTAGAGTCAAAAGATTAAATGTTAAAATTTCATCATTATAGACCATTTTGGGAACGTTCGACATGTCCGGAGTCATCGTTTTTCATCCGAAAATTGATTTTTTGGACTGTACCAAAAATGATTCAAAATGTCAATTGGATCGTGCCTCATGTTGAATAACCACTTTTTAAACCCTCACAGTGACCAAAATTGCCATTTTTACAGAGTTTTGCTTACTCAAAAGCTTCAATTTTGACCCGTTTCAGGCACAGAAATGACTTTAAACACACTTATTTTTGTTGAAAAAGTCATAATTCACATCCAACAGTCATTTAGAGTCAAAAGATTAAATGTTAAAATTTCATCATTATAGACCATTTTGGGAACGTTCGACATGTCAGGAGTCATCGTTTTTCATCCGAAAATTGATTTTTTGGACTGTACCAAAAATGATTCAAAATGTCAATTGGATCGTGCCTCATGTTGAATAACCACATTTTAAACCCTCACAGTGACCAAAATGGCCATTTTTACAGAGTTTTGCTTATTTAAAAGCTTCAATTTTGACCCGTTTCAGTCACAGAAATGACTTTAAACACACTTATTTTAGTTGAAATTGTCATAATTCACATCCAACAGTCATTTAGAGTCAAAAGATTAAATGTTCAAATTTCATCATTATAGACCATTTTGGGAACGTTCGACATGTCCGGAGTCATCGTTTTTCATCCGAAAATTGATTTTTTGGAGTGTACCAAAAATGATTCAAAATGTCAATTGGATCGTGCCTCATGTTCAATAACCACTTCTTAAACCCTCACAGTGACCAAAATGGCCATTTTTACAGAGTTTTGCTTATTTAAAAGCTTCAATTTTGACCCATTTCAGTCACAGAAATGACTTTAAACACACTTATTTTAGTTGAAAAAGTCATAATTCACATCCAACAGTCATTTTTGAGTCAAAAGATTAAATGTTAAAATTTCATCATTATAGACCATTTTGGGAACGTTCGACATGTCCGGAGTCATCGTTTTTCATCCGAAAATTGATTTTTTGGACTGTACCAAAAATGATTCAAAATGTCAATTGGATCGTGCCTCGTGTTGAATAACCACTTTTTAAACCCTCACAGTGACCAAAATGGCAATTTTTACAGAGTTTTGCTTACTCAAAAGCTTCAATTTTGACCCGTTTCAGGCACAGAAATGACTTTAAACACACTTATTTTAGTTGAAAAAGTCAAAATTCACATCCAACAGTCATTTAGAGTCAAAAGATTAAATGTTAAAATTTCATCATTATAGACCATTTTGGGAACGTTCGACATGTCCGGAGTCATCGTTTTTCATCCGAAAATTGATTTTTTGGACTGTACCAAAAATGATTCAAAATGTCAATTGGATCGTGCCTCATGTTGAATAACCACTTTTTAAACCCTCACAGTGACCAAAATGGCAATTTTTACAGAGTTTTGCTTACTCCAAAGCTTCAATTTTGACCCATTTCAGTCACAGAAATGACTTTAAACACACTTATTTTAGTTGAAAAAGTCATAATTCACATCCAACAGTCATTTAGAGTCAAAAGATTAAATGTTAAAATGTCAATATTATAGACCATTTTGGGAACGTTCGACATGTCCGGAGTCATCGTTTTTCATCCGAAAATTGATTTTTTGGACTGTACCAAAAATGATTCAAAATGTCAATTGGATCATGCCTCATGTTGAATAACCACATTTTAAAACCTCACAGTGACCAAAATGGCCATTTTTACAGAGTTTTGCTTATTTAAAAGCTTCAATTTTGACCCGTTTCAGTCACAGAAATGACTTTAAACACACTTATTTTAGTTGAAATTGTCATAATTCACATCCAACAGTCATTTAGAGTCAAAAGATTAAATGTTAAAATTTCATCATTATAGACCATTTTGGGAACGTTCGACATGTCCGGAGTCATCGTTTTTCATCCGAAAATTGATTTTTTGGACTGTACCAAAAATGATTCAAAATGTCAATTGGATCGTGCCTCATGTTGAATAACCACTTTTTAAACCCTCACAGTGACCAAAATGGCAATTTTTACAGAGTTTTGCTTACTCAAAAGCTTCAATTTTGACCCGTTTCAGTCACAGAAATGACTTTAAACACACTTATTTTAGTTGAAAAAGCCATAATTCACATCCAACAGTCATTTAGAGTCAAAAGATTAAATGTTAAAATTTCATTATTATAGACCATTTTGGGAACGTTCGACATGTCCGGAGTCATCGTTTTTCATCCGAAAATTGATTTTTTGGACTGTACCAAAAATGATTCAAAATGTCAATTGGATCGTGCCTCATGTTGAATAACCACTTTTTAAACCCTCACAGTGACCAAAATTGCCATTTTTACAGAGTTTTGCTTACTCAAAAGCTTCAATTTTGACCCGTTTCAGGCACAGAAATGACTTTAAACACACTTATTTTTGTTGAAAAAGTCATAATTCACATCCAACAGTCATTTAGAGTCAAAAGATTAAATGTTAAAATTTCATCATTATAGACCATTTTGGGAACGTTCGACATGTCAGGAGTCATCGTTTTTCATCCGAAAATTGATTTTTTGGACTGTACCAAAAATGATTCAAAATGTCAATTGGATCGTGCCTCATGTTGAATAACCACATTTTAAACCCTCACAGTGACCAAAATGGCCATTTTTACAGAGTTTTGCTTATTTAAAAGCTTCAATTTTGACCCGTTTCAGTCACAGAAATGACTTTAAACACACTTATTTTAGTTGAAATTGTCATAATTCACATCCAACAGTCATTTAGAGTCAAAAGATTAAATGTTCAAATTTCATCATTATAGACCATTTTGGGAACGTTCGACATGTCCGGAGTCATCGTTTTTCATCCGAAAATTGATTTTTTGGAGTGTACCAAAAATGATTCAAAATGTCAATTGGATCGTGCCTCATGTTGAATAACCACTTTTTAAACGCTCAAAGTGACCAAAATGGCCATTTTTACAGAGTTTTGCTTACTCAAAAGCTTCAATTTTGACCCGTTTCAGTCATCGAAATGACTTTAAACACACTTATTTTAGTTGAAAAAGTCATAATTCACATCCAACAGCCATTTAGAGTCAAAAGATTAAATGTTAAAATTTCATCATTATAGACCATTTTGGGAACGTTCGACATGTCCGGAGTCATCGTTTTTCATCCGAAAATTGATTTTTTGGACTGTACCAAAAATGATTCAAAATGTCAATTGGATCGTGCCTCATGTTGAATAACCACTTTTTAAACCCTCACAGTGACCAAAATGGCAATTTTTACAGAGTTTTGCTTACTCCAAAGCTTCAATTTTGACCCATTTCAGTCACAGAAATGACTTTAAACACACTTATTTTAGTTGAAAAAGTCATAATTCACATCCAACAGTCATTTAGAGTCAAAAGATTAAATGTTAAAATGTCAATATTATAGACCATTTTGGGAACGTTCGACATGTCCGGAGTCATCGTTTTTCATCCGAAAATTGATTTTTTGGACTGTACCAAAAATGATTCAAAATGTCAATTGGATCATGCCTCATGTTGAATAACCACATTTTAAAACCTCACAGTGACCAAAATGGCCATTTTTACAGAGTTTTGCTTATTTAAAAGCTTCAATTTTGACCCGTTTCAGTCACAGAAATGACTTTAAACACACTTATTTTAGTTGAAATTGTCATAATTCACATCCAACAGTCATTTAGAGTCAAAAGATTAAATGTTAAAATTTCATCATTATAGACCATTTTGGGAACGTTCGACATGTCCGGAGTCATCGTTTTTCATCCGAAAATTGATTTTTTGGACTGTACCAAAAATGATTCAAAATGTCAATTGGATCGTGCCTCATGTTGAATAACCACTTTTTAAACCCTCACAGTGACCAAAATGGCAATTTTTACAGAGTTTTGCTTACTCAAAAGCTTCAATTTTGACCCGTTTCAGTCACAGAAATGACTTTAAACACACTTATTTTAGTTGAAAAAGCCATAATTCACATCCAACAGTCATTTAGAGTCAAAAGATTAAATGTTAAAATTTCATTATTATAGACCATTTTGGGAACGTTCGACATGTCCGGAGTCATCGTTTTTCATCCGAAAATTGATTTTTTGGACTGTACCAAAAATGATTCAAAATGTCAATTGGATCGTGCCTCATGTTGAATAACCACTTTTTAAACCCTCACAGTGACCAAAATTGCCATTTTTACAGAGTTTTGCTTACTCAAAAGCTTCAATTTTGACCCGTTTCAGGCACAGAAATGACTTTAAACACACTTATTTTTGTTGAAAAAGTCATAATTCACATCCAACAGTCATTTAGAGTCAAAAGATTAAATGTTAAAATTTCATCATTATAGACCATTTTGGGAACGTTCGACATGTCAGGAGTCATCGTTTTTCATCCGAAAATTGATTTTTTGGACTGTACCAAAAATGATTCAAAATGTCAATTGGATCGTGCCTCATGTTGAATAACCACATTTTAAACCCTCACAGTGACCAAAATGGCAATTTTTACAGAGTTTTGCTTATTTAAAAGCTTCAATTTTGACCCGTTTCAGTCACAGAAATGACTTTAAACACACTTATTTTAGTTGAAATTGTCATAATTCACATCCAACAGTCATTTAGAGTCAAAAGATTAAATGTTCAAATTTCATCATTATAGACCATTTTGGGAACGTTCGACATGTCCGGAGTCATCGTTTTTCATCCGAAAATTGATTTTTTGGAGTGTACCAAAAATGATTCAAAATGTCAATTGGATCGTGTCTCATGTTGAATAACCACTTTTTAAACGCTCAAAGTGACCAAAATGGCCATTTTTACAGAGTTTTGCTTACTCAAAAGCTTCAATTTTGACCCGTTTCAGTCATCGAAATGACTTTAAACACACTTATTTTAGTTGAAAAAGTCATAATTCACATCCAACAGCCATTTAGAGTCAAAAGATTAAATGTTAAAATTTCATCATTATAGACCATTTTGGGAACGTTCGACATGTCCGGAGTCATCGTTTTTCATCCGAAAATTGATTTTTTGGACTGTACCAAAAATGATTCAAAATGTCAATTGGATCGTGCCTCATGTTGAATAACCACTTTTTACACCCTCACATGTGACCAAAATTGCCATTTTTACAGAGTTTTGCTTACTCAAAAGCTTCAATTTTGACCCGTTTCAGGCACAGAAATGACTTTAAACACACTTATTTTAGTTGAAAAAGTCATAATTCACATCCAACAGTCATTTAGAGTCAAAAGATTAAATGTTAAAATTTCATCATTATAGACCATTTTGGGAACGTTCGACATGTCCGAGTCATCGTTTTTCATCCGAAAATTGATTTTTTGGACTGTACCAAAAATGATTCAAAATGTCAATTGGATCGTGCCTCATGTTAAATAACCACTTTTTAAACCCTCACAGTGACCAAAATGGCCATTTTTACAGAGTTTTGCTTATTTAAAAGCTTCAATTTTGACCCATTTCAGTCACAGAAATGACTTTAAACACACTTATTTTAGTTGAAATTGTCATAATTCACATCCAACAGTCATTTAGAGTCAAAAGATTAAATGTTAAAATTTCATCATTATAGACCTTTTTGGGAACGTTCGACATGTCCGGAGTCATCGTTTTTCATCCGAAAATTGATTTTTTGGGCTGTACCAAAAATTATTCAAAATGTCAATTGGATCGTGCCTCATGTTGAATAACCACTTTTTAAACCCTCAAAGTGACCAAAATGGCAATTTTTACAGAGTTTTGCTTACTCAAAAGCTTCAATTTTGACCCGTTTCAGTCACAGAAATGACTTTAAACACACTTATTTTAGTTGAAAAAGTCATAATTCACATCCAACAGTCATTTAGAGTCAAAAGATTAAATGTTAAAATTTCATCATTATAGACCATTTTGGGAACGTTCGACATGTCCGGAGTCATCGGTTTTCATCCGAAAATTGATTTTTTGGACTGTACCAAAAATGATTCAAAATGTCAATTGGATCGTGCCTCATGTTGAATAACCACTTTTTAAACCCTCACATGTGACCAAAATTGCCATTTTTACAGAGTTTTGCTTACTCAAAAGCTTCAATTTTGACCCGTTTCAGGCACAGAAATGACTTTAAACACACTTATTTTAGTTGAAAAAGTCATAATTCACATCCAACAGTCATTTAGAGTCAAAAGATTAAATGTTAAAATTTCATCATTATAGACCATTTTGGGAACGTTCGACATGTCCGAGTCATCGTTTTTCATCCGAAAATTGATTTTTTGGACTGTACCAAAAATGATTCAAAATGTCAATTGGATCGTGCCTCATGTTAAATAACCACTTTTTAAACCCTCACAGTGACCAAAATGGCCATTTTTACAGAGTTTTGCTTATTTAAAAGCTTCAATTTTGACCCATTTCAGTCACAGAAATGACTTTAAACACACTTATTTTAGTTGAAATTGTCATAATTCACATCCAACAGTCATTTAGAGTCAAAAGATTAAATGTTAAAATTTCATCATTATAGACCTTTTTGGGAACGTTTGACATGTCCGGAGTCATCGTTTTTCATCCGAAAATTGATTTTTTGGGCTGTACCAAAAATTATTCAAAATGTCAATTGGATCGTGCCTCATGTTGAATAACCACTTTTTAAACCCTCAAAGTGACCAAAATGGCAATTTTTACAGAGTTTTGCTTACTCAAAAGCTTCAATTTTGACTCGTTTCAGGCACAGAAATGACTTTAAACACACTTATTTTAGTTGAAAAAGTCATAATTCACATCCAGCAGTCATTTAGAGTCAAAAGATTAAATGTTAAAATTTCATCATTATAGACCATTTTGGGAACGTTCGACATGTCCGGAGTCATCGTTTTTCATCCGAAAATTGATTTTTTGGACTGTACCAAAAATGATTCAAAATGTCAATTGGATTTTGCCTCATGTTGAATAACCACTTTTTAAACCCTCACAGTGACCAAAATGGCAATTTTTACAGAGTTTTGCTTACTCAAAAGCTTCAATTTTGACCCGTTTCAGTCACAGAAATGACTTTAAACACACTTATTTTAGTTGAAAAAGTCATAATTCACATCCAACAGTCATTTAGAGTCAAAAGATTAAATGTTAAAATTTCATCATTATAGACCATTTTGGGAACGTTCGACATGTCCGGAGTCATCGGTTTTCATCCGAAAATTGATTTTTTGGACTGTACCAAAAATGATTCAAAATGTCAATTGGATCGTGCCTCATGTTGAATAACCACTTTTTAAACCCTCACAGTGACCAAAATTGCCATTTTTACAGAGTTTTGCTTACTCAAAAGCTTCAATTTTGACCCGTTTCAGGCACAGAAATGACTTTAAACACACTTATTTTAGTTGAAAAAGTCATAATTCACATCCAACAGTCATTTAGAGTCAAAAGATTAAATGTTAAAATTTCATCATTATAGACCATTTTGGGAACGTTCGACATGTCCGGAGTCATCGTTTTTCATCCGAAAATTGATTTTTTGGACTGTACCAAAAATGATTCAAAATGTCAATTGGATCATGCCTCATGTTGAATAACCACTTTTTAAACCCTCAAAGTGACCAAAATGGCCATTTTTACAGAGTTTTGCTTATTTAAAAGCTTCAATTTTGACCCGTTTCAGTCACAGAAATGACTTTAAACACACTTATTTTAGTTGAAAAAGTCATAATTCACATCCAAAAGTCATTTAGAGTCAAAAGATTAAATGTTAAAATTTCAATATTATAGACCATTTTGGGAACGTTCGACATGTCCGGAGTCATCGTTTTTCATCCGAAAATTGATTTTTTGGACTGTACCAAAAATGATTCAAAATGTCAATTGGATCGTGCCTCATGTTGAATAAACACTTTTTAATCCCTCACAGTGACCAAAATGGCAATTTTTACAGAGTTTTGCTTACTCAAAAGCTTCAATTTTGACACGTTTCAGTCACAGAAATGACTTTAAACACACTTATGTTAGTTGAAAAAGTCATAATTCACATCCAACAGTCATTTAGAGTCAAAAGATTAAATGTTAAAATGTCATCATTATAGACCATTTTGGGAACGTTCGACATGTCGAATCATGTCGAGTCATCGTTTTTCATCCGAAAATTGATTTTTTGGACTGTACCAAAAATGATTCAAAATGTCAATTGGATCGTGCCTCATGTTGAATAACCACTTTTTAAACCCTCACAGTGACCAAAATTGCCATTTTTACAGAGTTTTGCTTACTCAAAAGCTTCAATTTTGACCCGTTTCAGGCACAGAAATGACTTTAAACACACTTATTTTAGTTGAAAAAGTCATAATTCACATCCAACAGTCATTTAGAGTCAAAAGATTAAATGTTAAAATTTCATCATTTTAGACCATTTTGGGAACGTTCGACATGTCCGAGTCATCGTTTTTCATCCGAAAATTGATTTTTTGGACTGTACCAAAAATGATTCAAAATGTCAATTGGATCGTGCCTCATGTTAAATAACCACTTTTTAAACCCTCACAGTGACCAAAATGGCCATTTTTACAGAGTTTTGCTTATTTAAAAGCTTCAATTTTGACCCATTTCAGTCACAGAAATGACTTTAAACACACTTATTTTAGTTGAAATTGTCATAATTCACATCCAACAGTCATTTAGAGTCAAAAGATTAAATGTTAAAATTTCATCATTATAGACCTTTTTGGGAACGTTCGACATGTCCGGAGTCATCGTTTTTCATCCGAAAATTGATTTTTTGGGCTGTACCAAAAATTATTCAAAATGTCAATTGGATCGTGCCTCATGTTGAATAACCACTTTTTAAACCCTCAAAGTGACCAAAATGGCAATTTTTACAGAGTTTTGCTTACTCAAAAGCTTCAATTTTGACTCGTTTCAGGCACAGAAATGACTTTAAACACACTTATTTTAGTTGAAAAAGTCATAATTCACATCCAGCAGTCATTTAGAGTCAAAAGATTAAATGTTAAAATTTCATCATTATAGACCATTTTGGGAACGTTCGACATGTCCGGAGTCATCGTTTTTCATCCGAAAATTGATTTTTTGGACTGTACCAAAAATGATTCAAAATGTCAATTGGATTTTGCCTCATGTTGAATAACCACTTTTTAAACCCTCACAGTGACCAAAATGGCAATTTTTACAGAGTTTTGCTTACTCAAAAGCTTCAATTTTGACCCGTTTCAGTCACAGAAATGACTTTAAACACACTTATTTTAGTTGAAAAAGTCATAATTCACATCCAACAGTCATTTAGAGTCAAAAGATTAAATGTTAAAATTTCATCATTATAGACCATTTTGGGAACGTTCGACATGTCCGGAGTCATCGTTTTTCATCCGAAAATTGATTTTTTGGACTGTACCAAAAATGATTCAAAATGTCAATTGGATCGTGCCTCATGTTGAATAACCACTTTTTAAACCCTCACAGTGACCAAAATTGCCATTTTTACAGAGTTTTGCTTACTCAAAAGCTTCAATTTTGACCCGTTTCAGGCACAGAAATGACTTTAAACACACTTATTTTAGTTGAAAAAGTCATAATTCACATCCAACAGTCATTTAGAGTCAAAAGATTAAATGTTAAAATTTCATCATTATAGACCATTTTGGGAACGTTCGACATGTCGAATCATGTCGAGTCATCGTTTTTCATCCGAAAATTGATTTTTTGGACTGTACCAAAAATGATTCAAAATGTCAATTGGATCATGCCTCATGTTGAATAACCACTTTTTAAACCCTCAAAGTGACCAAAATGGCCATTTTTACAGAGTTTTGCTTATTTAAAAGCTTCAATTTTGACCAGTTTCAGTCACAGAAATGACTTTAAACACACTTATTTTAGTTGAAAAAGTCATAATTCACATCCAAAAGTCATTTAGAGTCAAAAGATTAAATGTTAAAATTTCAATATTATAGACCATTTTGGGAACGTTCGACATGTCCGGAGTCATCGTTTTTCATCCGAAAATTGATTTTTTGGACTGTACCAAAAATGATTCAAAATGTCAATTGGATCGTGCCTCATGTTGAATAACCACTTTTTAAACCCTCACAGTGACCAAAATGGCAATTTTTACAGAGTTTTGCTTACTCAAAAGCTTCAATTTTGACACGTTTCAGTCACAGAAATGACTTTAAACACACTTATGTTAGTTGAAAAAGTCATAATTCACATCCAACAGTCGTTTAGAGTCAAAAGATTAAATGTTAAAATGTCATCATTATAGACCATTTTGGGAACGTTCGACATGTCGAATCATGTCGAGTCATCGTTTTTCATCCGAAAATTGATTTTTTGGACTGTACCAAAAATGATTCAAAATGTCAATTGGATCGTGCCTCATGTTGAATAACCACTTTTTAAACCCTCACAGTGACCAAAATTGCCATTTTTACAGAGTTTTGCTTACTCAAAAGCTTCAATTTTGACCCGTTTCAGGCACAGAAATGACTTTAAACACACTTATTTTAGTTGAAAAAGTCATAATTCACATCCAACAGTCATTTAGAGTCAAAAGATTAAATGTTAAAATTTCATCATTATAGACCATTTTGGGAACGTTCGACATGTCCGAGTCATCGTTTTTCATCCGAAAATTGATTTTTTGGACTGTACCAAAAATGATTCAAAATGTCAATTGGATCGTGCCTCATGTTAAATAACCACTTTTTAAACCCTCACAGTGACCAAAATGGCCATTTTTACAGAGTTTTGCTTATTTAAAAGCTTCAATTTTGACCCATTCCAGTCACAGAAATGACTTTAAACACACTTATTTTAGTTGAAATTGTCATAATTCACATCCAACAGTCATTTAGAGTCAAAAGATTAAATGTTAAAATTTCATCATTATAGACCTTTTTGGGAACGTTCGACATGTCCGGAGTCATCGTTTTTCATCCGAAAATTGATTTTTTGGGCTGTACCAAAAATTATTCAAAATGTCAATTGGATCGTGCCTCATGTTGAATAACCACTTTTTAAACCCTCAAAGTGACCAAAATGGCAATTTTTACAGAGTTTTGCTTACTCAAAAGCTTCAATTTTGACTCGTTTCAGGCACAGAAATGACTTTAAACACACTTATTTTAGTTGAAAAAGTCATAATTCACATCCAGCAGTCATTTAGAGTCAAAAGATTAAATGTTAAAATTTCATCATTATAGACCATTTTGGGAACGTTCGACATGTCCGGAGTCATCGTTTTTCATCCGAAAATTGATTTTTTGGACTGTACCAAAAATGATTCAAAATGTCAATTGGATTTTGCCTCATGTTGAATAACCACTTTTTAAACCCTCACAGTGACCAAAATGGCAATTTTTACAGAGTTTTGCTTACTCAAAAGCTTCAATTTTGACCCGTTTCAGTCACAGAAATGACTTTAAACACACTTATTTTAGTTGAAAAAGTCATAATTCACATCCAACAGTCATTTAGAGTCAAAAGATTAAATGTTAAAATTTCATCATTATAGACCATTTTGGGAACGTTCGACATGTCCGGAGTCATCGTTTTTCATCCGAAAATTGATTTTTGGACTGTACCAAAAATGATTCAAAATGTCAATTGGATCGTGCCTCATGTTGAATAACCACTTTTTAAACCCTCACAGTGACCAAAATTGCCATTTTTACAGAGTTTTGCTTACTCAAAAGCTTCAATTTTGACCCGTTTCAGGCACAGAAATGACTTTAAACACACTTATTTTAGTTGAAAAAGTCATAATTCACATCCAACAGTCATTTAGAGTCAAAAGATTAAATGTTAAAATTTCATCATTATAGACCATTTTGGGAACGTTCGACATGTCCGGAGTCATCGTTTTTCATCCGAAAATTGATTTTTGGACTGTACCAAAAATGATTCAAAATGTCAATTGGATCATGCCTCATGTTGAATAACCACTTTTTAAACCCTCAAAGTGACCAAAATGGCCATTTTTACAGAGTTTTGCTTATTTAAAAGCTTCAATTTTGACCCGTTTCAGTCACAGAAATGACTTTAAACACACTTATTTTAGTTGAAAAAGTCATAATTCACATCCAAAAGTCATTTAGAGTCAAAAGATTAAATGTTAAAATTTCAATATTATAGACCATTTTGGGAACGTTCGACATGTCCGGAGTCATCGTTTTTCATCCGAAAATTGATTTTTTGGACTGTACCAAAAATGATTCAAAATGTCAATTGGATCGTGCCTCATGTTGAATAAACACTTTTTAAACCCTCACAGTGACCAAAATGGCAATTTTTACAGAGTTTTGCTTACTCAAAAGCTTCAATTTTGACACGTTTCAGTCACAGAAATGACTTTAAACACACTTATGTTAGTTGAAAAAGTCATAATTCACATCCAACAGTCATTTAGAGTCAAAAGATTAAATGTTAAAATGTCATCATTATAGACCATTTTGGGAACGTTCGACATGTCGAATCATGTCGAGTCATCGTTTTTCATCCGAAAATTGATTTTTTGGACTGTACCAAAAATGATTCAAAATGTCAATTGGATCGTGCCTCATGTTGAATAACCACTTTTTAAACCCTCACAGTGACCAAAATTGCCATTTTTACAGAGTTTTGCTTACTCAAAAGCTTCAATTTTGACCCATTTCAGGCACAGAAATGACTTTAAACACACTTATTTTAGTTGAAAAAGTCATATTTCACATCCAACAGTCATTTAGAGTCAAAAGATTAAATGTTAAAATTTCATCATTATAGACCATTTTGGGAACGTTCGACATGTCCGGAGTCATCGTTTTTCATCCGAAAATTGATTTTTTGGACTGTACCAAAAATGATTCAAAATGTCAATTGGATCGTGCCTCGTGTTGAATAACCACTTTTTAAACCCTCACAGTGACCAAAATGGCAATTTTTACAGAGTTTTGCTTACTCAAAAGCTTCAATTTTGACCCGTTTCAGGCACAGAAATGACTTTAAACACACTTATTTTAGTTGAAAAAGTCATAATTCACATCCAACAGTCATTTAGAGTCAAAAGATTAAATGTTAAAATTTCATCATTATAGACCATTTTGGGAACGTTCGACATGTCCGGAGTCATCGTTTTTCATCCGAAAATTGATTTTTTGGACTGTACCAAAAATGATTCAAAATGTCAAATGGATTGTGCCTCATGTTAAATAACCACTTTTTAAACCCTCACAGTGACCAAAATGGCCATTTTTACAGAGTTTTGCTTATTTAAAAGCTTCAATTTTGACCCATTTCAGGCACAGAAATGACTTTAAACACACTTATGTTAGTTGAAAAAGTCATAATTTACATCCAACAGTCATTTAGAGTCAAAAGATTAAATGTTAAAATGTCATCATTATAGACCATTTTGGGAACGTTCGACATGTCCGGAGTCATCGTTTTTCATCCGAAAATTGATTTTTTGGACTGTACCAAAAATGATTCAAAATGTCAATTGGATCATGCCTCATGTTGAATAACCACATTTTAAACCCTCACAGTGACCAAAATGGCCATTTTTACAGAGTTTTTCTTATTTAAAAGCTTCAATTTTGACCCGTTTCAGTCACAGAAATGACTTTAAACACACTTATTTTAGTTGAAATTGTCATAATTCACATCCAACAGTCATTTAGAGTCAAAAGATTAAATGTTCAAATTTCATCATTATAGACCATTTTGGGAACGTTCGACATGTCCGGAGTCATCGTTTTTCATCCGAAAATTGATTTTTTGGAGTGTACCAAAAATGATTCAAAATGTCAATTGGATCGTGCCTCATGTTGAATAACCACTTTTTAAACGCTCAAAGTGACCAAAATGGCCATTTTTACAGAGTTTTGCTTCTTTAAAAGCTTCAATTTTGACCCGTTTCAGTCACAGAAATGACTTTAAACACACTTATTTTAGTTGAAAAAGTCATAATTCACATCCAACAGTCATTTAGAGTCAAAAGATTAAATGTTAAAATTTCAATATCATAGACCATTTTGGGAACGTTCGACATGTCCGGAGTCATCGTTTTTCATCCGAAAATTGATTTTTTGGACTGTACCAAAAATGATTCAAAATGTCAATTGGATCATGCCTCATGTTGAATAACCACATTTTAAACCCTCACAGTGACCAAAATGGCCATTTTTACAGAGTTTTGCTTATTTAAAAGCTTCAATTTTGACCCGTTTCAGTCACAGAAATGACTTTAAACACACTTATTTTAGTTGAAATTGTCATAATTCACATCCAACAGTCATTTAGAGTCAAAAGATTAAATGTTAAAATTTCATCATTATAGACCATTTTGGGAACGTTCGACATGTCCGGAGTCATCGTTTTTCATCCGAAAATTGATTTTTTGGACTGTACCAAAAATGATTCAAAATGTCAATTGGATCGTGCCTCATGTTGAATAACCACTTTTTAAACCCTCACAGTGACCAAAATGGCAATTTTTACAGAGTTTTGCTTACTCAAAAGCTTCAATTTTGACCCGTTTCAGTCACAGAAATGACTTTAAACACACTTATTTTAGTTGAAAAAGCCATAATTCACATCCAACAGTCATTTAGAGTCAAAAGATTAAATGTTAAAATTTCATTATTATAGACCATTTTGGGAACGTTCGACATGTCCGGAGTCATCGTTTTTCATCCGAAAATTGATTTTTTGGACTGTACCAAAAATGATTCAAAATGTCAATTGGATCGTGCCTCATGTTGAATAACCACTTTTTAAACCCTCACAGTGACCAAAATTGCCATTTTTACAGAGTTTTGCTTACTCAAAAGCTTCAATTTTGACCCGTTTCAGGCACAGAAATGACTTTAAACACACTTATTTTAGTTGAAAAAGTCATAATTCACATCCAACAGTCATTTAGAGTCAAAAGATTAAATGTTAAAATTTCATCATTATAGACCATTTTGGGAACGTTCGACATGTCAGGAGTCATCGTTTTTCATCCGAAAATTGATTTTTTGGACTGTACCAAAAATGATTCAAAATGTCAATTGGATCGTGCCTCATGTTGAATAACCACATTTTAAACCCTCACAGTGACCAAAATGGCCATTTTTACAGAGTTTTGCTTATTTAAAAGCTTCAATTTTGACCCGTTTCAGTCACAGAAATGACTTTAAACACACTTATTTTAGTTGAAATTGTCATAATTCACATCCAACAGTCATTTAGAGTCAAAAGATTAAATGTTCAAATTTCATCATTATAGACCATTTTGGGAACGTTCGACATGTCCGGAGTCATCGTTTTTCATCCGAAAATTGATTTTTTGGAGTGTACCAAAAATGATTCAAAATGTCAATTGGATCGTGCCTCATGTTGAATAACCACTTTTTAAACGCTCAAAGTGACCAAAATGGCCATTTTTACAGAGTTTTGCTTACTCAAAAGCTTCAATTTTGACCCGTTTCAGTCATCGAAATGACTTTAAACACACTTATTTTAGTTGAAAAAGTCATAATTCACATCCAACAGCCATTTAGAGTCAAAAGATTAAATGTTAAAATTTCATCATTATAGACCATTTTGGGAACGTTCGACATGTCCGGAGTCATCGTTTTTCATCCGAAAATTGATTTTTGGGACTGTACCAAAAATTATTCAAAATGTCAATTGGATCGTGCCTCATGTTGAATAACCACTTTTTAAACCCTCACAGTGACCAAAATTGCAATTTTTACAGAGTTTTGCTTTCTCAAAAGCTTCAATTTTGACCCGTTTCAGGCACAGAAATGACTTTAAACACACTTATTTTAGTTGAAAAAGTCATAATTCACATCCAACAGTCATTTAGAGTCAAAAGATTAAATGTTAAAATTTCATCATTATAGGCGATTTTGGGAACGTTCGACATGTCCGGAGTCATCGTTTTTCATCCGAAAATTGATTTTTTGGACTGTACCAAAAATGATTCAAAATGTCAATTGGATCGTGCCTCATGTTGAATAACCACTTTTTAAACCCTCACATGTGACCAAAATTGCCATTTTTACAGAGTTTTGCTTACTCAAAAGCTTCAATTTTGACCCGTTTCAGGCACAGAAATGACTTTAAACACACTTATTTTAGTTGAAAAAGTCATAATTCACATCCAACAGTCATTTAGAGTCAAAAGATTAAATGTTAAAATTTCATCATTATAGACCATTTTGGGAACGTTCGACATGTCCGAGTCATTGTTTTTCATCCGAAAATTGATTTTTTGGACTGTACCAAAAATGATTCAAAATGTCAATTGGATCGTGCCTCATGTTAAATAACCACTTTTTAAACCCTCACAGTGACCAAAATGGCCATTTTTACAGAGTTTTGCTTATTTAAAAGCTTCAATTTTGACCCATTTCAGTCACAGAAATGACTTTAAACACACTTATTTTAGTTGAAAAAGTCATAATTCACATCCAGCAGTCATTTAGAGTCAAAAGATTAAATGTTAAAATTTCATCATTATAGACCATTTTGGGAACGTTCGACATGTCCGGAGTCATCGTTTTTCATCCGAAAATTGATTTTTTGGACTGTACCAAAAATGATTCAAAATGTCAATTGGATTTTGCCTCATGTTGAATAACCACTTTTTAAACCCTCACAGTGACCAAAATGGCAATTTTTACAGAGTTTTGCTTACTCAAAAGCTTCAATTTTTACCCGTTTCAGTCACAGAAATGACTTTAAACACACTTATTTTAGTTGAAAAAGTCATAATTCACATCCAACAGTCATTTAGAGTCAAAAGATTAAATGTTAAAATTTCATCATTATAGACCATTTTGGGAACGTTCGACATGTCCGGAGTCATCGTTTTTCATCCGAAAATTGATTTTTTGGACTGTACCAAAAATGATTCAAAATGTCAATTGGATCGTGCCTCATGTTGAATAACCACTTTTTAAACCCTCACAGTGACCAAAATTGCCATTTTTACAGAGTTTTGCTTACTCAAAAGCTTCAATTTTGACCCGTTTCAGGCACAGAAATGACTTTAAACACACTTATTTTAGTTGAAAAAGTCATAATTCACATCCAACAGTCATTTAGAGTCAAAAGATTAAATGTTAAAATTTCATCATTATAGACCATTTTGGGAACGTTCGACATGTCCGGAGTCATCGTTTTTCATCCGAAAATTGATTTTTTGGACTGTACCAAAAATGATTCAAAATGTCAATTGGATCGTGCCTCATGTTGAATAAACACTTTTTAAACCCTCACAGTGACCAAAATGGCAATTTTTACAGAGTTTTGCTTACTCAAAAGCTTCAATTTTGACACGTTTCAGTCACAGAAATGACTTTAAACACACTTATGTTAGTTGAAAAAGTCATAATTCACATCCAACAGTCATTTAGAGTCAAAAGATTAAATGTTAAAATGTCATCATTATAGACCATTTTGGGAACGTTCGACATGTCGAATCATGTCGAGTCATCGTTTTTCATCCGAAAATTGATTTTTTGGACTGTACCAAAAATGATTCAAAATGTCAATTGGATCGTGCCTCATGTTGAATAACCACTTTTTAAACCCTCACAGTGACCAAAATTGCCATTTTTACAGAGTTTTGCTTACTCAAAAGCTTCAATTTTGACCCATTTCAGGCACAGAAATGACTTTAAACACACTTATTTTAGTTGAAAAAGTCATAATTCACATCCAACAGTCATTTAGAGTCAAAAGATTAAATGTTAAAATTTCATCATTATAGACCATTTTGGGAACGTTCGACATGTCCGGAGTCATCGTTTTTCATCCGAAAATTGATTTTTTGGACTGTACCAAAAATGATTCAAAATGTCAATTGGATCGTGCCTCATGTTGAATAACCACTTTTTAAACCCTCACAGTGACCAAAATTGCCATTTTTACAGAGTTTTGCTTACTCAAAAGCTTCAATTTTGACCCGTTTCAGGCACAGAAATGACTTTAAACACACTTATTTTAGTTGAAAAAGTCATAATTCACATCCAACAGTCATTTAGAGTCAAAAGATTAAATGTTAAAATTTCATCATTATAGACCATTTTGGGAACGTTCGACATGTCCGAGTCATCGTTTTTCATCCGAAAATTGATTTTTTGGACTGTACCAAAAATGATTCAAAATGTCAATTGGATCGTGCCTCATGTTAAATAACCACTTTTTTAACCCTCACAGTGACCAAAATGGCCATTTTTACAGAGTTTTGCTTATTTAAAAGCTTCAATTTTGACCCATTTCAGTCACAGAAATGACTTTAAACACACTTATTTTAGTTGAAATTGTCATAATTCACATCCAACAGTCATTTAGAGTCAAAAGATTAAATGTTAAAATTTCATCATTATAGACCTTTTTGGGAACGTTCGACATGTCCGGAGTCATCGTTTTTCATCCGAAAATTGATTTTTTGGGCTGTACCAAAAATTATTCAAAATGTCAATTGGATCGTGCCTCATGTTGAATAACCACTTTTTAAACCCTCAAAGTGACCAAAATGGCAATTTTTACAGAGTTTTGCTTACTCAAAAGCTTCAATTTTGACTCGTTTCAGGCACAGAAATGACTTTAAACACACTTATTTTAGTTGAAAAAGTCATAATTCACATCCAGCAGTCATTTAGAGTCAAAAGATTAAATGTTAAAATTTCATCATTATAGACCATTTTGGGAACGTTCGACATGTCCGGAGTCATCGTTTTTCATCCGAAAATTGATTTTTTGGACTGTACCAAAAATGATTCAAAATGTCAATTGGATTTTGCCTCATGTTGAATAACCACTTTTTAAACCCTCACAGTGACCAAAATGGCAATTTTTACAGAGTTTTGCTTACTCAAAAGCTTCAATTTTGACCCGTTTCAGTCACAGAAATGACTTTAAACACACTTATTTTAGTTGAAAAAGTCATAATTCACATCCAACAGTCATTTAGAGTCAAAAGATTAAATGTTAAAATTTCATCATTATAGACCATTTTGGGAACGTTCGACATGTCCGGAGTCATCGTTTTTCATCCGAAAATTGATTTTTTGGACTGTACCAAAAATGATTCAAAATGTCAATTGGATCGTGCCTCATGTTGAATAACCACTTTTTAAACCCTCACAGTGACCAAAATTGCCATTTTTACAGAGTTTTGCTTTCTCAAAAGCCTCAATTTTGACCCGTTTCAGGCACAGAAATGACTTTAAACACACTTATTTTAGTTGAAAAAGTCATAATTCACATCCAACAGTCATTTAGAGTCAAAAGATTAAATGTTAAAATTTCATCATTATAGACCATTTTGGGAACGTTCGACATGTCCGGAGTCATCGTTTTTCATCCGAAAATTGATTTTTTGGACTGTACCAAAAATGATTCAAAATGTCAATTGGATCATGCCTCATGTTGAATAACCACTTTTTAAGCCCTCAAAGTGACCAAAATGGCCATTTTTACAGAGTTTTGCTTATTTAAAAGCTTCAATTTTGACCCGTTTCAGTCACAGAAATGACTTTAAACACACTTATTTTAGTTGAAAAAGTCATAATTCACATCCAAAAGTCATTTAGAGTCAAAAGATTAAATGTTAAAATTTCAATATTATAGACCATTTTGGGAACGTTCGACATGTCGAATCATGTCGAGTCATCGTTTTTCATCCGAAAATTGATTTTTTGGACTGTACCAAAAATGATTCAAAATGTCAATTGGATCGTGCCTCATGTTGAATAACCACTTTTTAAACCCTCACAGTGACCAAAATGGCAATTTTTACAGAGTTTTGCTTACTCAAAAGCTTCAATTTTGACACGTTTCAGTCACAGAAATGACTTTAAACACACTTATGTTAGTTAAAAAAGTCATAATTCACATCCAACAGTCATTTAGAGTCAAAAGATTAAATGTTAAAATGTCATCATTATAGACCATTTTGGGAACGTTCGACATGTCGAATCATGTCGAGTCATCGTTTTTCATCCGAAAATTGATTTTTTGGACTGTACCAAAAATGATTCAAAATGTCAATTGGATCGTGCCTCATGTTGAATAACCACTTTTTAAACCCTCACAGTGACCAAAATTGCCATTTTTACAGAGTTTTGCTTACTCAAAAGCTTCAATTTTGACCCGTTTCAGGCACAGAAATGACTTTAAACACACTTATTTTAGTTGAAAAAGTCATAATTCACATCCAACAGTCATTTAGAGTCAAAAGATTAAATGTTAAAATTTCATCATTATAGACCATTTTGGGAACGTTCGACATGTCCGAGTCATCGTTTTTCATCCGAAAATTGATTTTTTGGACTGTACCAAAAATGATTCAAAATGTCAATTGGATCGTGCCTCATGTTAAATAACCACTTTTTAAACCCTCACAGTGACCAAAATGGCCATTTTTACAGAGTTTTGCTTATTTAAAAGCTTCAATTTTGACCCATTTCAGTCACAGAAATGACTTTAAACACACTTATTTTAGTTGAAATTGTCATAATTCACATCCAACAGTCATTTAGAGTCAAAAGATTAAATGTTAAAATTTCATCATTATAGACCTTTTTGGGAACGTTCGACATGTCCGGAGTCATCGTTTTTCATCCGAAAATTGATTTTTTGGGCTGTACCAAAAATTATTCAAAATGTCAATTGGATCGTGCCTCATGTTGAATAACCACTTTTTAAACCCTCAAAGTGACCAAAATGGCAATTTTTACAGAGTTTTGCTTACTCAAAAGCTTCAATTTTGACTCGTTTCAGGCACAGAAATGACTTTAAACACACTTATTTTAGTTGAAAAAGTCATAATTCACATCCAGCAGTCATTTAGAGTCAAAAGATTAAATGTTAAAATTTCATCATTATAGACCATTTTGGGAACGTTCGACATGTCCGGAGTCATCGTTTTTCATCCGATAATTGATTTTTTGGACTGTACCAAAAATGATTCAAAATGTCAATTGGATTTTGCCTCATGTTGAATAACCACTTTTTAAACCCTCACAGTGACCAAAATGGCAATTTTTACAGAGTTTTGCTTACTCAAAAGCTTCAATTTTGACCCGTTTCAGTCACAGAAATGACTTTAAACACACTTATTTTAGTTGAAAAAGTCATAATTCACATCCAACAGTCATTTAGAGTCAAAAGATTAAATGTTAAAATTTCATCATTATAGACCATTTTGGGAACGTTCGACATGTCCGGAGTCATCGTTTTTCATCCGAAAATTGATTTTTTGGACTGTACCAAAAATGATTCAAAATGTCAATTGGATCGTGCCTCATGTTGAATAACCACTTTTTAAACCCTCACAGTGACCAAAATTGCCATTTTTACAGAGTTTTGCTTACTCAAAAGCTTCAATTTTGACCCGTTTCAGGCACAGAAATGACTTTAAACACACTTATTTTAGTTGAAAAAGTCATAATTCACATCCAACAGTCATTTAGAGTCAAAAGATTAAATGTTAAAATTTCATCATTATAGACCATTTTGGGAACGTTCGACATGTCCGGAGTCATCGTTTTTCATCCGAAAATTGATTTTTTGGACTGTACCAAAAATGATTCAAAATGTCAATTGGATCATGCCTCATGTTGAATAACCACTTTTTAAACCCTCAAAGTGACCAAAATGGCCATTTTTACAGAGTTTTGCTTATTTTAAAGCTTCAATTTTGACCCGTTTCAGTCACAGAAATGACTTTAAACACACTTATTTTAGTTGAAAAAGTCATAATTCACATCCAAAAGTCATTTAGAGTCAAAAGATTAAATGTTAAAATTTCAATATTATAGACCATTTTGGGAACGTTCGACATGTCCGGAGTCATCGTTTTTCATCCGAAAATTGATTTTTTGGACTGTACCAAAAATGATTCAAAATGTCAATTGGATCGTGCCTCATGTTGAATAAACACTTTTTAAACCCTCACAGTGACCAAAATGGCAATTTTTACAGAGTTTTGCTTACTCAAAAGCTTCAATTTTGACACGTTTCAGTCACAGAAATGACTTTAAACACACTTATGTTAGTTGAAAAAGTCATAATTCACATCCAACAGTCATTTAGAGTCAAAAGATTAAATGTTAAAATGTCATCATTATAGACCATTTTGGGAACGTTCGACATGTCGAATCATGTCGAGTCATCGTTTTTCATCCGAAAATTGATTTTTTGGACTGTACCAAAAATGATTCAAAATGTCAATTGGATCGTGCCTCATGTTGAATAACCACTTTTTAAACCCTCACAGTGACCAAAATTGCCATTTTTACAGAGATTTGCTTACTCAAAAGCTTCAATTTTGACCCATTTCAGGCACAGAAATGACTTTAAACACACTTATTTTAGTTGAAAAAGTCATATTTCACATCCAACAGTCATTTAGAGTCAAAAGATTAAATGTTAAAATTTCATCATTATAGACCATTTTGGGAACGTTCGACATGTCCGGAGTCATCGTTTTTCATCCGAAAATTGATTTTTTGGACTGTACCAAAAATGATTCAAAATGTCAATTGGATCGTGCCTCGTGTTGAATAACCACTTTTTAAACCCTCACAGTGACCAAAATGGCAATTTTTACAGAGTTTTGCTTACTCAAAAGCTTCAATTTTGACCCGTTTCAGGCACAGAAATGACTTTAAACACACTTATTTTAGTTGAAAAAGTCATAATTCACATCCAACAGTCATTTAGAGTCAAAAGATTAAATGTTAAAATTTCATCATTATAGACCATTTTGGGAACGTTCGACATGTCCGGAGTCATCGTTTTTCATCCGAAAATTGATTTTTTGGACTGTACCAAAAATGATTCAAAATGTCAAATGGATCGTGCCTCATGTTAAATAACCACTTTTTAAACCCTCACAGTGACCAAAATGGCCATTTTTACAGAGTTTTGCTTATTTAAAAGCTTCAATTTTGACCCATTTCAGGCACAGAAATGACTTTAAACACACTTATGTTAGTTGAAAAAGTCATAATTTACATCCAACAGTCATTTAGAGTCAAAAGATTAAATGTTAAAATGTCATCATTATAGACCATTTTGGGAACGTTCGACATGTCCGGAGTCATCGTTTTTCATCCGAAAATTGATTTTTTGGACTGTACCAAAAATCATTCAAAATGTCAATTGGATCATGCCTCATGTTGAATAACCACATTTTAAACCCTCACAGTGACCAAAATGGCCATTTTTACAGAGTTTTTCTTATTTAAAAGCTTCAATTTTGACCCGTTTCAGTCACAGAAATGACTTTAAACACACTTATTTTAGTTGAAATTGTCATAATTCACATCCAACAGTCATTTAGAGTCAAAAGATTAAATGTTCAAATTTCATCATTATAGACCATTTTGGGAACGTTCGACATGTCCGGAGTCATCGTTTTTCATCCGAAAATTGATTTTTTGGAGTGTACCAAAAATGATTCAAAATGTCAATTGGATCGTGCCTCATGTTGAATAACCACTTTTTAAAGCTCAAAGTGACCAAAATGGCCATTTTTACAGAGTTTTGCTTCTTTAAAAGCTTCAATTTTGACCCGTTTCAGTCACAGAAATGACTTTAAACACACTTATTTTAGTTGAAAAAGTCATAATTCACATCCAACAGTCATTTAGAGTCAAAAGATTAAATGTTAAAATTTCAATATCATAGACCATTTTGGGAACGTTCGACATGTCCGGAGTCATCGTTTTTCATCCGAAAATTGATTTTTTGGACTGTACCAAAAATGATTCAAAATGTCAATTGGATCATGCCTCATGTTGAATAACCACATTTTAAACCCTCACAGTGACCAAAATGGCCATTTTTACAGAGTTTTGCTTATTTAAAAGCTTCAATTTTGACCCGTTTCAGTCACAGAAATGACTTTAAACACACTTATTTTAGTTGAAATTGTCATAATTCACATCCAACAGTCATTTAGAGTCAAAAGATTAAATGTTAAAATTTCATCATTATAGACCATTTTGGGAACGTTCGACATGTCCGGAGTCATCGTTTTTCATCCGAAAATTGATTTTTTGGACTGTACCAAAAATGATTCAAAATGTCAATTGGATCGTGCCTCATGTTGAATAACCACTTTTTAAACCCTCACAGTGACCAAAATGGCAATTTTTACAGAGTTTTGCTTACTCAAAAGCTTCAATTTTGACCCGTTTCAGTCACAGAAATGACTTTAAACACACTTATTTTAGTTGAAAAAGCCATAATTCACATCCAACAGTCATTTAGAGTCAAAAGATTAAATGTTAAAATTTCATTATTATAGACCATTTTGGGAACGTTCGACATGTCCGGAGTCATCGTTTTTCATCCGAAAATTGATTTTTTGGACTGTACCAAAAATGATTCAAAATGTCAATTGGATCGTGCCTCATGTTGAATACCCACTTTTTAAACCCTCACAGTGACCAAAATTGCCATTTTTACAGAGTTTTGCTTACTCAAAAGCTTCAATTTTGACCCGTTTCAGGCACAGAAATGACTTTAAACACACTTATTTTAGTTGAAAAAGTCATAATTCACATCCAACAGTCATTTAGAGTCAAAAGATTAAATGTTAAAATTTCATCATTATAGACCATTTTGGGAACGTTCGACATGTCAGGAGTCATCGTTTTTCATCCGAAAATTGATTTTTTGGACTGTACCAAAAATGATTCAAAATGTCAATTGGATCGTGCCTCATGTTGAATAACCACATTTTAAACCCTCACAGTGACCAAAATGGCCATTTTTACAGAGTTTTGCTTATTTAAAAGCTTCAATTTTGACCCGTTTCAGTCACAGAAATGACTTTAAACACACTTATTTTAGTTGAAATTGTCATAATTCACATCCAACAGTCATTTAGAGTCAAAAGATTAAATGTTCAAATTTCATCATTATAGACCATTTTGGGAACGTTCGACATGTCCGGAGTCATCGTTTTTCATCCGAAAATTGATTTTTTGGAGTGTACCAAAATGATTCAAAATGTCAATTGGATCGTGCCTCATGTTGAATAACCACTTTTTAAACCCTCACAGTGACCAAAATTGCAATTTTTACAGAGTTTTGCTTTCTCAAAAGCTTCAATTTTGACCCGTTTCAGGCACAGAAATGACTTTAAACACACTTATTTTAGTTGAAAAAGTCATAATTCACATCCAACAGTCATTTAGAGTCAAAAGATTAAATGTTAAAATTTCATCATTATAGGCGATTTTGGGAACGTTCGACATGTCCGGAGTCATCGTTTTTCATCCGAAAATTGATTTTTTGGACTGTACCAAAAATGATTCAAAATGTCAATTGGATCGTGCCTCATGTTGAATAACCACTTTTTAAACCCTCACATGTGACCAAAATTGCCATTTTTACAGAGTTTTGCTTACTCAAAAGCTTCAATTTTGACCCGTTTCAGGCACAGAAATGACTTTAAACACACTTATTTTAGTTGAAAAAGTCATAATTCACATCCAACAGTCATTTAGAGTCAAAAGATTAAATGTTAAAATTTCATCATTATAGACCATTTTGGGAACGTTCGACATGTCCGAGTCATTGTTTTTCATCCGAAAATTGATTTTTTGGACTGTACCAAAAATGATTCAAAATGTCAATTGGATCGTGCCTCATGTTAAATAACCACTTTTTAAACCCTCACAGTGACCAAAATGGCCATTTTTACAGAGTTTTGCTTATTTAAAAGCTTCAATTTTGACCCATTTCAGTAACAGAAATGACTTTAAACACACTTATTTTAGTTGAAATTGTCATAATTCACATCCAACAGTCATTTAGAGTCAAAAGATTAAATGTTAAAATTTCATCATTATAGACCTTTTTGGGAACGTTCGACATGTCCGGAGTCATCGTTTTTCATCCGAAAATTGATTTTTTGGGCTGTACCAAAAATTATTCAAAATGTCAATTGGATCGTGCCTCATGTTGAATAACCACTTTTTAAACCCTCAAAGTGACCAAAATGGCAATTTTTACAGAGTTTTGCTTACTCAAAAGCTTCAATTTTGACTCGTTTCAGGCACAGAAATGACTTTAAACACACTTATTTTAGTTGAAAAAGTCATAATTCACATCCAGCAGTCATTTAGAGTCAAAAGATTAAATGTTAAAATTTCATCATTATAGACCATTTTGGGAACGTTCGACATGTCCGGAGTCATCGTTTTTCATCCGAAAATTGATTTTTTGGACTGTACCAAAAATGATTCAAAATGTCAATTGGATTTTGCCTCATGTTGAATAACCACTTTTTAAACCCTCACAGTGACCAAAATGGCAATTTTTACAGAGTTTTGCTTACTCAAAAGCTTCAATTTTGACCCGTTTCAGGCACAGAAATGACTTTAAACACACTTATTTTAGTTGAAAAAGTCATAATTCACATCCAACAGTCATTTAGAGTCAAAAGATTAAATGTTAAAATTTCATCATTATAGACCATTTTGGGAACGTTCGACATGTCCGGAGTCATCGTTTTTCATCCGAAAATTGATTTTTTGGACTGTACCAAAAATGATTCAAAATGTCAATTGGATCATGCCTCATGTTGAATAACCACTTTTTAAACCCTCAAAGTGACCAAAATGGCCATTTTTACAGAGTTTTGCTTATTTAAAAGCTTCAATTTTGACCCGTTTCAGTCACAGAAATGACTTTAAACACACTTATTTTAGTTGAAAAAGTCATAATTCACATCCAAAAGTCATTTAGAGTCAAAAGATTAAATGTTAAAATTTCAATATTATAGACCATTTTGGGAACGTTCGACATGTCCGGAGTCATCGTTTTTCATCCGAAAATTGATTTTTTGGACTGTACCAAAAATGATTCAAAATGTCAATTGGATCGTGCCTCATGTTGAATAAACACTTTTTAAACCCTCACAGTGACCAAAATGGCAATTTTTACAGAGTTTTGCTTACTCAAAAGCTTCAATTTTGACCCGTTTCAGTCACAGAAATGACTTTAAACACACTTATTTTAGTTGAAAAAGTCATAATTCACATCCAAAAGTCATTTAGAGTCAAAAGATTAAATGTTAAAATTTCAATATTATAGACCATTTTGGGAACGTTCGACATGTCCGGAGTCATCGTTTTTCATCCGAAAATTGATTTTTTGGACTGTACCAAAAATGATTCAAAATGTCAATTGGATCGTGCCTCATGTTGAATAAACACTTTTTAAACCCTCACAGTGACCAAAATGGCAATTTTTACAGAGTTTTGCTTACTCAAAAGCTTCAATTTTGACACGTTTCAGTCACAGAAATGACTTTAAACACACTTATGTTAGTTGAAAAAGTCATAATTCACATCCAACAGTCATTTAGAGTCAAAAGATTAAATGTTAAAATGTCATCATTATAGACCATTTTGGGAACGTTCGACATGTCGAATCATGTCGAGTCATCGTTTTTCATCCGAAAATTGATTTTTTGGACTGTACCAAAAATGATTCAAAATGTCAATTGGATCGTGCCTCATGTTGAATAACCACTTTTTAAACCCTCACAGTGACCAAAATTGCCATTTTTACAGAGTTTTGCTTACTCAAAAGCTTCAATTTTGACCCATTTCAGGCACAGAAATGACTTTAAACACACTTATTTTAGTCGAAAAAGTCATATTTCACATCCAACAGTCATTTAGAGTCAAAAGATTAAATGTTAAAATTTCATCATTATAGACCATTTTGGGAACGTTCGACATGTCCGGAGTCATCGTTTTCATCCGAAAATTGATTTTTTGGAATGTACCAAAAATGATTCAAAATGTCAATTGGATCGTGCCTCGTGTTGAATAACCACTTTTTAAACCCTCACAGTGACCAAAATGGCAATTATTACAGAGTTTTGCTTACTCAAAAGCTTCAATTTTGACCCGTTTCAGGCACAGAAATGACTTTAAACACACTTATTTTAGTTGAAAAAGTCATAATTCACATCCAACAGTCATTTAGAGTCAAAAGATTAAATGTTCAAATTTCATCATTATAGACCATTTTGGGAACGTTCGACATGTCCGGAGTCATCGTTTTTCATCCGAAAATTGATTTTTTGGAGTGTACCAAAAATGATTCAAAATGTCAATTGGATCGTGCCTCATGTTGAATAACCACTTTTTAAACGCTCAAAGTGACCAAAATGGCCATTTTTACAGAGTTTTGCTTCTTTAAAAGCTTCAATTTTGACCCGTTTCAGTCACAGAAATGACTTTAAACACACTTATTTTAGTTGAAAAAGTCATAATTCACATCCAACAGTCATTTAGAGTCAAAAGATTAAATGTTAAAATTTCAATATCATAGACCATTTTGGGAACGTTCGACATGTCCGGAGTCATCGTTTTCATCCGAAAATTGATTTTTTGGACTGTACCAAAAATGATTCAAAATGTCAATTGGATCATGCCTCATGTTGAATAACCACATTTTAAACCCTCACAGTGACCAAAATGGCCATTTTTACAGAGTTTTGCTTATTTAAAAGCTTCAATTTTGACCCGTTTCAGTCACAGAAATGACTTTAAACACACTTATTTTAGTTGAAATTGTCATAATTCACATCCAACAGTCATTTAGAGTCAAAAGATTAAATGTTAAAATGTCATCATTATAGACCATTTTGGGAACGTTCGACATGTCCGGAGTCATCGTTTTTCATCCGAAAATTGATTTTTTGGACTGTACCAAAAATGATTCAAAATGTCAATTGGATCGTGCCTCATGTTGAATAACCACTTTTTAAACCCTCACAGTGACCAAAATGGCAATTTTTACAGAGTTTTGCTTACTCAAAAGCTTCAATTTTGACCCGTTTCAGTCACAGAAATGACTTTAAACACACTTATTTTAGTTGAAAAAGCCATAATTCACATCCAACAGTCATTTAGAGTCAAAAGATTAAATGTTAAAATTTCATTATTATAGACCATTTTGGGAACGTTCGACATGTCCGGAGTCATCGTTTTTCATCCGAAAATTGATTTTTTGGACTGTACCAAAAATGATTCAAAATGTCAATTGGATCGTGCCTTATGTTGAATAACCACTTTTTAAACCCTCACAGTGACCAAAATTGCCATTTTTACAGAGTTTTGCTTACTCAAAAGCTTCAATTTTGACCCGTTTCAGGCACAGAAATGACTTTAAACACACTTATTTTAGTTGAAAAAGTCATAATTCACATCCAACAGTCATTTAGAGTCAAAAGATTAAATGTTAAAATTTCATCATTATAGACCATTTTGGGAACGTTCGACATGTCAGGAGTCATCGTTTTTCATCCGAAAATTGATTTTTTGGACTGTACCAAAAATGATTCAAAATGTCAATTGGATCGTGCCTCATGTTGAATAACCACATTTTAAACCCTCACAGTGACCAAAATGGCCATTTTTACAGAGTTTTGCTTATTTAAAAGCTTCAATTTTGACCCGTTTCAGTCACAGAAATGACTTTAAACACACTTATTTTAGTTGAAATTGTCATAATTCACATCCAACAGTCATTTAGAGTCAAAAGATTAAATGTTCAAATTTCATCATTATAGACCATTTTGGGAACGTTCGACATGTCCGGAGTCATCGTTTTTCATCCGAAAATTGATTTTTTGGAGTGTACCAAAAATGATTCAAAATGTCAATTGGATCGTGCCTCATGTTGAATAACCACTTTTTAAACGCTCAAAGTGACCAAAATGGCCATTTTTACAGAGTTTTGCTTACTCAAAAGCTTCAATTTTGACCCTTTTCAGGCACAGAAATGACTTTAAACACACTTATTTTAGTTGAAAAAGTCATAATTCACATCAAACAGTCATTTAGAGTCAAAAGATTAAATGTTAAAATTTCATCATTATAGGCGATTTTGGGAACGTTCGACATGTCCGGAGTCATCGTTTTTCATCCGAAAATTGATTTTTTGGACTGTACCAAAATGATTCAAAATGTCAATTGGATCGTGCCTCATGTTGAATAACCACTATTTAAACCCTCACATGTGACCAAAATTGCCATTTTTACAGAGTTTTGCTTACTCAAAAGCTTCAATTTTGACCCGTTTCAGGCACAGAAATGACTTTAAACACACTTATTTTAGTTGAAAAAGTCATAATTCACATCCAACAGTCATTTAGAGTCAAAAGATTAAATGTTAAAATTTCATCATTATAGACCATTTTGGGAACGTTCGACATGTCCGAGTCATCGTTTTTCATCCGAAAATTGATTTTTTGGACTGTACCAAAAATGATTCAAAATGTCAATTGGATCGTGCCTCATGTTAAATAACCACTTTTTAAACCCTCACAGTGACCAAAATGGCCATTTTTACAGAGTTTTGCTTATTTAAAAGCTTCAATTTTGACCCATTTCAGTCACAGAAATGACTTTAAACACACTTATTTTAGTTGAAATTGTCATAATTCACATCCAACAGTCATTTAGAGTCAAAAGATTAAATGTTAAAATTTCATCATTATAGACCTT
The DNA here is from genome assembly GCF_964263255.1 of Lissotriton vulgaris. Lineage (NCBI taxonomy): Eukaryota > Metazoa > Chordata > Amphibia > Caudata > Salamandridae > Lissotriton > Lissotriton vulgaris. Next base: position 224,625 of record NW_028243340.1, on the reverse strand, counting down.
TTTGGGAACGTTCGACATGTCCGGAGTCATCGTTTTTCATCCGAAAATTGATTTTTTGGGCTGTACCAAAAATTATTCAAAATGTCAATTGGATCGTGCCTCATGTTGAATAACCACTTTTTAAACCCTCAAAGTGACCAAAATGGCAATTTTTACAGAGTTTTGCTTACTCAAAAGCTTCAATTTTGACTCGTTTCAGGCACAGAAATGACTTTAAACACACTTATTTTAGTTGAAAAAGTCATAATTCACATCCAGCAGTCATTTAGAGTCAAAAGATTAAATGTTAAAATTTCATCATTATAGACCATTTTGGGAACGTTCGACATGTCCGGAGTCATCGTTTTTCATCCGAAAATTGATTTTTTGGACTGTACCAAAAATGATTCAAAATGTCAATTGGATTTTGCCTCATGTTGAATAACCACTTTTTAAACCCTCACAGTGACCAAAATGGCAATTTTTACAGAGTTTTGCTTACTCAAAAGCTTCAATTTTGACCCGTTTCAGTCACAGAAATGACTTTAAACACACTTATTTTAGTTGAAAAAGTCATAATTCACATCCAACAGTCATTTAGAGTCAAAAGATTAAATGTTAAAATTTCATCATTATAGACCATTTTGGGAACGTTCGACATGTCCGGAGTCATCGTTTTCATCCGAAAATTGATTTTTTGGACTGTACCAAAAATGATTCAAAATGTCAATTGGATCGTGCCTCATGTTGAATAACCACTTTTTAAACCCTCACAGTGACCAAAATTGCCATTTTTACAGAGTTTTGCTTACTCAAAAGCTTCAATTTTGACCCGTTTCAGGCACAGAAATGACTTTAAACACACTTATTTTAGTTGAAAAAGTCATAATTCACATCCAACAGTCATTTAGAGTCAAAAGATTAAATGTTAAAATTTCATCATTATAGACCATTTTGGGAACGTTCAACATGTCCGGAGTCATCGTTTTTCATCCGAAAATTGATTTTTTGGACTGTACCAAAAATGATTCAAAATGTCAATTGGATCATGCCTCATGTTGAATAACCACTTTTTAAACCCTCAAAGTGACCAAAATGGCCATTTTTACAGAGTTTTGCTTATTTAAAAGCTTCAATTTTGACCCGTTTCAGTCACAGAAATGACTTTAAACACACTTATTTTAGTTGAAAAAGTCATAATTCACATCCAAAAGTCATTTAGAGTCAAAAGATTAAATGTTAAAATTTCAATATTATAGACCATTTTGGGAACGTTCGACATGTCCGGAGTCATCGTTTTTCATCCGAAAATTGATTTTTTGGACTGTACCAAAAATGATTCAAAATGTCAATTGGATCGTGCCTCATGTTGAATAAACACTTTTTAAACCCTCACAGTGACCAAAATGGCAATTTTTACAGAGTTTTGCTTACTCAAAAGCTTCAATTTTGACACGTTTCAGTCACAGAAATGACTTTAAACACACTTATGTTAGTTGAAAAAGTCATAATTCACATCCAACAGTCATTTAGAGTCAAAAGATTAAATGTTAAAATGTCATCATTATAGACCATTTTGGGAACGTTCGACATGTCGAATCATGTCGAGTCATCGTTTTTCATCCGAAAATTGATTTTTGGACTGTACCAAAAATGATTCAAAATGTCAATTGGATCGTGCCTCATGTTGAATAACCACTTTTTAAACCCTCACAGTGACCAAAATTGCCATTTTTACAGAGTTTTGCTTACTCAAAAGCTTCAATTTTGACCCATTTCAGGCACAGAAATGACTTTAAACACACTTATTTTAGTTGAAAAAGTCATAATTCACATCCAACAGTCATTTAGAGTCAAAAGATTAAATGTTAAAATTTCATCATTATAGACCATTTTGGGAACGTTCGACATGTCCGGAGTCATCGTTTTTCATCCGAAAATTGATTTTTTGGACTGTACCAAAAATGATTCAAAATGTCAATTGGATCGTGCCTCATGTTGAATAACCACTTTTTAAACCCTCACAGTGACCAAAATTGCCATTTTTACAGAGTTTTGCTTACTCAAAAGCTTCAATTTTGACCCGTTTCAGGCACAGAAATGACTTTAAACACACTTATTTTAGTTGAAAAAGTCATAATTCACATCCAACAGTCATTTAGAGTCAAAAGATTAAATGTTAAAATTTCATCATTATAGACCATTTTGGGAACATTCGACATGTCCGGAGTCATCGTTTTTCATCCGAAAATTGATTTTTTGGACTGTACCAAAAATGATTCAAAATGTCAATTGGATCATGCCTCATGTTGAATAACCACTTTTTAAACCCTCAAAGTGACCAAAATGGCCATTTTTACAGAGTTTTGCTTATTTAAAAGCTTCAATTTTGACCCGTTTCAGTCACAGAAATGACTTTAAACACACTTATTTTAGTTGAAAAAGTCATAATTCACATCCAAAAGTCATTTAGAGTCAAAAGATTAAATGTTAAAATTTCAATATTATAGACCATTTTGGGAACGTTCGACATGTCCGGAGTCATCGTTTTTCATCCGAAAATTGATTTTTTGGACTGTACCAAAAATGATTCAAAATGTCAATTGGATCGTGCCTCATGTTGAATAAACACTTTTTAAACCCTCACAGTGACCAAAATGGCAATTTTTACAGAGTTTTGCTTACTCAAAAGCTTCAATTTTGACACGTTTCAGTCACAGAAATGACTTTAAACACACTTATGTTAGTTGAAAAAGTCATAATTCACATCCAACAGTCATTTAGAGTCAAAAGATTAAATGTTAAAATGTCATCATTATAGACCATTTTGGGAACGTTCGACATGTCGAATCATGTCGAGTCATCGTTTTTCATCCGAAAATTGATTTTTTGGACTGTACCAAAAATGATTCAAAATGTCAATTGGATCGTGCCTCATGTTGAATAACCACTTTTTAAACCCTCACAGTGACCAAAATGGCAATTTTTACAGAGTTTTGCTTACTCAAAAGCTTCAATTTTGACCCATTTCAGGCACAGAAATGACTTTAAACACACTTATTTTAGTTGAAAAAGTCATATTTCACATCCAACAGTCATTTAGAGTCAAAAGATTAAATGTTAAAATTTCATCATTATAGACCATTTTGGGAACGTTCGACATGTCCGGAGTCATCGTTTTTCATCCGAAAATTGATTTTTTGGACTGTACCAAAAATGATTCAAAATGTCAATTGGATCGTGCCTCGTGTTGAATAACCACTTTTTAAACCCTCACAGTGACCAAAATGGCAATTTTTACAGAGTTTTGCTTACTCAAAAGCTTCAATTTTGACCCGTTTCAGGCACAGAAATGACTTTAAACACACTTATTTTAGTTGAAAAAGTCATAATTCACATCCAACAGTCATTTAGAGTCAAAAGATTAAATGTTAAAATTTCATCATTATAGACCATTTTGGGAACGTTCGACATGTCCGGAGTCATCGTTTTTCATCCGAAAATTGATTTTTTGGACTGTACCAAAAATGATTCAAAATGTCAATTGTTGGATCGTGCCTCATGTTGAATAACCACATTTTAAACCCTCACAGTGACCAAAATGGCCATTTTTACAGAGTTTTGCTTATTTAAAAGCTTCAATTTTGACCCGTTTCAGTCACAGAAATGACTTTAAACACACTTATTTTAGTTGAAATTGTCATAATTCACATCCAACAGTCATTTAGAGTCAAAAGATTAAATGTTAAAATTTCATCATTATAGACCATTTTGGGAACGTTCGACATGTCCGGAGTCATCGTTTTTCATCCGAAATTTGATTTTTTGGACTGTACCAAAAATGATTCAAAATGTCAATTGGATCGTGCCTCATGTTGAATAACCAGTGTTTAAACCCTCACAGTGACTAAAATGGCCATTTTTACAGAGTTTTGCTTATTTAAAAGCTTCAATTTTGACCCGTTTCAGTCACAGAAATGACTTTAAACACACTTATTTTAGTTGAAATTGTCAAAATTCACATCCAACAGTCATTTAGAGTCAAAAGATTAAATGTTAAAATTTCATCATTATAGACCATTTTGGGAACGTTCGACATGTCCGGAGTCATCGTTTTTCATCCGAAAATTGATTTTTTGGACTGTACCAAAAATGATTCAAAATGTCAATTGGATCGTGCCTCATGTTGAATAACCACTTTTTAAACTCTCACAGTGACCAAAATGGCCATTTTTACAGAGTTTTGCTTATTTAAAAGCTTCAATTTTGACCCATTTCAGTCACAGAAATGACTTTAAACACACTTATTTTAGTTGAAAAAGTCATAATTCACATCCAACAGTCATTTAGAGTCAAAAGATTAAATGTTAAAATTTCATCATTATAGACCATTTTGGGAACGTTCGACATGTCCGGAGTCATCGTTTTTCATCCGAAAATTGATTTTTTGGACTGTACCAAAAATGATTCAAAATGTCAATTGGATCGTGCCTCATGTTGAATAACCACTTTTTAAACTCTCACAGTGACCAAAATGGCCATTTTTACAGAGTTTTGCTTATTTAAAAGCTTCAATTTTGACCCGTTTCAGTCACAGAAATTACTTTAAACACACTTATTTTAGTTGAAATTGTCATAATTCACATCCAACTGTGATTTAGAGTCAAAAGATTAAATGTCAAAATTTCATCATTATAGACAATTTTGGGAACGTTCGACATGTCCGGAGTCATCGTTTTTCATCCGAAAATTGATTTTTTGGACTGTACCAAAAATGATTCAAAATGTCAATTGGATCGTGCCTCATGTTGAATAACCACTTTTTAAACCCTCACAGTGACCAAAATTGCCATTTTTACAGAGTTTTGCTTACTCAAAAGCTTCAATTTTGACCCGTTTCAGGCACAGAAATGACTTAAAACACACTTATTTTAGTTGAAAAAGTCATAATTCACATCCAACAGTCATTTAGAGTTAAAAGATTAAATGTTAAAATTTCATCATTATAGACCATTTTGGGAACGTTCGACATGTCCGGAGTCATCGTTTTTCATCCGAAAATTAATTTTTTGGACTGTACCAAAAATGATTCAAAATGTCAATTGGATCGTGCCTCATGTTGAATAACCACTTTTTAAACCCTCACAGTGACCAAAATGGTCATTTTTACAGAGTTTTGCTTATTTAAAAGCTTCAATTTTGACCCGTTTCAGTCACAGAAATGACTTTAAACACACTTATTTTAGTTGAAAAAGTCATAATTCACATCCAACAGTCATTTATAGTCAAAAGATTAAATGTTAAAATTTCAATATTATAGACCATTTTGGGAACGTTCGACATGTCCGGAGTCATCGTTTTTCATCCGAAAATAGATTTTTTGGACTGTACCAAAAATGACTCAAAATGTCAATTGAATCGTGCCTCATGTTGAATAACCACATTTTAAACTCTCACAGTGAGCAAAATGGCCATTTTTACAGAGTTTTGCTTATTTAAAAGCTTCAATTTTGACCCGTTTCAGTCACAGAAATTACTTTAAACACACTTATTTTAGTTGAAATTGTCATAATTCACATCCAACAGTCATTTAGAGTCAAAAGATTAAATGTTAAAATTTCATCATTATAGACCATTTTGGGAACGTTCGACATGTCCGGAGTCATCGTTTTTCATCCGAAAATTGATTTTTTGGACTGTACCAAAAATGATTCAAAATGTCAATTGGATCGTGCCTCATGCTGAATAACCACTTTTTAAACCCTCAAAGTGACCAAAATGGCCATTTTTACAGAGTTTTGCTTACTCAAAAGCTTCAATTTTGACCCGTTTCAGTCACAGAAATGACTTTAAACACACTTATTTTAGTTGAAAAAGTCATAATTCACATCCACAGTCATTTAGAGTCAAAAGATTAAATGTTGAAATTTCATCATTATAGACCATTTTGGGAACGTTCGACATGTCCGGAGTCATCGTTTTTCATCCGAAAATTGATTTTTTGGACTGTACCAAAAATGATTCAAAATGTCAATTGGATCGTGCCTCATGTTGAATACCCACTTTTTAAACCCTCACAGTGACCAAAATGGCCATTTTTACAGAGTTTTGCTTATTTAAAAGCTTCAATTTTGACCCGTTTCAGTCACAGAAATGACTTTAAACACACTTATTTTAGTTGAAAAAGTCATAATTCACATCCAACAGTCATTTAGAGTCAAAAGATTACATGTTAAAATTTCAATATTATAGACCATTTTGGGAACGTTCGACATGTCCGGAGTCATCGTTTTTCATCCGAAAATTGATTTTTTGGACTGTACCAAAAATGATTCAAAATGTCAATTGGATCGTGCCTCATGTTGAATAACCACATTTTAAACCCTCACAGTGACTAAAATGGCCATTTTTACAGAGTTTTGCTTATTTAAAAGCTTCAATTTTGACCCGTTTCAGTCACAGAAATGACTTTAAACACACTTATTTTAGTTGAAATTGTCAAAATTCACATCCAACAGTCATTTAGAGTCAAAAGATTAAATGTTAAAATTTCATCATTATAGACCATTTTGGGAACGTTCGACATGTCCGGAGTCATCGTTTTTCATCCGAAAATTGATTTTTTGGACTGTACCAAAAATGATTCAAAATGTCAATTGGATCGTGCCTCATGTTGAATAACCACTTTTTAAACTCTCACAGTGACCAAAATGGCCATTTTTACAGAGTTTTGCTTATTTAAAAGCTTCAATTTTGACCCATTTCAGTCACAGAAATGACTTTAAACACACTTATTTTAGTTGAAAAAGTCATAATTCACATCCAACAGTCATTTAGAGTCAAAAGATTAAATGTTAAAATTTCATCATTATAGACCATTTTGGGAACGTTCAACATGTCCGGAGTCATCGTTTTTCATCCGAAAATTGATTTTTTGGACTGTACCAAAAATGATTCAAAATGTCAATTGGATCGTGCCTCATGTTGAATAACCACTTTTTAAACTCTCACAGTGACCAAAATGGCCATTTTTACAGAGTTTTACTTATTTAACAGCTTCAATTTTGACCCGTTTCAGTCACAGAAATGACTTTAAACACACTTATTTTAGTTGAAAAAGTCATAATTCACATCCAACAGTTATTTAGCGTCAAAAGATTAAATGTTAAAATTTCAATATTATAGACCATTTTGGTAACGTTCGACATGTCCGGAGTCATCGTTTTTCATCCGAAAATTGATTTTTTGACTGTACCAAAAATGATTCAAAATGTCAATTGGATCGTGCCTCATGTTAAATAACCACATTTTAAAACCTCAAAGTGACCAAAATGGCCATTTTTACAGAGTTTTGCTTATTTAAAAGCTTCAATTTTGACCCGTTTCAGTCACAGAAATGACTTTAAACACACTTATTTTAGTTGAAAAAGTCATAATTCACATCCAACAGTCATTTAGAGTCAAAAGATTAAATGTTAAAATTTCAATATTATAGACCATTTTGGTAACGTTCGACATGTCCGGAGTCATCGTTTTTCATCCGAAAATTGATTTTTTGACTGTACCAAAAATGATTCAAAATGTCAATTGGATCGTGCCTCATGTTGAATAACCACATTTTAAACCCTCACAGTGACCAAAATGGCCATTTTTACAGAGTTTTGCTTATTTAAAAGCTTCAATTTTGACCCGTTTCAGTCACAGAAATGACTTTAAACACACTTATTTTAGTTGAAATTGTCATAATTCACATCCAACAGTCATTTAGAGTCAAAAGATTAAATGTTAAAATTTCATCATTATAGACCATTTTGGGAACGTTCGACATGTCCGGAGTCATCGTTTTTCATCCGAAATTTGATTTTTTGGACTGTACCAAAAATGATTCAAAATGTCAATTGGATCGTGCCTCATGTTGAATAACCAGTGTTTAAACCCTCACAGTGACTAAAATGGCCATTTTTACAGAGTTTTGCTTATTTAAAAGCTTCAATTTTGACCCGTTTCAGTCACAGAAATGACTTTAAACACACTTATTTTAGTTGAAATTGTCAAAATTCACATCCAACAGTCATTTAGAGTCAAAAGATTAAATGTTAAAATTTCATCATTATAGACCATTTTGGGAACGTTCGACATGTCCGGAGTCATCGTTTTTCATCCGAAAATTGATTTTTTGGACTGTACCAAAAATGATTCAAAATGTCAATTGGATCGTGCCTCATGTTGAATAACCACTTTTTAAACTCTCACAGTGACCAAAATGGCCATTTTTACAGAGTTTTGCTTATTTAAAAGCTTCAATTTTGACCCATTTCAGTCACAGAAATGACTTTAAACACACTTATTTTAGTTGAAAAAGTCATAATTCACATCCAACAGTCATTTAGAGTCAAAAGATTAAATGTTAAAATTTCATCATTATAGACCATTTTGGGAACGTTCGACATGTCCGGAGTCATCGTTTTTCATCCGAAAATTGATTTTTTGGACTGTACCAAAAATGATTCAAAATGTCAATTGGATCGTGCCTCATGTTGAATAACCACTTTTTAAACTCTCACAGTGACCAAAATGGCCATTTTTACAGAGTTTTGCTTATTTAAAAGCTTCAATTTTGACCCGTTTCAGTCACAGAAATGACTTTAAACACACTTATTTTAGTTGAAAAAGTCATAATTCACATCCAACAGTTATTTAGCGTCAAAAGATTAAATGTTAAAATTTCAATATTATAGACCATTTTGGGAACGTTCGACATGTCCGGAGTCATCGTTTTTCATCCGAAAATTGATTTTTTGGACTGTACCAAAAATGATTCAAAATGTCAATTGGATCGTGCCTCATGTTAAATAACCACATTTTAAAACCTCAAAGTGACCAAAATGGCCATTTTTACAGAGTTTTGCTTATTTAAAAGCTTCAATTTTGACCCGTTTCAGTCACAGAAATGACTTTAAACACACTTATTTTAGTTGAAAAAGTCATAATTCACATCCAACAGTCATTTAGAGTCAAAAGATTAAATGTTAAAATTTCAATATTATAGACCATTTTGGTAACGTTCGACATGTCCGGAGTCATCGTTTTTCATCCGAAAATTGATTTTTTGACTGTACCAAAAATGATTCAAAATGTCAATTGGATCGTGCCTCATGTTGAATAACCACATTTTAAACCCTCACAGTGACCAAAATGGCCATTTTTACAGAGTTTTGCTTATTTAAAAGCTTCAATTTTGACCCGTTTCAGTCACAGAAATGACTTTAAACACACTTATTTTAGTTGAAATTGTCATAATTCACATCCAACAGTCATTTAGAGTCAAAAGATTAAATGTTAAAATTTCATCATTATAGACCATTTTGGGAACGTTCGACATGTCCGGAGTCATCGTTTTTCATCCGAAATTTGATTTTTTGGACTGCACCAAAAATGATTCAAAATGTCAATTGGATCGTGCCTCATGTTGAATAACCAGTGTTTAAACCCTCACAGTGACCAAAATTGCCATTTTTACAGAGTTTTGCTTACTCAAAAGCTTCAATTTTGACCCGTTTCAGTCACAGAAATGACTTTAAACACACTTATTTTAGTTGAAAAAGTCATAATTCACATCCAACAGTCATTTAGAGTCAAAAGATTAAATGTTAAAATTTCATCATTATAGACCATTTTGGGAACGTTCGACATGTCTGGAGTCATCGTTTTTCATCCGAAAATTGATTTTTTGGACTGTACCAAAAATGATTCAAAATGTCAATTGGATCGTGCCTCATGTTGAATAACCACTTTTTAAACTCTCACAGTGACCAAAATGGCCATTTTACAGAGTTTTGCTTATTTAAAAGCTTCAATTTTGACCCGTTTCAGTCACAGAAATGACTTTAAACACACTTATTTTAGTTGAAAAAGTCATAATTCACATCCAACAGTTATTTAGCGTGAAAAGATTAAATGTTAAAATTTCAATATTATAGACCATTTTGGGAACGTTCGACATGTCTGGAGTCATCGTTTTTCATCCGAAAATTGATTTTTTGGACTGTACTAAAAATGATTCAAAATGTCAATTGGATCGTGCCTCATGTTAAATAACCACATTTTAAACCCTCAAAGTGACCAAAATGGCCATTTTTACAGAGTTTTGCTTATTTAAAAGCTTCAATTTTGACCCGTTTCAGTCACAGAAATTACTTTAAACACACTTATTTTAGTTAAAATTGTCATAATTCACATCCAACAGTGATTTAGAGATAAAAGATTAAATGTCAAAATGTCATCATTATAGACCATTTTGGGAACGTTCGACATGTCCGGAGTCATCGTTTTTTATCCGAAAATTGATTTTTTGGACTGTACCAAAAATGATTCAAAATGTCAATTGGATCGTGCCTCATGTTGAATAACCACTTTTTAAACCCTCAAAGTGACCAAAATGGCCATTTTTACAGAGTTTTGCTTACTCAAAAGCTTCAATTTTGACCCGTTTCAGGCACAGAAATGACTTTAAACACACTTATTTTAGTTGAAAAACTCATAATTCACATCCAACAGTCATTTAGAGTCAAAAGATTAAATGTTAAAATTTCATCATTATAGACAATTTTGGGAACGTTCGACATGTCCGGAGTCATCGTTTTTCATCCGAAAATTGATTTTTTGGACTGTACCAAAAATGATTCAAAATGTCAATTGGATCGTGCCTCATGTTGAATAACCACTTTTTAAACCCTCACAGTGACCAAAATTGCCATTTTTACAGAGTTTTGCTTACTCAAAAGCTTCAATTTTGACCCGTTTCAGTCACAGAAATGACTTTAAACACACTTATTTTAGTTGAAAAAGTCATAATTCACATCCAACAGTTATTTAGCGTGAAAAGATTAAATGTTAAAATTTCAATATTATAGACCATTTTGGGAACGTTCGACATGTCCGGAGTCATCGTTTTTCATCCGAAAATTGATTTTTTGGACTGTACCAAAAATGATTCAAAATGTCAATTGGATCGTGCCTCATGTTGAATAACCACTTTTTAAACTCTCACAGTGACCAAAATGGCAATTTTTACAGAGTTTTGCTTATTTAAAAGCTTCAATTTTGACCCGTTTCAGTCACAGAAATGACTTTAAACACACTTATTTTAGTTGAAAAAGTCATAATTCACATCCAGCAGTTATTTAGCGTCAAAAGATTAAATGTTAAAATTTCAATATTATAGACCATTTTGGGAACGTTCGACATGTCCGGAGTCATCGTTTTTCATCCGAAAATTGATTTTTTGGACTGTACCAAAAATGATTCAAAATGTCAATTGGATCGTGCCTCATGTTGAATAACCACTTTTTAAACCCTCACAGTGACCAAAATTGCCATTTTTACAGAGTTTTGCTTACTCAAAAGCTTCAATTTTGACCCGTTTCAGGCACAGAAATGACTTTAAACACACTTATTTTAGTTGAAAAACTCATAATTCACATCCAACAGTCATTTAGAGTCAAAAGATTAAATGTTAAAATTTCATCATTATAGACCATTTTGGGAACGTTCGACATGTCTGGAGTCATCGTTTTTCATCCGAAAATTGATTTTTTGGACTGTACCAAAAATGATTCAAAATGTCAATTGGATCGTGCCTCATGTTGAATAACCACTTTTTAAACTCTCACAGTGACCAAAATGGCCATTTTACAGAGTTTTGCTTATTTAAAAGCTTCAATTTTGACCCGTTTCAGTCACAGAAATGACTTTAAACACACTTATTTTAGTTGAAAAAGTCATAATTCACATCCAACAGTTATTTAGCGTGAAAAGATTAAATGTTAAAATTTCAATATTATAGACCATTTTGGGAACGTTCGACATGTCTGGAGTCATCGTTTTTCATCCGAAAATTGATTTTTTGGACTGTACTAAAAATGATTCAAAATGTCAATTGGATCGTGCCTCATGTTAAATAACCACATTTTAAACCCTCAAAGTGACCAAAATGGCCATTTTTACAGAGTTTTGCTTATTTAAAAGCTTCAATTTTGACCCGTTTCAGTCACAGAAATTACTTTAAACACACTTATTTTAGTTAAAATTGTCATAATTCACATCCAACAGTGATTTAGAGATAAAAGATTAAATGTCAAAATGTCATCATTATAGACCATTTTGGGAACGTTCGACATGTCCGGAGTCATCGTTTTTTATCCGAAAATTGATTTTTTGGACTGTACCAAAAATGATTCAAAATGTCAATTGGATCGTGCCTCATGTTGAATAACCACTTTTTAAACTCTCACAGTGACCAAAATGGCCATTTTTACAGAGTTTTGCTTATTTAAAAGCTTCAATTTTGACCCGTTTCAGTCACAGAAATGACTTTAAAGACACTTATTTTAGTTGAAAAAGTCATAATTCACATCCAGCAGTTATTTAGCGTCAAAAGATTAAATGTTAAAATTTCAATATTATAGACCATTTTGGGAACGTTCGACATGTCCGGAGTCATCGTTTTTCATCCGAAAATTGATTTTTTGGACTGTACCAAAAATGATTCAAAATGTCAATTGGATCGTGCCTCATGTTGAATAACCACTTTTTAAACTCTCACAGTGACCAAAATGGCCATTTTTACAGAGTTTTACTTATTTAAAAGCTTCAATTTTGACCCGTTTCAGTCACAGAAATGACTTTAAACACACTTATTTTAGTTGAAAAAGTCATAATTCACATCCAACAGTTATTTAGCGTCAAAAGATTAAATGTTAAAATTTCAATATTATAGACCATTTTGGGAACGTTCGACATGTCCGGAGTCATCGTTTTTCATCCGAAAATTGATTTTTTGGACTGTACCAAAAATGATTCAAAATGTCAATTGGATCGTGCCTCATGTTGAATAACCACTTTTTAAACCCTCACAGTGACCAAAATTGCCATTTTTACAGAGTTTTGCTTACTCAAAAGCTTCAATTTTGACCCGTTTCAGGCACAGAAATGACTTAAAACACACTTATTTTAGTTGAAAAAGTCATAATTCACATCCAACAGTCATTTAGAGTTAAAAGATTAAATGTTAAAATTTCATCATTATAGACCATTTTGGGAACGTTCGACATGTCCGGAGTCATCGTTTTTCATCCGAAAATTAATTTTTTGGACTGTACCAAAAATGATTCAAAATGTCAATTGGATCGTGCCTCATGTTGAATAACCACTTTTTAAACCCTCACAGTGACCAAAATGTTCATTTTTACAGAGTTTTGCTTATTTAAAAGCTTCAATTTTGACCCGTTTCAGTCACAGAAATGACTTTAAACACACTTATTTTAGTTGAAAAAGTCATAATTCACATCCAACAGTCATTTATAGTCAAAAGATTAAATGTTAAAATTTCAATATTATAGACCATTTTGGGAACGTTCGACATGTCCGGAGTCATCGTTTTTCATCCGAAAATAGATTTTTTGGACTGTACCAAAAATGACTCAAAATGTCAATTGAATCGTGCCTCATGTTGAATAACCACATTTTAAACTCTCACAGTGAGCAAAATGGCCATTTTTACAGAGTTTTGCTTATTTAAAAGCTTCAATTTTGACCCGTTTCAGTCACAGAAATTACTTTAAACACACTTATTTTAGTTGAAATTGTCATAATTCACATCCAACAGTCATTTAGAGTCAAACGATTAAATGTTAAAATTTCATCATTATAGACCATTTTGGGAACGTTCGACATGTCCGGAGTCATCGTTTTTCATCCGAAAATTGATTTTTTGGACTGTACCAAAAATGATTCAAAATGTCAATTGGATCGTGCCTCATGCTGAATAACCACTTTTTAAACCCTCAAAGTGACCAAAATGGCCATTTTTACAGAGTTTTGCTTACTCAAAAGCTTCAATTTTGACCCGTTTCAGTCACAGAAATGACTTTAAACACACTTATTTTAGTTGAAAAAGTCATAATTCACATCCACAGTCATTTAGAGTCAAAAGATTAAATGTTGAAATTTCATCATTATAGACCATTTTGGGAACGTTCGACATGTCCGGAGTCATCGTTTTTCATCCGAAAATTGATTTTTTGGACTGTACCAAAAATGATTCAAAATGTCAATTGGATCGTGCCTCATGTTGAATACCCACTTTTTAAACCCTCACAGTGACCAAAATGGCCATTTTTACAGAGTTTTGCTTATTTAAAAGCTTCAATTTTGACCCGTTTCAGTCACAGAAATGACTTTAAACACACTTATTTTAGTTGAAAAAGTCATAATTCACATCCAACAGTCATTTAGAGTCAAAAGATTACATGTTAAAATTTCAATATTATAGACCATTTTGGGAACGTTCGACATGTCCGGAGTCATCGTTTTTCATCCGAAAATTGATTTTTTGGACTGTACCAAAAATGATTCAAAATGTCAATTGGATCATGCCTCATGTTGAATAACCACATTTTAAACCCTCACAGTGACTAAAATGGCCATTTTTACAGAGTTTTGCTTATTTAAAAGCTTCAATTTTGACCCGTTTCAGTCACAGAAATGACTTTAAACACACTTATTTTAGTTGAAATTGTCAAAATTCACATCCAACAGTCATTTAGAGTCAAAAGATTAAATGTTAAAATTTCATCATTATAGACCATTTTGGGAACGTTCGACATGTCCGGAGTCATCGTTTTTCATCCGAAAATTGATTTTTTGGACTGTACCAAAAATGATTCAAAATGTCAATTGGATCGTGCCTCATGTTGAATAACCACTTTTTAAACTCTCACAGTGACCAAAATGGCCATTTTTACAGAGTTTTGCTTATTTAAAAGCTTCAATTTTGACCCATTTCAGTCACAGAAATTACTTTAAACACACTTATTTTAGTTGAAAAAGTCATAATTCACATCCAACAGTCATTTAGAGTCAAAAGATTAAATGTTAAAATTTCATCATTATAGACCATTTTGGGAACGTTCGACATGTCCGGAGTCATCGTTTTTCATCCGAAAATTGATTTTTTGGACTGTACCAAAAATGATTCAAAATGTCAATTGGATCGTGCCTCATGTTGAATAACCACTTTTTAAACTCTCACAGTGACCAAAATGGCCATTTTTACAGAGTTTTACTTATTTAACAGCTTCAATTTTGACCCGTTTCAGTCACAGAAATGACTTTAAACACACTTATTTTAGTTGAAAAAGTCATAATTCACATCCAACAGTTATTTAGCGTCAAAAGATTAAATGTTAAAATTTCAATATTATAGACCATTTTGGGAACGTTCGACATGTCCGGAGTCATCGTTTTTCATCCGAAAATTGATTTTTTGGACTGTACCAAAAATGATTCAAAATGTCAATTGGATCGTGCCTCATGTTAAATAACCACATTTTAAAACCTCAAAGTGACCAAAATGGCCATTTTTACAGAGTTTTGCTTATTTAAAAGCTTCAATTTTGACCCGTTTCAGTCACAGAAATGACTTTAAACACACTTATTTTAGTTGAAAAAGTCATAATTCACATCCAACAGTCATTTAGAGTCAAAAGATTAAATGTTAAAATTTCAATATTATAGACCATTTTGGTAACGTTCGACATGTCCGGAGTCATCGTTTTTCATCCGAAAATTGATTTTTTGACTGTACCAAAAATGATTCAAAATGTCAATTGGATCGTGCCTCATGTTGAATAACCACATTTTAAACCCTCACAGTGACCAAAATGGCCATTTTTACAGAGTTTTGCTTATTTAAAAGCTTCAATTTTGACCCGTTTCAGTCACAGAAATGACTTTAAACACACTTATTTTAGTTGAAATTGTCATAATTCACATCCAACAGTCATTTAGAGTCAAAAGATTAAATGTTAAAATTTCATCATTATAGACCATTTTGGGAACGTTCGACATGTCCGGAGTCATCGTTTTTCATCCGAAATTTGATTTTTTGGACTGTACCAAAAATGATTCAAAATGTCAATTGGATCGTGCCTCATGTTGAATAACCAGTGTTTAAACCCTCACAGTGACTAAAATGGCCATTTTTACAGAGTTTTGCTTATTTAAAAGCTTCAATTTTGACCCGTTTCAGTCACAGAAATGACTTTAAACACACTTATTTTAGTTGAAATTGTCAAAATTCACATCCAACAGTCATTTAGAGTCAAAAGATTAAATGTTAAAATTTCATCATTATAGACCATTTTGGGAACGTTCGACATGTCCGGAGTCATCGTTTTTCATCCGAAAATTGATTTTTTGGACTGTACCAAAAATGATTCAAAATGTCAATTGGATCGTGCCTCATGTTGAATAACCACTTTTTAAACTCTCACAGTGACCAAAATGGCCATTTTTACAGAGTTTTGCTTATTTAAAAGCTTCAATTTTGACCCATTTCAGTCACAGAAATGACTTTAAACACACTTATTTTAGTTGAAAAAGTCATAATTCACATCCAACAGTCATTTAGAGTCAAAAGATTAAATGTTAAAATTTCATCATTATAGACCATTTTGGGAACGTTCGACATGTCCGGAGTCATCGTTTTTCATCCGAAAATTGATTTTTTGGACTGTACCAAAAATGATTCAAAATGTCAATTGGATCGTGCCTCATGTTGAATAACCACTTTTTAAACTCTCACAGTGACCAAAATGGCCATTTTTACAGAGTTTTGCTTATTTAAAAGCTTCAATTTTGACCCGTTTCAGTCACAGAAATGACTTTAAACACACTTATTTTAGTTGAAAAAGTCATAATTCACATCCAACAGTTATTTAGCGTCAAAAGATTAAATGTTAAAATTTCAATATTATAGACCATTTTGGGAACGTTCGACATGTCCGGAGTCATCGTTTTTCATCCGAAAATTGATTTTTTGGACTGTACCAAAAATGATTCAAAATGTCAATTGGATCGTGCCTCATGTTAAATAACCACATTTTAAAACCTCAAAGTGACCAAAATGGCCATTTTTACAGAGTTTTGCTTATTTAAAAGCTTCAATTTTGACCCGTTTCAGTCACAGAAATGACTTTAAACACACTTATTTTAGTTGAAAAAGTCATAATTCACATCCAACAGTCATTTAGAGTCAAAAGATTAAATGTTAAAATTTCAATATTATAGACCATTTTGGTAACGTTCGACATGTCCGGAGTCATCGTTTTTCATCCGAAAATTGATTTTTTGACTGTACCAAAAATGATTCAAAATGTCAATTGGATCGTGCCTCATGTTGAATAACCACATTTTAAACCCTCACAGTGACCAAAATGGCCATTTTTACAGAGTTTTGCTTATTTAAAAGCTTCAATTTTGACCCGTTTCAGTCACAGAAATGACTTTAAACACACTTATTTTAGTTGAAATTGTCATAATTCACATCCAACAGTCATTTAGAGTCAAAAGATTAAATGTTAAAATTTCATCATTATAGACCATTTTGGGAACGTTCGACATGTCCGGAGTCATCGTTTTTCATCCGAAATTTGATTTTTTGGACTGCACCAAAAATGATTCAAAATGTCAATTGGATCGTGCCTCATGTTGAATAACCAGTGTTTAAACCCTCACAGTGACCAAAATTGCCATTTTTACAGAGTTTTGCTTATTTAAAAGCTTCAATTTTGACCCGTTTCAGTCACAGAAATTACTTTAAACACACTTATTTTAGTTAAAATTGTCATAATTCACATCCAACAGTGATTTAGAGATAAAAGATTAAATGTCAAAATGTCATCATTATAGACCATTTTGGGAAAGTTCGACATGTCCGGAGTCATCGTTTTTTATCCGAAAATTGATTTTTTGGACTGTACCAAAAATGATTCAAAATGTCAATTGGATCGTGCCTCATGTTGAATAACCACTTTTTAAACCCTCAAAGTGACCAAAATGGCCATTTTTACAGAGTTTTGCTTACTCAAAAGCTTCAATTTTGACCCGTTTCAGGCACAGAAATGACTTTAAACACACTTATTTTAGTTGAAAAACTCATAATTCACATCCAACAGTCATTTAGAGTCAAAAGATTAAATGTTAAAATTTCATCATTATAGACAATTTTGGGAACGTTCGACATGTCCGGAGTCATCGTTTTTCATCCGAAAATTGATTTTTTGGACTGTACCAAAAATGATTCAAAATGTCAATTGGATCGTGCCTCATGTTGAATAACCACTTTTTAAACCCTCACAGTGACCAAAATTGCCATTTTTACAGAGTTTTGCTTACTCAAAAGCTTCAATTTTGACCCGTTTCAGTCACAGAAATGACTTTAAACACACTTATTTTAGTTGAAAAAGTCATAATTCACATCCAACAGTTATTTAGCGTGAAAAGATTAAATGTTAAAATTTCAATATTATAGACCATTTTGGGAACGTTCGACATGTCCGGAGTCATCGTTTTTCATCCGAAAATTGATTTTTTGGACTGTACCAAAAATGATTCAAAATGTCAATTGGATCGTGCCTCATGTTGAATAACCACTTTTTAAACCCTCACAGTGACCAAAATTGCCATTTTTACAGAGTTTTGCTTACTCAAAAGCTTCAATTTTGACCCGTTTCAGGCACAGAAATGACTTTAAACACACTTATTTTAGTTGAAAAACTCATAATTCACATCCAACAGTCATTTAGAGTCAAAAGATTAAATGTTAAAATTTCATCATTATAGACCATTTTGGGAACGTTCGACATGTCCGGAGTCATCGTTTTTCATCCGAAATTTGATTTTTTGGACTGTACCAAAAATGATTCAAAATGTCAATTGGATCGTGCCTCATGTTGAATAACCAGTGTTTAAACCCTCACAGTGACTAAAATGGCCATTTTTACAGAGTTTTGCTTATTTAAAAGCTTCAATTTTGACCCGTTTCAGTCACAGAAATGACTTTAAACACACTTATTTTAGTTGAAATTGTCAAAATTCACATCCAACAGTCATTTAGAGTCAAAAGATTAAATGTTAAAATTTCATCATTATAGACCATTTTGGGAACGTTCGACATGTCCGGAGTCATCGTTTTTCATCCGAAAATTGATTTTTTGGACTGTACCAAAAATGATTCAAAATGTCAATTGGATCGTGCCTCATGTTGAATAACCACTTTTTAAACTCTCACAGTGACCAAAATGGCCATTTTTACAGAGTTTTGCTTATTTAAAAGCTTCAATTTTGACCCATTTCAGTCACAGAAATGACTTTAAACACACTTATTTTAGTTGAAAAAGTCATAATTCACATCCAACAGTCATTTAGAGTCAAAAGATTAAATGTTAAAATTTCATCATTATAGACCATTTTGGGAACGTTCGACATGTCCGGAGTCATCGTTTTTCATCCGAAAATTGATTTTTTGGACTGTACCAAAAATGATTCAAAATGTCAATTGGATCGTGCCTCATGTTGAATAACCACTTTTTAAACTCTCACAGTGACCAAAATGGCCATTTTTACAGAGTTTTGCTTATTTAAAAGCTTCAATTTTGACCCGTTTCAGTCACAGAAATTACTTTAAACACACTTATTTTAGTTGAAATTGTCATAATTCACATCCAACTGTGATTTAGAGTCAAAAGATTAAATGTCAAAATTTCATCATTATAGACAATTTTGGGAACGTTCGACATGTCCGGAGTCATCGTTTTTCATCCGAAAATTGATTTTTTGGACTGTACCAAAAATGATTCAAAATGTCAATTGGATCGTGCCTCATGTTGAATAACCACTTTTTAAACCCTCACAGTGACCAAAATTGCCATTTTTACAGAGTTTTGCTTACTCAAAAGCTTCAATTTTGACCCGTTTCAGTCACAGAAATGACTTTAAACACACTTATTTTAGTTGAAAAAGTCATAATTCACATCCAACAGTCATTTAGAGTCAAAAGATTAAATGTTAAAATTTCAATATTATAGACCATTTTGGTAACGTTCGACATGTCCGGAGTCATCGTTTTTCATCCGAAAATTGATTTTTTGACTGTACCAAAAATGATTCAAAATGTCAATTGGATCGTGCCTCATGTTGAATAACCACATTTTAAACCCTCACAGTGACCAAAATGGCCATTTTTACAGAGTTTTGCTTATTTAAAAGCTTCAATTTTGACCCGTTTCAGTCACAGAAATGACTTTAAACACACTTATTTTAGTTGAAATTGTCATAATTCACATCCAACAGTCATTTAGAGTCAAAAGATTAAATGTTAAAATTTCATCATTATAGACCATTTTGGGAACGTTCGACATGTCCGGAGTCATCGTTTTTCATCCGAAATTTGATTTTTTGGACTGTACCAAAAATGATTCAAAATGTCAATTGGATCGTGCCTCATGTTGAATAACCAGTGTTTAAACCCTCACAGTGACTAAAATGGCCATTTTTACAGAGTTTTGCTTATTTAAAAGCTTCAATTTTGACCCGTTTCAGTCACAGAAATGACTTTAAACACACTTATTTTAGTTGAAATTGTCAAAATTCACATCCAACAGTCATTTAGAGTCAAAAGATTAAATGTTAAAATTTCATCATTATAGACCATTTTGGGAACGTTCGACATGTCCGGAGTCATCGTTTTTCATCCGAAAATTGATTTTTTGGACTGTACCAAAAATGATTCAAAATGTCAATTGGATCGTGCCTCATGTTGAATAACCACTTTTTAAACTCTCACAGTGACCAAAATGGCCATTTTTACAGAGTTTTGCTTATTTAAAAGCTTCAATTTTGACCCATTTCAGTCACAGAAATGACTTTAAACACACTTATTTTAGTTGAAAAAGTCATAATTCACATCCAACAGTCATTTAGAGTCAAAAGATTAAATGTTAAATTTCATCATTATAGACCATTTTGGGAACGTTCGACATGTCCGGAGTCATCGTTTTTCATCCGAAAATTGATTTTTTGGACTGTACCAAAAATGATTCAAAATGTCAATTGGATCGTGCCTCATGTTGAATAACCACTTTTTAAACTCTCACAGTGACCAAAATGGCCATTTTACAGAGTTTTGCTTATTTAAAAGCTTCAATTTTGACCCGTTTCAGTCACAGAAATTACTTTAAACACACTTATTTTAGTTGAAATTGTCATAATTCACATCCAACTGTGATTTAGAGTCAAAAGATTAAATGTCAAAATTTCATCATTATAGACAATTTTGGGAACGTTCGACATGTCCGGAGTCATCGTTTTTCATCCGAAAATTGATTTTTTGGACTGTACCAAAAATGATTCAAAATGTCAATTGGATCGTGCCTCATGTTGAATAACCACTTTTTAAACCCTCACAGTGACCAAAATTGCCATTTTTACAGAGTTTTGCTTACTCAAAAGCTTCAATTTTGACCCGTTTCAGGCACAGAAATGACTTAAAACACACTTATTTTAGTTGAAAAAGTCATAATTCACATCCAACAGTCATTTAGAGTTAAAAGATTAAATGTTAAAATATCATCATTATAGACCATTTTGGGAACGTTCGACATGTCCGGAGTCATCGTTTTTCATCCGAAAATTAATTTTTTGGACTGTACCAAAAATGATTCAAAATGTCAATTGGATCGTGCCTCATGTTGAATAACCACTTTTTAAACCCTCACAGTGACCAAAATTGCCATTTTTACAGAGTTTTGCTTACTCAAAAGCTTCAATTTTGACCCGTTTCAGTCACAGAAATGACTTTAAACACACTTATTTTAGTTGAAAAAGTCATAATTCACATCCAACAGTCATTTAGAGTCAAAAGATTAAATGTTAAAATTTCAATATTATAGACCATTTTGGTAACGTTCGACATGTCCGGAGTCATCGTTTTTCATCCGAAAATTGATTTTTTGACTGTACCAAAAATGATTCAAAATGTCAATTGGATCGTGCCTCATGTTGAATAACCACATTTTAAACCCTCACAGTGACCAAAATGGCCATTTTTACAGAGTTTTGCTTATTTAAAAGCTTCAATTTTGACCCGTTTCAGTCACAGAAATGACTTTAAACACACTTATTTTAGTTGAAATTGTCATAATTCACATCCAACAGTCATTTAGAGTCAAAAGATTAAATGTTAAAATTTCATCATTATAGACCATTTTGGGAACGTTCGACATGTCCGGAGTCATCGTTTTTCATCCGAAATTTGATTTTTTGGACTGTACCAAAAATGATTCAAAATGTCAATTGGATCGTGCCTCATGTTGAATAACCAGTGTTTAAACCCTCACAGTGACTAAAATGGCCATTTTTACAGAGTTTTGCTTATTTAAAAGCTTCAATTTTGACCCGTTTCAGTCACAGAAATGACTTTAAACACACTTATTTTAGTTGAAATTGTCAAAATTCACATCCAACAGTCATTTAGAGTCAAAAGATTAAATGTTAAAATTTCATCATTATAGACCATTTTGGGAACGTTCGACATGTCCGGAGTCATCGTTTTTCATCCGAAAATTGATTTTTTGGACTGTACCAAAAATGATTCAAAATGTCAATTGGATCGTGCCTCATGTTGAATAACCACTTTTTAAACTCTCACAGTGACCAAAATGGCCATTTTTACAGAGTTTTGCTTATTTAAAAGCTTCAATTTTGACCCATTTCAGTCACAGAAATGACTTTAAACACACTTATTTTAGTTGAAAAAGTCATAATTCACATCCAACAGTCATTTAGAGTCAAAAGATTAAATGTTAAAATTTCATCATTATAGACCATTTTGGGAACGTTCGACATGTCCGGAGTCATCGTTTTTCATCCGAAAATTGATTTTTTGGACTGTACCAAAAATGATTCAAAATGTCAATTGGATCGTGCCTCATGTTGAATAACCACTTTTTAAACTCTCACAGTGACCAAAATGGCCATTTTTACAGAGTTTTGCTTATTTAAAAGCTTCAATTTTGACCCGTTTCAGTCACAGAAATTACTTTAAACACACTTATTTTAGTTGAAATTGTCATAATTCACATCCAACTGTGATTTAGAGTCAAAAGATTAAATGTCAAAATTTCATCATTATAGACAATTTTGGGAACGTTCGACATGTCCGGAGTCATCGTTTTTCATCCGAAAATTGATTTTTTGGACTGTACCAAAAATGATTCAAAATGTCAATTGGATCGTGCCTCATGTTGAATAACCACTTTTTAAACCCTCACAGTGACCAAAATTGCCATTTTTACAGAGTTTTGCTTACTCAAAAGCTTCAATTTTGACCCGTTTCAGGCACAGAAATGACTTAAAACACACTTATTTTAGTTGAAAAAGTCATAATTCACATCCAACAGTCATTTAGAGTTAAAAGATTAAATGTTAAAATTTCATCATTATAGACCATTTTGGGAACGTTCGACATGTCCGGAGTCATCGTTTTTCATCCGAAAATTAATTTTTTGGACTGTACCAAAAATGATTCAAAATGTCAATTGGATCGTGCCTCATGTTGAATAACCACTTTTTAAACCCTCACAGTGACCAAAATGGTCATTTTTACAGAGTTTTGCTTATTTAAAAGCTTCAATTTTGACCCGTTTCAGTCACAGAAATGACTTTAAACACACTTATTTTAGTTGAAAAAGTCATAATTCACATCCAACAGTCATTTATAGTCAAAAGATTAAATGTTAAAATTTCAATATTATAGACCATTTTGGGAACGTTCGACATGTCCGGAGTCATCGTTTTTCATCCGAAAATAGATTTTTTGGACTGTACCAAAAATGACTCAAAATGTCAATTGAATCGTGCCTCATGTTGAATAACCACATTTTAAACTCTCACAGTGAGCAAAATGGCCATTTTTACAGAGTTTTGCTTATTTAAAAGCTTCAATTTTGACCCGTTTCAGTCACAGAAATTACTTTAAACACACTTATTTTAGTTGAAATTGTCATAATTCACATCCAACAGTCATTTAGAGTCAAAAGATTAAATGTTAAAATTTCATCATTATAGACCATTTTGGGAACGTTCGACATGTCCGGAGTCATCGTTTTTCATCCGAAAATTGATTTTTTGGACTGTACCAAAAATGATTCAAAATGTCAATTGGATCGTGCCTCATGCTGAATAACCACTTTTTAAACCCTCAAAGTGACCAAAATGGCCATTTTTACAGAGTTTTGCTTACTCAAAAGCTTCAATTTTGACCCGTTTCAGTCACAGAAATGACTTTAAACACACTTATTTTAGTTGAAAAAGTCATAATTCACATCCACAGTCATTTAGAGTCAAAAGATTAAATGTTGAAATTTCATCATTATAGACCATTTTGGGAACGTTCGACATGTCCGGAGTCATCGTTTTTCATCCGAAAATTGATTTTTTGGACTGTACCAAAAATGATTCAAAATGTCAATTGGATCGTGCCTCATGTTGAATACCCACTTTTTAAACCCTCACAGTGACCAAAATGGCCATTTTTACAGAGTTTTGCTTATTTAAAAGCTTCAATTTTGACCCGTTTCAGTCACAGAAATGACTTTAAACACACTTATTTTAGTTGAAAAAGTCATAATTCACATCCAACAGTCATTTAGAGTCAAAAGATTACATGTTAAAATTTCAATATTATAGACCATTTTGGGAACGTTCGACATGTCCGGAGTCATCGTTTTTCATCCGAAAATTGATTTTTTGGACTGTAC
Source organism: Lissotriton vulgaris (assembly GCF_964263255.1). Classification (NCBI taxonomy): domain Eukaryota; kingdom Metazoa; phylum Chordata; class Amphibia; order Caudata; family Salamandridae; genus Lissotriton; species Lissotriton vulgaris. Next base: position 199,987 of record NW_028243340.1, on the reverse strand, counting down.
CAAAAATGATTCAAAATGTCAATTGGATCGTGCCTCATGTTGAATAACCACATTTTAAACCCTCACAGTGACTAAAATGGCCATTTTTACAGAGTTTTGCTTATTTAAAAGCTTCAATTTTGACCCGTTTCAGTCACAGAAATGACTTTAAACACACTTATTTTAGTTGAAATTGTCAAAATTCACATCCAACAGTCATTTAGAGTCAAAAGATTAAATGTTAAAATTTCATCATTATAGACCATTTTGGGAACGTTCGACATGTCCGGAGTCATCGTTTTTCATCCGAAAATTGATTTTTTGGACTGTACCAAAAATGATTCAAAATGTCAATTGGATCGTGCCTCATGTTGAATAACCACTTTTTAAACTCTCACAGTGACCAAAATGGCCATTTTTACAGAGTTTTGCTTATTTAAAAGCTTCAATTTTGACCCGTTTCAGTCACAGAAATTACTTTAAACACACTTATTTTAGTTGAAATTGTCATAATTCACATCCAACAGTCATTTAGAGTCAAAAGATTAAATGTTAAAATTTCATCATTATAGACCATTTTGGGAACGTTCGACATGTCCGGAGTCATCGTTTTTCATCCGAAAATTGATTTTTTGGACTGTACCAAAAATAATTCAAAATGTCAATTGGATCGTGCCTCATGCTGAATAACCACTTTTTAAACCCTCAAAGTGACCAAAATGGCCATTTTTACAGAGTTTTGCTTACTCAAAAGCTTCAATTTTGACCCGTTTCAGTCACAGAAATGACTTTAAACACACTTATTTTAGTTGAAAAAGTCATAATTCACATCCACAGTCATTTAGAGTCAAAAGATTAAATGTTGAAATTTCATCATTATAGACCATTTTGGGAACGTTCGACATGTCCGGAGTCATCGTTTTTCATCCGAAAATTGATTTTTTGGACTGTACCAAAAATGATTCAAAATGTCAATTGGATCGTGCCTCATGTTGAATACCCACTTTTTAAACCCTCACAGTGACCAAAATGGCCATTTTTACAGAGTTTTGCTTATTTAAAAGCTTCAATTTTGACCCGTTTCAGTCACAGAAATGACTTTAAACACACTTATTTTAGTTGAAAAAGTCATAATTCACATCCAACAGTCATTTAGAGTCAAAAGATTACATGTTAAAATTTCAATATTATAGACCATTTTGGGAACGTTCGACATGTCCGGAGTCATCGTTTTTCATCCGAAAATTGATTTTTTGGACTGTACCAAAAATGATTCAAAATGTCAATTGGATCGTGCCTCATGTTGAATAACCACATTTTAAACCCTCACAGTGACTAAAATGGCCATTTTTACAGAGTTTTGCTTATTTAAAAGCTTCAATTTTGACCCGTTTCAGTCACAGAAATGACTTTAAACACACTTATTTTAGTTGAAATTGTCAAAATTCACATCCAACAGTCATTTAGAGTCAAAAGATTAAATGTTAAAATTTCATCATTATAGACCATTTTGGGAACGTTCGACATGTCCGGAGTCATCGTTTTTCATCCGAAAATTGATTTTTTGGACTGTACCAAAAATGATTCAAAATGTCAATTGGATCGTGCCTCATGTTGAATAACCACTTTTTAAACTCTCACAGTGACCAAAATGGCCATTTTTACAGAGTTTTGCTTATTTAAAAGCTTCAATTTTGACCCATTTCAGTCACAGAAATGACTTTAAACACACTTATTTTAGTTGAAAAAGTCATAATTCACATCCAACAGTCATTTAGAGTCAAAAGATTAAATGTTAAAATTTCATCATTATAGACCATTTTGGGAACGTTCCACATGTCCGGAGTCATCGTTTTTCATCCGAAAATTGATTTTTTGGACTGTACCAAAAATGATTCAAAATGTCAATTGGATCGTGCCTCATGTTGAATAACCACTTTTTAAACTCTCACAGTGACCAAAATGGCCATTTTTACAGAGTTTTACTTATTTAAAAGCTTCAATTTTGACCCGTTTCAGTCACAGAAATGACTTTAAACACACTTATTTTAGTTGAAAAAGTCATAATTCACATCCAACAGTTATTTAGCGTCAAAAGATTAAATGTTAAAATTTCAATATTATAGACCATTTTGGGAACGTTCGACATGTCCGGAGTCATCGTTTTTCATCCGAAAATTGATTTTTTGGACTGTACCAAAAATGATTCAAAATGTCAATTGGATCGTGCCTCATGTTAAATAACCACATTTTAAAACCTCAAAGTGACCAAAATGGCCATTTTTACAGAGTTTTGCTTATTTAAAAGCTTCAATTTTGACCCGTTTCAGTCACAGAAATGACTTTAAACACACTTATTTTAGTTGAAAAAGTCATAATTCACATCCAACAGTCATTTAGAGTCAAAAGATTAAATGTTAAAATTTCAATATTATAGACCATTTTGGTAACGTTCGACATGTCCGGAGTCATCGTTTTTCATCCGAAAATTGATTTTTTGACTGTACCAAAAATGATTCAAAATGTCAATTGGATCGTGCCTCATGTTGAATAACCACATTTTAAACCCTCACAGTGACCAAAATGGCCATTTTTACAGAGTTTTGCTTATTTAAAAGCTTCAATTTTGACCCGTTTCAGTCACAGAAATGACTTTAAACACACTTATTTTAGTTGAAATTGTCATAATTCACATCCAACAGTCATTTAGAGTCAAAAGATTAAATGTTAAAATTTCATCATTATAGACCATTTTGGGAACGTTCGACATGTCCGGAGTCATCGTTTTTCATCCGAAATTTGATTTTTTGGACTGTACCAAAAATGATTCAAAATGTCAATTGGATCGTGCCTCATGTTGAATAACCAGTGTTTAAACCCTCACAGTGACTAAAATGGCCATTTTTACAGAGTTTTGCTTATTTAAAAGCTTCAATTTTGACCCGTTTCAGTCACAGAAATGACTTTAAACACACTTATTTTAGTTGAAATTGTCAAAATTCACATCCAACAGTCATTTAGAGTCAAAAGATTAAATGTTAAAATTTCATCATTATAGACCATTTTGGGAACGTTCGACATGTCCGGAGTCATCGTTTTTCATCCGAAAATTGATTTTTTGGACTGTACCAAAAATGATTCAAAATGTCAATTGGATCGTGCCTCATGTTGAATAACCACTTTTTAAACTCTCACAGTGACCAAAATGGCCATTTTTACAGAGTTTTGCTTATTTAAAAGCTTCAATTTTGACCCATTTCAGTCACAGAAATGACTTTAAACACATTTATTTTAGTTGAAATTGTCATAATTCACATCCAACAGTCATTTAGAGTCAAAAGATTAAATGTTAAAATTTCATCATTATAGACCATTTTGGGAACGTTCGACATGTCCGGAGTCATCGTTTTTCATCCGAAAATTGATTTTTTGGACTGTACCAAAAATTATTCAAAATGTCAATTGGATCGTGCCTCATGTTGAATAACCACTTTTTAAACCCTCAAAGTGACCAAAATGGCCATTTTACAGAGTTTTGCTAACTCAAAAGCTTCAATTTTGACCCGTTTCAGTCACAGAAATGACTTTAAACACACTTATTTTAGTTGAAAAAGTCATAATTCACATCCAACAGTCATTTAGAGTCAAAAGATTAAATGTTAAAATTTCATCATTATAGGCGATTTTGGGAACGTTCGACATGTCCGGAGTCATCGTTTTTCATCCGAAAATTGATTTTTTGGACTGTACCAAAAATGATTCAAAATGTCAATTGGATCGTGCCTCATGTTGAATAACCACTTTTTAAACCCTCACAGTGACCAAAATTGCCATTTTTACAGAGTTTTGCTTACTCAAAAGCTTCAATTTTGACCCGTTTCAGGCACAGAAATGACTTTAAACACACTTATTTTAGTTGAAAAAGTCATAATTCACATCCAACAGTCATTTAGAGTCAAAAGATTAAATGTTAAAATTTCATCATTATAGACCATTTTGGGAACGTTCGACATGTCCGAGTCATCGTTTTTCATCCGAAAATTGATTTTTTGGACTGTACCAAAAATGATTCAAAATGTCAATTGGATCGTGCCTCATGTTAAATAACCACTTTTTAAACCCTCACAGTGACCAAAATGGCCATTTTTACAGAGTTTTGCTTATTTAAAAGCTTCAATTTTGACCCATTTCAGTCACAGAAATGACTTTAAACACACTTATTTTAGTTGAAATTGTCATAATTCACATCCAACAGTCATTTAGAGTCAAAAGATTAAATGTTAAAATGTCATCATTATAGACCATTTTGGGAACGTTCGACATCGTTTTTCATCCGAAAATTGATTTTTTGGGCTGTACCAAAAATTTTTTCAAAATGTCAATTGGATCGTGCCTCATGTTGAATAACCACTTTTTAAACCCTCAAAGTGACCAAAATGGCAATTTTTACAGAGTTTTGCTTACTCAAAAGCTTCAATTTTGACCCGTTTCAGGCACAGAAATGACTTTAAACACACTTATTTTAGTTGAAAAAGTCATAATTCACATCCAGCAGTCATTTAGAGTCAAAAGATTAAATGTTAAAATTTCATCATTATAGACCATTTTGGGAACGTTCGACATGTCCGGAGTCATCGTTTTTCATCCGAAAATTGATTTTTTGGAGTGTACCAAAAATGATTCAAAATGTCAATTGGATCGTGCCTCATGTTGAATAACCACTTTTTAAACGCTCAAAGTGACCAAAATGGCCATTTTTACAGAGTTTTGCTTCTTTAAAAGCTTCAATTTTGACCCGTTTCAGTCACAGAAATGACTTTAAACACACTTATTTTAGTTGAAAAAGTCATAATTCACATCCAACAGTCATTTAGAGTCAAAAGATTAAATGTTAAAATTTCAATATCATAGACCATTTTGGGAACGTTCGACATGTCCGGAGTCATCGTTTTTCATCCGAAAATTGATTTTTTGGACTGTACTAAAAATGATTCAAAATGTCAATTGGATCGTGCCTCATGTTAAATAACCACATTTTAAACCCTCAAAGTGACCAAAATGGCCATTTTTACAGAGTTTTGCTTATTTAAAAGCTTCAATTTTGACCCGTTTCAGTCACAGAAATGACTTTAAACACACTTATTTTAGTTGAAATTGTCAAAATTCACATCCAACAGTCATTTAGAGTCAAAAGATTAAATGTTAAAATTTCATCATTATAGACCATTTTGGGAACGTTCGACATGTCCGGAGTCATCGTTTTTCATCCGAAAATTGATTTTTTGGACTGTACCAAAAATGATTCAAAATGTCAATTGGATCGTGCCTCATGTTGAATAACCACTTTTTAAACTCTCACAGTGACCAAAATGGCCATTTTTACAGAGTTTTGCTTATTTAAAAGCTTCAATTTTGACCCATTTCAGTCACAGAAATGACTTTAAACACATTTATTTTAGTTGAAATTGTCATAATTCACATCCAACAGTCATTTAGAGTCAAAAGATTAAATGTTAAAATTTCATCATTATAGACCATTTTGGGAACGTTCGACATGTCCGGAGTCATCGTTTTTCATCCGAAAATTGATTTTTTGGACTGTACCAAAAATTATTCAAAATGTCAATTGGATCGTGCCTCATGTTGAATAACCACTTTTTAAACCCTCAAAGTGACCAAAATGGCCATTTTACAGAGTTTTGCTAACTCAAAAGCTTCAATTTTGACCCGTTTCAGTCACAGAAATGACTTTAAACACACTTATTTTAGTTGAAAAAGTCATAATTCACATCCAACAGTCATTTAGAGTCAAAAGATTAAATGTTAAAATTTCATCATTATAGGCGATTTTGGGAACGTTCGACATGTCCGGAGTCATCGTTTTTCATCCGAAAATTGATTTTTTGGACTGTACCAAAAATGATTCAAAATGTCAATTGGATCGTGCCTCATGTTGAATAACCACTTTTTAAACCCTCACAGTGACCAAAATTGCCATTTTTACAGAGTTTTGCTTACTCAAAAGCTTCAATTTTGACCCGTTTCAGGCACAGAAATGACTTTAAACACACTTATTTTAGTTGAAAAACTCATAATTCACATCCAACAGTCATTTAGAGTCAAAAGATTAAATGTTAAAATTTCAATATTATAGACCATTTTGGGAACGTTCGACATGTCCGGAGTCATCGTTTTTCATCCGAAAATTGATTTTTTGGACTGTACTAAAAATGATTCAAAATGTCAATTGGATCGTGCCTCATGTTAAATAACCACATTTTAAACCCTCAAAGTGACCAAAATGGCCATTTTTACAGAGTTTTGCTTATTTAAAAGCTTCAATTTTGACCCGTTCAGTCACAGAAATGACTTTAAACACACTTATTTTAGTTGAAAAAGTCATAATTCACATCCAACAGTTATTTAGCGTGAAAAGATTAAATGTTAAAATTTCAATATTATAGACCATTTTGGGAACGTTCGACATGTCCGGAGTCATCGTTTTTCATCCGAAAATTGATTTTTTGGACTGTACCAAAAATGATTCAAAATGTCAATTGGATCGTGCCTCATGTTGAATACCCACTTTTTAAACTCTCACAGTGACCAAAATGGCCATTTTTACAGAGTTTTGCTTATTTAAAAGCTTCAATTTTGACCCGTTTCAGTCACAGAAATGACTTTAAACACACTTATTTTAGTTGAAAAAGTCATAATTCACATCCAGCAGTTATTTAGCGTCAAAAGATTAAATGTTAAAATTTCAATATTATAGACCATTTTGGGAACGTTCGACATGTCCGGAGTCATCGTTTTTCATCCGAAAATTGATTTTTTGGACTGTACCAAAAATGATTCAAAATGTCAATTGGATCGTGCCTCATGTTGAATAACCACTTTTTAAACTCTCACAGTGACCAAAATGGCCATTTTTACAGAGTTTTACTTATTTAAAAGCTTCAATTTTGACCCGTTTCAGTCACAGAAATGACTTTAAACACACTTATTTTAGTTGAAAAAGTCATAATTCACATCCAACAGTTATTTAGCGTCAAAAGATTAAATGTTAAAATTTCAATATTATAGACCATTTTGGGAACGTTCGACATGTCCGGAGTCATCGTTTTTCATCCGAAAATTGATTTTTGGACTGTACCAAAAATGATTCAAAATGTCAATTGGATCGTGCCTCATGTTAAATAACCACATTTTAAAACCTCAAAGTGACCAAAATGGCCATTTTTACAGAGTTTTGCTTATTTAAAAGCTTCAATTTTGACCCGTTTCAGTCACAGAAATGACTTTAAACACACTTATTTTAGTTGAAAAAGTAATAATTCACATCCAACAGTCATTTAGAGTCAAAAGATTAAATGTTAAAATTTCAATATTATAGACCATTTTGGTAACGTTCGACATGTCCGGAGTCATCGTTTTTCATCCGAAAATTGATTTTTTGACTGTACCAAAAATGATTCAAAATGTCAATTGGATCGTGCCTCATGTTGAATAACCACATTTTAAACCCTCACAGTGACCAAAATGGCCATTTTTACAGAGTTTTGCTTATTTAAAAGCTTCAATTTTGACCCGTTTCAGTCACAGAAATTACTTTAAACACACTTATTTTAGTTGAAATTGTCATAATTCACATCCAACTGTGATTTAGAGTCAAAAGATTAAATGTCAAAATTTCATCATTATAGACAATTTTGGGAACGTTCGACATGTCCGGAGTCATCGTTTTTCATCCGAAAATTGATTTTTTGGACTGTACCAAAAATGATTCAAAATGTCAATTGGATCGTGCCTCATGTTGAATAACCACTTTTTAAACCCTCACAGTGACCAAAATTGCCATTTTTACAGAGTTTTGCTTACTCAAAAGCTTCAATTTTGACCCGTTTCAGTCACAGAAATGACTTTAAACACACTTATTTTAGTTGAAAAAGTCATAATTCACATCCAACAGTCATTTAGAGTCAAAAGATTAAATGTTAAAATTTCAATATTATAGACCATTTTGGTAACGTTCGACATGTCCGGAGTCATCGTTTTTCATCCGAAAATTGATTTTTTGACTGTACCAAAAATGATTCAAAATGTCAATTGGATCGTGCCTCATGTTGAATAACCACATTTTAAACCCTCACAGTGACCAAAATGGCCATTTTTACAGAGTTTTGCTTATTTAAAAGCTTCAATTTTGACCCGTTTCAGTCACAGAAATGACTTTAAACACACTTATTTTAGTTGAAATTGTCATAATTCACATCCAACAGTCATTTAGAGTCAAAAGATTAAATGTTAAAATTTCATCATTATAGACCATTTTGGGAACGTTCGACATGTCCGGAGTCATCGTTTTTCATCCGAAATTTGATTTTTTGGACTGTACCAAAAATGATTCAAAATGTCAATTGGATCGTGCCTCATGTTGAATAACCAGTGTTTAAACCCTCACAGTGACTAAAATGGCCATTTTTACAGAGTTTTGCTTATTTAAAAGCTTCAATTTTGACCCGTTTCAGTCACAGAAATGACTTTAAACACACTTATTTTAGTTGAAATTGTCAAAATTCACATCCAACAGTCATTTAGAGTCAAAAGATTAAATGTTAAAATTTCATCATTATAGACCATTTTGGGAACGTTCGACATGTCCGGAGTCATCGTTTTTCATCCGAAAATTGATTTTTTGGACTGTACCAAAAATGATTCAAAATGTCAATTGGATCGTGCCTCATGTTGAATAACCACTTTTTAAACTCTCACAGTGACCAAAATGGCCATTTTTACAGAGTTTTGCTTATTTAAAAGCTTCAATTTTGACCCATTTCAGTCACAGAAATGACTTTAAACACACTTATTTTAGTTGAAAAAGTCATAATTCACATCCAACAGTCATTTAGAGTCAAAAGATTAAATGTTAAAATTTCATCATTATAGACCATTTTGGGAACGTTCGACATGTCCGGAGTCATCGTTTTTCATCCGAAAATTGATTTTTTGGACTGTACCAAAAATGATTCAAAATGTCAATTGGATCGTGCCTCATGTTGAATAACCACTTTTTAAACTCTCACAGTGACCAAAATGGCCATTTTTACAGAGTTTTACTTATTTAAAAGCTTCAATTTTGACCCGTTTCAGTCACAGAAATGACTTTAAACACACTTATTTTAGTTGAAAAAGTCATAATTCACATCCAACAGTTATTTAGCGTCAAAAGATTAAATGTTAAAATTTCAATATTATAGACCATTTTGGGAACGTTCGACATGTCCGGAGTCATCGTTTTTCATCCGAAAATTGATTTTTTGGACTGTACCAAAAATGATTCAAAATGTCAATTGGATCGTGCCTCATGTTAAATAACCACATTTTAAAACCTCAAAGTGACCAAAATGGCCATTTTTACAGAGTTTTGCTTATTTAAAAGCTTCAATTTTGACCCGTTTCAGTCACAGAAATGACTTTAAACACACTTATTTTAGTTGAAAAAGTCATAATTCACATCCAACAGTCATTTAGAGTCAAAAGATTAAATGTTAAAATTTCAATATTATAGACCATTTTGGTAACGTTCGACATGTCCGGAGTCATCGTTTTTCATCCGAAAATTGATTTTTTGACTGTACCAAAAATGATTCAAAATGTCAATTGGATCGTGCCTCATGTTGAATAACCACATTTTAAACCCTCACAGTGACCAAAATGGCCATTTTTACAGAGTTTTGCTTATTTAAAAGCTTCAATTTTGACCCGTTTCAGTCACAGAAATGACTTTAAACACACTTATTTTAGTTGAAATTGTCATAATTCACATCCAACAGTCATTTAGAGTCAAAAGATTAAATGTTAAAATTTCATCATTATAGACCATTTTGGGAACGTTCGACATGTCCGGAGTCATCGTTTTTCATCCGAAATTTGATTTTTTGGACTGTACCAAAAATGATTCAAAATGTCAATTGGATCGTGCCTCATGTTGAATAACCAGTGTTTAAACCCTCACAGTGACTAAAATGGCCATTTTTACAGAGTTTTGCTTATTTAAAAGCTTCAATTTTGACCCGTTTCAGTCACAGAAATGACTTTAAACACACTTATTTTAGTTGAAATTGTCAAAATTCACATCCAACAGTCATTTAGAGTCAAAAGATTAAATGTTAAAATTTCATCATTATAGACCATTTTGGGAACGTTCGACATGTCCGGAGTCATCGTTTTTCATCCGAAAATTGATTTTTTGGACTGTACCAAAAATGATTCAAAATGTCAATTGGATCGTGCCTCATGTTGAATAACCACTTTTTAAACTCTCACAGTGACCAAAATGGCCATTTTTACAGAGTTTTGCTTATTTAAAAGCTTCAATTTTGACCCATTTCAGTCACAGAAATGACTTTAAACACATTTATTTTAGTTGAAATTGTCATAATTCACATCCAACAGTCATTTAGAGTCAAAAGATTAAATGTTAAAATTTCATCATTATAGACCATTTTGGGAACGTTCGACATGTCCGGAGTCATCGTTTTTCATCCGAAAATTGATTTTTTGGACTGTACCAAAAATTATTCAAAATGTCAATTGGATCGTGCCTCATGTTGAATAACCACTTTTTAAACCCTCAAAGTGACCAAAATGGCCATTTTACAGAGTTTTGCTAACTCAAAAGCTTCAATTTTGACCCGTTTCAGTCACAGAAATGACTTTAAACACACTTATTTTAGTTGAAAAAGTCATAATTCACATCCAACAGTCATTTAGAGTCAAAAGATTAAATGTTAAAATTTCATCATTATAGGCGATTTTGGGAACGTTCGACATGTCCGGAGTCATCGTTTTTCATCCGAAAATTGATTTTTTGGACTGTACCAAAAATGATTCAAAATGTCAATTGGATCGTGCCTCATGTTGAATAACCACTTTTTAAACCCTCACAGTGACCAAAATTGCCATTTTTACAGAGTTTTGCTTACTCAAAAGCTTCAATTTTGACCCGTTTCAGGCACAGAAATGACTTTAAACACACTTATTTTAGTTGAAAAAGTCATAATTCACATCCAACAGTCATTTAGAGTCAAAAGATTAAATGTTAAAATTTCATCATTATAGACCATTTTGGGAACGTTCGACATGTCCGAGTCATCGTTTTTCATCCGAAAATTGATTTTTTGGACTGTACCAAAAATGATTCAAAATGTCAATTGGATCGTGCCTCATGTTAAATAACCACTTTTTAAACCCTCACAGTGACCAAAATGGCCATTTTTACAGAGTTTTGCTTATTTAAAAGCTTCAATTTTGACCCATTTCAGTCACAGAAATGACTTTAAACACACTTATTTTAGTTGAAATTGTCATAATTCACATCCAACAGTCATTTAGAGTCAAAAGATTAAATGTTAAAATGTCATCATTATAGACCATTTTGGGAACGTTCGACATCGTTTTTCATCCGAAAATTGATTTTTTGGGCTGTACCAAAAATTTTTTCAAAATGTCAATTGGATCGTGCCTCATGTTGAATAACCACTTTTTAAACCCTCAAAGTGACCAAAATGGCAATTTTTACAGAGTTTTGCTTACTCAAAAGCTTCAATTTTGACCCGTTTCAGGCACAGAAATGACTTTAAACACACTTATTTTAGTTGAAAAAGTCATAATTCACATCCAGCAGTCATTTAGAGTCAAAAGATTAAATGTTAAAATTTCATCATTATAGACCATTTTGGGAACGTTCGACATGTCCGGAGTCATCGTTTTTCATCCGAAAATTGATTTTTTGGAGTGTACCAAAAATGATTCAAAATGTCAATTGGATCGTGCCTCATGTTGAATAACCACTTTTTAAACGCTCAAAGTGACCAAAATGGCCATTTTTACAGAGTTTTGCTTCTTTAAAAGCTTCAATTTTGACCCGTTTCAGTCACAGAAATGACTTTAAACACACTTATTTTAGTTGAAAAAGTCATAATTCACATCCAACAGTCATTTAGAGTCAAAAGATTAAATGTTAAAATTTCAATATCATAGACCATTTTGGGAACGTTCGACATGTCCGGAGTCATCGTTTTTCATCCGAAAATTGATTTTTTGGACTGTACTAAAAATGATTCAAAATGTCAATTGGATCGTGCCTCATGTTAAATAACCACATTTTAAACCCTCAAAGTGACCAAAATGGCCATTTTTACAGAGTTTTGCTTATTTAAAAGCTTCAATTTTGACCCGTTTCAGTCACAGAAATGACTTTAAACACACTTATTTTAGTTGAAATTGTCAAAATTCACATCCAACAGTCATTTAGAGTCAAAAGATTAAATGTTAAAATTTCATCATTATAGACCATTTTGGGAACGTTCGACATGTCCGGAGTCATCGTTTTTCATCCGAAAATTGATTTTTTGGACTGTACCAAAAATGATTCAAAATGTCAATTGGATCGTGCCTCATGTTGAATAACCACTTTTTAAACTCTCACAGTGACCAAAATGGCCATTTTTACAGAGTTTTGCTTATTTAAAAGCTTCAATTTTGACCCATTTCAGTCACAGAAATGACTTTAAACACATTTATTTTAGTTGAAATTGTCATAATTCACATCCAACAGTCATTTAGAGTCAAAAGATTAAATGTTAAAATTTCATCATTATAGACCATTTTGGGAACGTTCGACATGTCCGGAGTCATCGTTTTTCATCCGAAAATTGATTTTTTGGACTGTACCAAAAATTATTCAAAATGTCAATTGGATCGTGCCTCATGTTGAATAACCACTTTTTAAACCCTCAAAGTGACCAAAATGGCCATTTTACAGAGTTTTGCTAACTCAAAAGCTTCAATTTTGACCCGTTTCAGTCACAGAAATGACTTTAAACACACTTATTTTAGTTGAAAAAGTCATAATTCACATCCAACAGTCATTTAGAGTCAAAAGATTAAATGTTAAAATTTCATCATTATAGGCGATTTTGGGAACGTTCGACATGTCCGGAGTCATCGTTTTTCATCCGAAAATTGATTTTTTGGACTGTACCAAAAATGATTCAAAATGTCAATTGGATCGTGCCTCATGTTGAATAACCACTTTTTAAACCCTCACAGTGACCAAAATTGCCATTTTTACAGAGTTTTGCTTACTCAAAAGCTTCAATTTTGACCCGTTTCAGGCACAGAAATGACTTTAAACACACTTATTTTAGTTGAAAAACTCATAATTCACATCCAACAGTCATTTAGAGTCAAAAGATTAAATGTTAAAATTTCAATATTATAGACCATTTTGGGAACGTTCGACATGTCCGGAGTCATCGTTTTTCATCCGAAAATTGATTTTTTGGACTGTACTAAAAATGATTCAAAATGTCAATTGGATCGTGCCTCATGTTAAATAACCACATTTTAAACCCTCAAAGTGACCAAAATGGCCATTTTTACAGAGTTTTGCTTATTTAAAAGCTTCAATTTTGACCCGTTCAGTCACAGAAATGACTTTAAACACACTTATTTTAGTTGAAAAAGTCATAATTCACATCCAACAGTTATTTAGCGTGAAAAGATTAAATGTTAAAATTTCAATATTATAGACCATTTTGGGAACGTTCGACATGTCCGGAGTCATCGTTTTTCATCCGAAAATTGATTTTTTGGACTGTACCAAAAATGATTCAAAATGTCAATTGGATCGTGCCTCATGTTGAATACCCACTTTTTAAACTCTCACAGTGACCAAAATGGCCATTTTTACAGAGTTTTGCTTATTTAAAAGCTTCAATTTTGACCCGTTTCAGTCACAGAAATGACTTTAAACACACTTATTTTAGTTGAAAAAGTCATAATTCACATCCAGCAGTTATTTAGCGTCAAAAGATTAAATGTTAAAATTTCAATATTATAGACCATTTTGGGAACGTTCGACATGTCCGGAGTCATCGTTTTTCATCCGAAAATTGATTTTTTGGACTGTACCAAAAATGATTCAAAATGTCAATTGGATCGTGCCTCATGTTGAATAACCACTTTTTAAACTCTCACAGTGACCAAAATGGCCATTTTTACAGAGTTTTACTTATTTAAAAGCTTCAATTTTGACCCGTTTCAGTCACAGAAATGACTTTAAACACACTTATTTTAGTTGAAAAAGTCATAATTCACATCCAACAGTTATTTAGCGTCAAAAGATTAAATGTTAAAATTTCAATATTATAGACCATTTTGGGAACGTTCGACATGTCCGGAGTCATCGTTTTTCATCCGAAAATTGATTTTTTGGACTGTACCAAAAATGATTCAAAATGTCAATTGGATCGTGCCTCATGTTAAATAACCACATTTTAAAACCTCAAAGTGACCAAAATGGCCATTTTTACAGAGTTTTGCTTATTTAAAAGCTTCAATTTTGACCCGTTTCAGTCACAGAAATGACTTTAAACACACTTATTTTAGTTGAAAAAGTAATAATTCACATCCAACAGTCATTTAGAGTCAAAAGATTAAATGTTAAAATTTCAATATTATAGACCATTTTGGTAACGTTCGACATGTCCGGAGTCATCGTTTTTCATCCGAAAATTGATTTTTTGACTGTACCAAAAATGATTCAAAATGTCAATTGGATCGTGCCTCATGTTGAATAACCACATTTTAAACCCTCACAGTGACCAAAATGGCCATTTTTACAGAGTTTTGCTTATTTAAAAGCTTCAATTTTGACCCGTTTCAGTCACAGAAATTACTTTAAACACACTTATTTTAGTTGAAATTGTCATAATTCACATCCAACTGTGATTTAGAGTCAAAAGATTAAATGTCAAAATTTCATCATTATAGACAATTTTGGGAACGTTCGACATGTCCGGAGTCATCGTTTTTCATCCGAAAATTGATTTTTTGGACTGTACCAAAAATGATTCAAAATGTCAATTGGATCGTGCCTCATGTTGAATAACCACTTTTTAAACCCTCACAGTGACCAAAATTGCCATTTTTACAGAGTTTTGCTTACTCAAAAGCTTCAATTTTGACCCGTTTCAGTCACAGAAATGACTTTAAACACACTTATTTTAGTTGAAAAAGTCATAATTCACATCCAACAGTCATTTAGAGTCAAAAGATTAAATGTTAAAATTTCAATATTATAGACCATTTTGGTAACGTTCGACATGTCCGGAGTCATCGTTTTTCATCCGAAAATTGATTTTTTGACTGTACCAAAAATGATTCAAAATGTCAATTGGATCGTGCCTCATGTTGAATAACCACATTTTAAACCCTCACAGTGACCAAAATGGCCATTTTTACAGAGTTTTGCTTATTTAAAAGCTTCAATTTTGACCCGTTTCAGTCACAGAAATGACTTTAAACACACTTATTTTAGTTGAAATTGTCATAATTCACATCCAACAGTCATTTAGAGTCAAAAGATTAAATGTTAAAATTTCATCATTATAGACCATTTTGGGAACGTTCGACATGTCCGGAGTCATCGTTTTTCATCCGAAATTTGATTTTTTGGACTGTACCAAAAATGATTCAAAATGTCAATTGGATCGTGCCTCATGTTGAATAACCAGTGTTTAAACCCTCACAGTGACTAAAATGGCCATTTTTACAGAGTTTTGCTTATTTAAAAGCTTCAATTTTGACCCGTTTCAGTCACAGAAATGACTTTAAACACACTTATTTTAGTTGAAATTGTCAAAATTCACATCCAACAGTCATTTAGAGTCAAAAGATTAAATGTTAAAATTTCATCATTATAGACCATTTTGGGAACGTTCGACATGTCCGGAGTCATCGTTTTTCATCCGAAAATTGATTTTTTGGACTGTACCAAAAATGATTCAAAATGTCAATTGGATCGTGCCTCATGTTGAATAACCACTTTTTAAACTCTCACAGTGACCAAAATGGCCATTTTTACAGAGTTTTGCTTATTTAAAAGCTTCAATTTTGACCCATTTCAGTCACAGAAATGACTTTAAACACACTTATTTTAGTTGAAAAAGTCATAATTCACATCCAACAGTCATTTAGAGTCAAAAGATTAAATGTTAAAATTTCATCATTATAGACCATTTTGGGAACGTTCGACATGTCCGGAGTCATCGTTTTTCATCCGAAAATTGATTTTTTGGACTGTACCAAAAATGATTCAAAATGTCAATTGGATCGTGCCTCATGTTGAATAACCACTTTTTAAACTCTCACAGTGACCAAAATGGCCATTTTTACAGAGTTTTGCTTATTTAAAAGCTTCAATTTTGACCCGTTTCAGTCACAGAAATTACTTTAAACACACTTATTTTAGTTGAAATTGTCATAATTCACATCCAACTGTGATTTAGAGTCAAAAGATTAAATGTCAAAATTTCATCATTATAGACAATTTTGGGAACGTTCGACATGTCCGGAGTCATCGTTTTTCATCCGAAAATTGATTTTTTGGACTGTACCAAAAATGATTCAAAATGTCAATTGGATCGTGCCTCATGTTGAATAACCACTTTTTAAACCCTCACAGTGACCAAAATTGCCATTTTTACAGAGTTTTGCTTACTCAAAAGCTTCAATTTTGACCCGTTTCAGGCACAGAAATGACTTAAAACACACTTATTTTAGTTGAAAAAGTCATAATTCACATCCAACAGTCATTTAGAGTTAAAAGATTAAATGTTAAAATTTCATCATTATAGACCATTTTGGGAACGTTCGACATGTCCGGAGTCATCGTTTTTCATCCGAAAATTAATTTTTTGGACTGTACCAAAAATGATTCAAAATGTCAATTGGATCGTGCCTCATGTTGAATAACCACTTTTTAAACCCTCACAGTGACCAAAATGGTCATTTTTACAGAGTTTTGCTTATTTAAAAGCTTCAATTTTGACCCGTTTCAGTCACAGAAATGACTTTAAACACACTTATTTTAGTTGAAAAAGTCATAATTCACATCCAACAGTCATTTATAGTCAAAAGATTAAATGTTAAAATTTCAATATTATAGACCATTTTGGGAACGTTCGACATGTCCGGAGTCATCGTTTTTCATCCGAAAATAGATTTTTTGGACTGTACCAAAAATGACTCAAAATGTCAATTGAATCGTGCCTCATGTTGAATAACCACATTTTAAACTCTCACAGTGAGCAAAATGGCCATTTTTACAGAGTTTTGCTTATTTAAAAGCTTCAATTTTGACCCGTTTCAGTCACAGAAATTACTTTAAACACACTTATTTTAGTTGAAATTGTCATAATTCACATCCAACAGTCATTTAGAGTCAAAAGATTAAATGTTAAAATTTCATCATTATAGACCATTTTGGGAACGTTCGACATGTCCGGAGTCATCGTTTTTCATCCGAAAATTGATTTTTTGGACTGTACCAAAAATGATTCAAAATGTCAATTGGATCGTGCCTCATGCTGAATAACCACTTTTTAAACCCTCAAAGTGACCAAAATGGCCATTTTTACAGAGTTTTGCTTACTCAAAAGCTTCAATTTTGACCCGTTTCAGTCACAGAAATGACTTTAAACACACTTATTTTAGTTGAAAAAGTCATAATTCACATCCACAGTCATTTAGAGTCAAAAGATTAAATGTTGAAATTTCATCATTATAGACCATTTTGGGAACGTTCGACATGTCCGGAGTCATCGTTTTTCATCCGAAAATTGATTTTTTGGACTGTACCAAAAATGATTCAAAATGTCAATTGGATCGTGCCTCATGTTGAATACCCACTTTTTAAACCCTCACAGTGACCAAAATGGCCATTTTTACAGAGTTTTGCTTATTTAAAAGCTTCAATTTTGACCCGTTTCAGTCACAGAAATGACTTTAAACACACTTATTTTAGTTGAAAAAGTCATAATTCACATCCAACAGTCATTTAGAGTCAAAAGATTACATGTTAAAATTTCAATATTATAGACCATTTTGGGAACGTTCGACATGTCCGGAGTCATCGTTTTTCATCCGAAAATTGATTTTTTGGACTGTACCAAAAATGATTCAAAATGTCAATTGGATCGTGCCTCATGTTGAATAACCACATTTTAAACCCTCACAGTGACTAAAATGGCCATTTTTACAGAGTTTTGCTTATTTAAAAGCTTCAATTTTGACCCGTTTCAGTCACAGAAATGACTTTAAACACACTTATTTTAGTTGAAATTGTCAAAATTCACATCCAACAGTCATTTAGAGTCAAAAGATTAAATGTTAAAATTTCATCATTATAGACCATTTTGGGAACGTTCGACATGTCCGGAGTCATCGTTTTTCATCCGAAAATTGATTTTTTGGACTGTACCAAAAATGATTCAAAATGTCAATTGGATCGTGCCTCATGTTGAATAACCACTTTTTAAACTCTCACAGTGACCAAAATGGCCATTTTTACAGAGTTTTGCTTATTTAAAAGCTTCAATTTTGACCCGTTTCAGTCACAGAAATTACTTTAAACACACTTATTTTAGTTGAAATTGTCATAATTCACATCCAACAGTCATTTAGAGTCAAAAGATTAAATGTTAAAATTTCATCATTATAGACCATTTTGGGAACGTTCGACATGTCCGGAGTCATCGTTTTTCATCCGAAAATTGATTTTTTGGACTGTACCAAAAATGATTCAAAATGTCAATTGGATCGTGCCTCATGCTGAATAACCACTTTTTAAACCCTCAAAGTGACCAAAATGGCCATTTTTACAGAGTTTTGCTTACTCAAAAGCTTCAATTTTGACCCGTTTCAGTCACAGAAATGACTTTAAACACACTTATTTTAGTTGAAAAAGTCATAATTCACATCCACAGTCATTTAGAGTCAAAAGATTAAATGTTGAAATTTCATCATTATAGACCATTTTGGGAACGTTCGACATGTCCGGAGTCATCGTTTTTCATCCGAAAATTGATTTTTTGGACTGTACCAAAAATGATTCAAAATGTCAATTGGATCGTGCCTCATGTTGAATACCCACTTTTTAAACCCTCACAGTGACCAAAATGGCCATTTTTACAGAGTTTTGCTTATTTAAAAGCTTCAATTTTGACCCGTTTCAGTCACAGAAATGACTTTAAACACACTTATTTTAGTTGAAAAAGTCATAATTCACATCCAACAGTCATTTAGAGTCAAAAGATTACATGTTAAAATTTCAATATTATAGACCATTTTGGGAACGTTCGACATGTCCGGAGTCATCGTTTTTCATCCGAAAATTGATTTTTTGGACTGTACCAAAAATGATTCAAAATGTCAATTGGATCGTGCCTCATGTTGAATAACCACATTTTAAACCCTCACAGTGACTAAAATGGCCATTTTTACAGAGTTTTGCTTATTTAAAAGCTTCAATTTTGACCCGTTTCAGTCACAGAAATGACTTTAAACACACTTATTTTAGTTGAAATTGTCAAAATTCACATCCAACAGTCATTTAGAGTCAAAAGATTAAATGTTAAAATTTCATCATTATAGACCATTTTGGGAACGTTCGACATGTCCGGAGTCATCGTTTTTCATCCGAAAATTGATTTTTTGGACTGTACCAAAAATGATTCAAAATGTCAATTGGATCGTGCCTCATGTTGAATAACCACTTTTTAAACTCTCACAGTGACCAAAATGGCCATTTTTACAGAGTTTTGCTTATTTAAAAGCTTCAATTTTGACCCATTTCAGTCACAGAAATGACTTTAAACACACTTATTTTAGTTGAAAAAGTCATAATTCACATCCAACAGTCATTTAGAGTCAAAAGATTAAATGTTAAAATTTCATCATTATAGACCATTTTGGGAACGTTCCACATGTCCGGAGTCATCGTTTTTCATCCGAAAATTGATTTTTTGGACTGTACCAAAAATGATTCAAAATGTCAATTGGATCGTGCCTCATGTTGAATAACCACTTTTTAAACTCTCACAGTGACCAAAATGGCCATTTTTACAGAGTTTTACTTATTTAAAAGCTTCAATTTTGACCCGTTTCAGTCACAGAAATGACTTTAAACACACTTATTTTAGTTGAAAAAGTCATAATTCACATCCAACAGTTATTTAGCGTCAAAAGATTAAATGTTAAAATTTCAATATTATAGACCATTTTGGGAACGTTCGACATGTCCGGAGTCATCGTTTTTCATCCGAAAATTGATTTTTTGGACTGTACCAAAAATGATTCAAAATGTCAATTGGATCGTGCCTCATGTTAAATAACCACATTTTAAAACCTCAAAGTGACCAAAATGGCCATTTTTACAGAGTTTTGCTTATTTAAAAGCTTCAATTTTGACCCGTTTCAGTCACAGAAATGACTTTAAACACACTTATTTTAGTTGAAAAAGTCATAATTCACATCCAACAGTCATTTAGAGTCAAAAGATTAAATGTTAAAATTTCAATATTATAGACCATTTTGGTAACGTTCGACATGTCCGGAGTCATCGTTTTTCATCCGAAAATTGATTTTTTGACTGTACCAAAAATGATTCAAAATGTCAATTGGATCGTGCCTCATGTTGAATAACCACATTTTAAACCCTCACAGTGACCAAAATGGCCATTTTTACAGAGTTTTGCTTATTTAAAAGCTTCAATTTTGACCCGTTTCAGTCACAGAAATGACTTTAAACACACTTATTTTAGTTGAAATTGTCATAATTCACATCCAACAGTCATTTAGAGTCAAAAGATTAAATGTTAAAATTTCATCATTATAGACCATTTTGGGAACGTTCGACATGTCCGGAGTCATCGTTTTTCATCCGAAATTTGATTTTTTGGACTGTACCAAAAATGATTCAAAATGTCAATTGGATCGTGCCTCATGTTGAATAACCAGTGTTTAAACCCTCACAGTGACTAAAATGGCCATTTTTACAGAGTTTTGCTTATTTAAAAGCTTCAATTTTGACCCGTTTCAGTCACAGAAATGACTTTAAACACACTTATTTTAGTTGAAATTGTCAAAATTCACATCCAACAGTCATTTAGAGTCAAAAGATTAAATGTTAAAATTTCATCATTATAGACCATTTTGGGAACGTTCGACATGTCCGGAGTCATCGTTTTTCATCCGAAAATTGATTTTTTGGACTGTACCAAAAATGATTCAAAATGTCAATTGGATCGTGCCTCATGTTGAATAACCACTTTTTAAACTCTCACAGTGACCAAAATGGCCATTTTTACAGAGTTTTGCTTATTTAAAAGCTTCAATTTTGACCCATTTCAGTCACAGAAATGACTTTAAACACATTTATTTTAGTTGAAATTGTCATAATTCACATCCAACAGTCATTTAGAGTCAAAAGATTAAATGTTAAAATTTCATCATTATAGACCATTTTGGGAACGTTCGACATGTCCGGAGTCATCGTTTTTCATCCGAAAATTGATTTTTTGGACTGTACCAAAAATTATTCAAAATGTCAATTGGATCGTGCCTCATGTTGAATAACCACTTTTTAAACCCTCAAAGTGACCAAAATGGCCATTTTACAGAGTTTTGCTAACTCAAAAGCTTCAATTTTGACCCGTTTCAGTCACAGAAATGACTTTAAACACACTTATTTTAGTTGAAAAAGTCATAATTCACATCCAACAGTCATTTAGAGTCAAAAGATTAAATGTTAAAATTTCATCATTATAGGCGATTTTGGGAACGTTCGACATGTCCGGAGTCATCGTTTTTCATCCGAAAATTGATTTTTTGGACTGTACCAAAAATGATTCAAAATGTCAATTGGATCGTGCCTCATGTTGAATAACCACTTTTTAAACCCTCACAGTGACCAAAATTGCCATTTTTACAGAGTTTTGCTTACTCAAAAGCTTCAATTTTGACCCGTTTCAGGCACAGAAATGACTTTAAACACACTTATTTTAGTTGAAAAAGTCATAATTCACATCCAACAGTCATTTAGAGTCAAAAGATTAAATGTTAAAATTTCATCATTATAGACCATTTTGGGAACGTTCGACATGTCCGAGTCATCGTTTTTCATCCGAAAATTGATTTTTTGGACTGTACCAAAAATGATTCAAAATGTCAATTGGATCGTGCCTCATGTTAAATAACCACTTTTTAAACCCTCACAGTGACCAAAATGGCCATTTTTACAGAGTTTTGCTTATTTAAAAGCTTCAATTTTGACCCATTTCAGTCACAGAAATGACTTTAAACACACTTATTTTAGTTGAAATTGTCATAATTCACATCCAACAGTCATTTAGAGTCAAAAGATTAAATGTTAAAATGTCATCATTATAGACCATTTTGGGAACGTTCGACATCGTTTTTCATCCGAAAATTGATTTTTTGGGCTGTACCAAAAATTTTTTCAAAATGTCAATTGGATCGTGCCTCATGTTGAATAACCACTTTTTAAACCCTCAAAGTGACCAAAATGGCAATTTTTACAGAGTTTTGCTTACTCAAAAGCTTCAATTTTGACCCGTTTCAGGCACAGAAATGACTTTAAACACACTTATTTTAGTTGAAAAAGTCATAATTCACATCCAGCAGTCATTTAGAGTCAAAAGATTAAATGTTAAAATTTCATCATTATAGACCATTTTGGGAACGTTCGACATGTCCGGAGTCATCGTTTTTCATCCGAAAATTGATTTTTTGGAGTGTACCAAAAATGATTCAAAATGTCAATTGGATCGTGCCTCATGTTGAATAACCACTTTTTAAACGCTCAAAGTGACCAAAATGGCCATTTTTACAGAGTTTTGCTTCTTTAAAAGCTTCAATTTTGACCCGTTTCAGTCACAGAAATGACTTTAAACACACTTATTTTAGTTGAAAAAGTCATAATTCACATCCAACAGTCATTTAGAGTCAAAAGATTAAATGTTAAAATTTCAATATCATAGACCATTTTGGGAACGTTCGACATGTCCGGAGTCATCGTTTTTCATCCGAAAATTGATTTTTTGGACTGTACCAAAAATGATTCAAAATGTCAATTGGATCATGCCTCATGTTGAATAACCACATTTTAAACCCTCACAGTGACCAAAATGGCCATTTTTACAGAGTTTTGCTTATTTGAAAGCTTCAATTTTGACCCGTTTCAGTCACAGAAATGACTTTAAACACACTTATTTTAGTTGAAATTGTCATAATTCACATCCAACAGTCATTTAGAGTCAAAAGATTAAATGTTAAAATTTCATCATTATAGACCATTTTGGGAACGTTCGACATGTCCGGAGTCATCGTTTTTCATCCGAAAATTGATTTTTTGGACTGTACCAAAAATGATTCAAAATGTCAATTGGATCGTGCCTCATGTTGAATAACCACTTTTTAAACCCTCACAGTGACCAAAATGGCAATTTTTACAGAGTTTTGCTTACTCAAAAGCTTCAATTTTGACCCGTTTCAGTCACAGAAATGACTTTAAACACACTTATTTTAGTTGAAAAAGCCATAATTCACATCCAACAGTCATTTAGAGTCAAAAGATTAAATGTTAAAATTTCTTCATTATAGACCATTTTGGGAACGTTCGACATGTCCGGAGTCATTGTTTTTCATCCGAAAATTGATTTTTTGGACTGTACCAAAAATGATTCAAAATGTCAATTGGATCGTGCCTCATGTTGAATAACCACTTTTTAAACCCTCACAGTGACCAAAATTGCCATTTTTACAGAGTTTTGCTTACTCAAAAGCTTCAATTTTGACCCGTTTCAGGCACAGAAATGACTTTAAACACACTTATTTTAGTTGAAAAAGTCATAATTCACATCCAACAGTCATTTAGAGTCAAAAGATTAAATGTTAAAATTTCATCATTATAGACCATTTTGGGAACGTTCGACATGTCGAATCATGTCGAGTCATCGTTTTTCATCCGAAAATTGATTTTTTGGTCTGTACCAAAAATGATTCAAAATGTCAATTGGATCGTGCCTCATGTTGAATAACCACTTTTTAAACCCTCACAGTGACCAAAATTGCCATTTTTACAGAGTTTTGCTTACTCAAAAGCTTCAATTTTGACCCGTTTCAGGCACAGAAATGACTTTAAACACACTTATTTTAGTTGAAAAAGTCATAATTCACATCCAACAGTCATTTAGAGTCAAAAGATTAAATGTTAAAATTTCATCATTATAGACCATTTTGGGAACGTTCGACATGTCCGGAATCATCGTTTTTCATCCGAAAATTGATTTTTTGGACTGTACCAAAAATGATTCAAAATGTCAATTGGATCGTGCCTCGTGTTGAATAACCACTTTTTAAACCCTCACAGTGACCAAAATGGCAATTTTTACAGAGTTTTGCTTACTCAAAAGCTTCAATTTTGACCCGTTTCAGGCACAGAAATGACTTTAAACACACTTATTTTAGTTGAAAAAGTCATAATTCACATCCAACAGTCATTTAGAGTCAAAAGATTAAATGTTAAAATTTCATCATTATAGACCATTTTGGGAACGTTCGACATGTCCGGAGTCATCGTTTTTCATCCGAAAATTGATTTTTTGGACTGTACCAAAAATGATTCAAAATGTCAATTGGATCGTGCCTCATGTTAAATAACCACTTTTTAAACCCTCACAGTGACCAAAATGGCCATTTTTACAGAGTTTTGCTTATTTAAAAGCTTCAATTTTGACCCATTTCAGTAACAGAAATGACTTTAAACACACTTATTTTAGTTGAAAAAGTCATAATTTACATCCAACAGTCATTTAGAGTCAAAAGATTAAATGTTAAAATTTCATCATTATAGACCATTTTGGGAACGTTCGACATGTCCGGAGTCATCGTTTTTCATCCGAAAATTGATTTTTTGGACTGTACCAAAAATGATTCAAAATGTCAATTGGATCGTGCCTCATGTTGAATAACCACTTTTTAAACGCTCAAAGTGACCAAAATGGCCATTTTTACAGAGTTTTGCTTACTCAAAAGCTTCAATTTTGACCCGTTTCAGTCACAGAAATGACTTTAAACACACTTATTTTAGTTGAAAAAGTCATAATTCACATCCAACAGTCATTTACAGTCAAAAGATTAAATGTTAAAATTTCATCATTATAGACCATTTTGGGAACGTTCGACATGTCCGGAGTCATCGTTTTTCATCCGAAAATTGATTTTTTGGACTGTACCAAAAATGATTCAAAATGTCAATTGGATCGTGCCTCATGTTGAATAACCACTTTTTAAACCCTCACAGTGACCAAAATTGCCATTTTTACAGAGTTTTGCTTACTCAAAAGCGTCAATTTTGACCCGTTTCAGGCACAGAAATGACTTTAAACACACTTATTTTAGTTGAAAAAGTCATAATTCACATCCAACAGTCATTTAGAGTCAAAAGATTAAATGTTAAAATTTCAATATTATAGACCATTTTGGGAACGTTCGACATGTCCGGAGTCATCGTTTTTCATCCGAAAATTGATTTTTTGGACTGTACCAAAAATGATTCAAAATGTCAATTGGATCATGCCTCATGTTGAATAACCACATTTTAAACCCTCACAGTGACCAAAATGGCCATTTTTACAGAGTTTTGCTTATTTAAAAGCTTCAATTTTGACCCGTTTCAGTCACAGAAATGACTTTAAACACACTTATTTTAGTTGAAATTGTCATAATTCACATCCAACAGTCATTTAGAGTCAAAAGATTAAATGTTAAAATGTCATCATTATAGACCATTTTGGGAACGTTCGACATGTCCGGAGTCATCGTTTTTCATCCGAAAATTGATTTTTTGGACTGTACCAAAAATGATTCAAAATGTCAATTGGATCGTGCCTCGTGTTGAATAACCACTTTTTAAACCCTCACAGTGACCAAAATGGCAATTTTTACAGAGTTTTGCTTACTCAAAAGCTTCAATTTTGACCCGTTTCAGGCACAGAAATGACTTTAAACACACTTATTTTAGTTGAAAAAGTCATAATTCACATCCAACAGTCATTTAGAGTCAAAAGATTAAATGTTAAAATTTCATCATTATAGACCATTTTGGGAACGTTCGACATGTCCGGAGTCATCGTTTTTCATCCGAAAATTGATTTTTTGGACTGTACCAAAAATGATTCAAAATGTCAATTGGATCGTGCCTCATGTTAAATAACCACTTTTTAAACCCTCACAGTGACCAAAATGGCCATTTTTACAGAGTTTTGCTTATTTAAAAGCTTCAATTTTGACCCATTTCAGTCACAGAAATGACTTTAAACACACTTATTTTAGTTGAAAAAGTCATAATTTACATCCAACAGTCATTTAGAGTCAAAAGATTAAATGTTAAAATTTCATCATTATAGACCATTTTGGGAACGTTCGACATGTCCGGAGTCATCGTTTTTCATCCGAAAATTGATTTTTTGGACTGTACCAAAAATGATTCAAAATGTCAATTGGATCGTGCCTCATGTTGAATAACCACTTTTTAAACCCTCACAGTGACCAAAATTGCCATTTTTACAGAGTTTTGCTTACTCAAAAGCTTCAATTTTGACCCGTTTCAGGCACAGAAATGACTTTAAACACACTTATTTTAGTTGAAAAAGTCATAATTCACATCCAACAGTCATTTAGAGTCAAAAGATTAAATGTTAAAATTTCAATATTATAGACCATTTTGGGAACGTTCGACATGTCCGGAGTCATCGTTTTTCATCCGAAAATTGATTTTTTGGACTGTACCAAAAATGATTCAAAATGTCAATTGGATCATGCCTCATGTTGAATAACCACATTTTAAACCCTCACAGTGACCAAAATGGCCATTTTTACAGAGTTTTGCTTATTTAAAAGCTTCAATTTTGACCCGTTTCAGTCACAGAAATGACTTTAAACACACTTATTTTAGTTGAAATTGTCATAATTCACATCCAACAGTCATTTAGAGTCAAAAGATTAAATGTTAAAATGTCATTATTATAGACCATTTTGGGAACGTTCGACATGTCCGGAGTCATCGTTTTTCATCCGAAAATTGATTTTTTGGACTGTACCAAAAATGATTCAAAATGTCAATTGGATCGTGCCTCATGTTAAATAACCACTTTTTAAACCCTCACAGTGACCAAAATGGCCATTTTTACAGAGTTTTGCTTATTTAAAAGCTTCAATTTTGACCCATTTCAGTCACAGAAATGACTTTAAACACACTCATTTTAGTTGAAATTGTCATAATTCACATCCAACAGTCATTTAGAGTCAAAAGATTAAATGTTAAAATGTCATCATTATAGACCATTTTGGGAACGTTCGACATGTCCGGAGTCATCGTTTTTCATCCGAAAATTGATTTTTTGGGCTGTACCAAAATTTTTTTCAAAATGTCAATTGGATCGTGCCTCATGTTGAATAACCACTTTTTAAACCCTCAAAGTGACCAAAATGGCAATTTTTACAGAGTTTTGCTTACTCAAAAGCTTCAATTTTGACCCGTTTCAGGCACAGAAATGACTTTAAACACACTTATTTTAGTTGAAAAAGTCATAATTCACATCCAGCAGTCATTTAGAGTCAAAAGATTAAATGTTAAAATTTCATCATTATAGACCATTTTGGGAACGTTCGACATGTCCGGAGTCATCGTTTTTCATCCGAAAATTGATTTTTTGGAGTGTACCAAAAATGATTCAAAATGTCAATTGGATCGTGCCTCATGTTGAATAACCACTTTTTAAACGCTCAAAGTGACCAAAATGGCCATTTTTACAGAGTTTTGCTTCTTTAAAAGCTTCAATTTTGACCCGTTTCAGTCACAGAAATGACTTTAAACACACTTATTTTAGTTGAAAAAGTCATAATTCACATCCAACAGTCATTTAGAGTCAAAAGATTAAATGTTAAAATTTCAATATCATAGACCATTTTGGGAACGTTCGACATGTCCGGAGTCATCGTTTTTCATCCGAAAATTGATTTTTTGGACTGTACCAAAAATGATTCAAAATGTCAATTGGATCATGCCTCATGTTGAATAACCACATTTTAAACCCTCACAGTGACCAAAATGGCCATTTTTACAGAGTTTTGCTTATTTAAAAGCTTCAATTTTGACCCGTTTCAGTCACAGAAATGACTTTAAACACACTTATTTTAGTTGAAATTGTCATAATTCACATCCAACAGTCATTTAGAGTCAAAAGATTAAATGTTAAAATTTCATCATTATAGACCATTTTGGGAACGTTCGACATGTCCGGAGTCATCGTTTTTCATCCGAAAATTGATTTTTTGGACTGTACCAAAAATGATTCAAAATGTCAATTGGATCGTGCCTCATGTTGAATAACCACTTTTTAAACCCTCACAGTGACCAAAATGGCAATTTTTACAGAGTTTTGCTTACTCAAAAGCTTCAATTTTGACCCGTTTCAGTCACAGAAATGACTTTAAACACACTTATTTTAGTTGAAAAAGCCATAATTCACATCCAACAGTCATTTAGAGTCAAAAGAATAAATGTTAAAATTTCTTCATTATAGACCATTTTGGGAACGTTCGACATGTCCGGAGTCATCGTTTTTCATCTGAAAATTGATTTTTTGGACTGTACCAAAAATGATTCAAAATGTCAATTGGATCGTGCCTCATGTTGAATAACCACTTTTTAAACCCTCACAGTGACCAAAATTGCCATTTTTACAGAGTTTTGCTTACTCAAAAGCTTCAATTTTGACCCGTTTCAGGCACAGAAATGACTTTAAACACACTTATTTTAGTTGAAAAAGTCATAATTCACATCCAACAGTCATTTAGAGTCAAAAGATTAAATGTTAAAATTTCATCATTATAGACCATTTTGGGAACGTTCGACATGTCGAATCATGTCGAGTCATCGTTTTTCATCCGAAAATTGATTTTTTGGTCTGTACCAAAAATGATTCAAAATGTCAATTGGATCGTGCCTCATGTTGAATAACCACTTTTTAAACCCTCACAGTGACCAAAATTGCCATTTTTACAGAGTTTTGCTTACTCAAAAGCTTCAATTTTGACCCGTTTCAGGCACAGAAATGACTTTAAACACACTTATTTTAGTTGAAAAAGTCATAATTCACATCCAACAGTCATTTAGAGTCAAAAGATTAAATGTTAAAATTTCATCATTATAGACCATTTTGGGAACGTTCGACATGTCCGGAATCATCGTTTTTCATCCGAAAATTGATTTTTTGGACTGTACCAAAAATGATTCAAAATGTCAATTGGATCGTGCCTCGTGTTGAATAACCACTTTTTAAACCCTCACAGTGACCAAAATGGCAATTTTTACAGAGTTTTGCTTACTCAAAAGCTTCAATTTTGACCCGTTTCAGGCACAGAAATGACTTTAAACACACTTATTTTAGTTGAAAAAGTCATAATTCACATCCAACAGTCATTTAGAGTCAAAAGATTAAATGTTAAAATTTCATCATTATAGACCATTTTGGGAACGTTCGACATGTCCGGAGTCATCGTTTTTCATCCGAAAATTGATTTTTTGGACTGTACCAAAAATGATTCAAAATGTCAATTGGATCGTGCCTCATGTTAAATAACCACTTTTTAAACCCTCACAGTGACCAAAATGGCCATTTTTACAGAGTTTTGCTTATTTAAAAGCTTCAATTTTGACCCATTTCAGTAACAGAAATGACTTTAAACACACTTATTTTAGTTGAAAAAGTCATAATTTACATCCAACAGTCATTTAGAGTCAAAAGATTAAATGTTAAAATTTCATCATTATAGACCATTTTGGGAACGTTCGACATGTCCGGAGTCATCGTTTTTCATCCGAAAATTGATTTTTTGGACTGTACCAAAAATGATTCAAAATGTCAATTGGATCGTGCCTCATGTTGAATAACCACTTTTTAAACGCTCAAAGTGACCAAAATGGCCATTTTTACAGAGTTTTGCTTACTCAAAAGCTTCAATTTTGACCCGTTTCAGTCACAGAAATGACTTTAAACACACTTATTTTAGTTGAAAAAGTCATAATTCACATCCAACAGTCATTTACAGTCAAAAGATTAAATGTTAAAATTTCATCATTATAGACCATTTTGGGAACGTTCGACATGTCCGGAGTCATCGTTTTTCATCCGAAAATTGATTTTTTGGACTGTACCAAAAATGATTCAAAATGTCAATTGGATCGTGCCTCATGTTGAATAACCACTTTTTAAACCCTCACAGTGACCAAAATTGCCATTTTTACAGAGTTTTGCTTACTCAAAAGCTTCAATTTTGACCCGTTTCAGGCACAGAAATGACTTTAAACACACTTATTTTAGTTGAAAAAGTCATAATTCACATCCAACAGTCATTTAGAGTCAAAAGATTAAATGTTAAAATTTCAATATTATAGACCATTTTGGGAACGTTCGACATGTCCGGAGTCATCGTTTTTCATCCGAAAATTGATTTTTTGGACTGTACCAAAAATGATTCAAAATGTCAATTGGATCATGCCTCATGTTGAATAACCACATTTTAAACCCTCACAGTGACCAAAATGGCCATTTTTACAGAGTTTTGCTTATTTAAAAGCTTCAATTTTGACCCGTTTCAGTCACAGAAATGACTTTAAACACACTTATTTTAGTTGAAATTGTCATAATTCACATCCAACAGTCATTTAGAGTCAAAAGATTAAATGTTAAAATGTCATCATTATAGACCATTTTGGGAACGTTCGACATGTCCGGAGTCATCGTTTTTCATCCGAAAATTGATTTTTTGGACTGTACCAAAAATGATTCAAAATGTCAATTGGATCGTGCCTCGTGTTGAATAACCACTTTTTAAACCCTCACAGTGACCAAAATGGCAATTTTTACAGAGTTTTGCTTACTCAAAAGCTTCAATTTTGACCCGTTTCAGGCACAGAAATGACTTTAAACACACTTATTTTAGTTGAAAAAGTCATAATTCACATCCAACAGTCATTTAGAGTCAAAAGATTAAATGTTAAAATTTCATCATTATAGACCATTTTGGGAACGTTCGACATGTCCGGAGTCATCGTTTTTCATCCGAAAATTGATTTTTTGGACTGTACCAAAAATGATTCAAAATGTCAATTGGATCGTGCCTCATGTTAAATAACCACTTTTTAAACCCTCACAGTGACCAAAATGGCCATTTTTACAGAGATTTGCTTACTCAAAAGCTTCAATTTTGACCCGTTTCAGTCACAGAAATGACTTTAAACACACTTATTTTAGTTGAAAAAGTCATAATTTACATCCAACAGTCATTTAGAGTCAAAAGATTAAATGTTGAAATTTCATCATTATAGACCATTTTGGGAACGTTCGACATGTCCGGAGTCATCGTTTTTCATCCGAAAATTGATTTTTTGGACTGTACCAAAAATGATTCAAAATGTCAATTGGATCGTGCCTCATGTTGAATATCCACATTTTAAACCCTCACAGTGACTAAAATGGCCATTTTTACAGAGTTTTGCTTATTTAAAAGCTTCAATTTTGACCCGTTTCAGTCACAGAAATGACTTTAAACACACTTATTTTAGTTGAAATTGTCAAAATTCACATCCAACAGTCATTTAGAGTCAAAAGATTAAATGTTAAAATTTCATCATTATAGACCATTTTGGGAACGTTCGACATGTCCGGAGTCATCGTTTTTCATCCGAAAATTGATTTTTTGGACTGTACCAAAAATGATTCAAAATGTCAATTGGATCGTGCCTCATGTTGAATAACCACTTTTTAAACTCTCACAGTGACCAAAATGGCCATTTTTACAGAGTTTTGCTTATTTAAAAGCTTCAATTTTGACCCATTTCAGTCACAGAAATGACTTTAAACACACTTATTTTAGTTGAAAAAGTCATAATTCACATCCAACAGTCATTTAGAGTCAAAAGATTAAATGTTAAAATTTCATCATTATAGACCATTTTGGGAACGTTCGAAATGTCCGGAGTCATCGTTTTTCATCCGAAAATTGATTTTTTGGACTGTACCAAAAATGATTCAAAATGTCAATTGGATCGTGCCTCATGTTGAATAACCACTTTTTAAACTCTTACAGTGACCAAAATGGCCATTTTTACAGAGTTTTACTTATTTAAAAGCTTCAATTTTGACCCGTTTCAGTCACAGAAATGACTTTAAACACACTTATTTTAGTTGAAAAAGTCATAATTCACATCCAACAGTTATTTAGCGTCAAAAGATTAAATGTTAAAATTTCAATATTATAGACCATTTTGGGAACGTTCGACATGTCCGGAGTCATCGTTTTTCATCCGAAAATTGATTTTTTGGACTGTACCAAAAATGATTCAAAATGTCAATTGGATCGTGCCTCATGTTAAATAACCACATTTTAAAACCTCAAAGTGACCAAAATGGCCATTTTTACAGAGTTTTGCTTATTTAAAAGCTTCAATTTTGACCCGTTTCAGTCACAGAAATGACTTTAAACACACTTATTTTAGTTGAAATTGTCATAATTCACATCCAACAGTCATTTAGAGTCAAAAGATTAAATGTTAAAATTTCATCATTATAGACCATTTTGGGAACGTTCGACATGTCCGGAGTCATCGTTTTTCATCCGAAATTTGATTTTTTGGACTGTACCAAAAATGATTCAAAATGTCAATTGGATCGTGCCTCATGTTGAATACCCACTTTTTAAACCCTCACAGTGACCAAAATGGCCATTTTTACAGAGTTTTGCTTATTTAAAAGCTTCAATTTTGACCCGTTTCAGTCACAGAAATGACTTTAAACACACTTATTTTAGTTGAAAAAGTCATAATTCACATCCAACAGTCATTTAGAGTCAAAAGATTACATGTTAAAATTTCAATATTATAGACCATTTTGGGAACGTTCGACATGTCCGGAGTCATCGTTTTTCATCCGAAAATTGATTTTTTGGACTGTACCAAAAATGATTCAAAATGTCAATTGGATCGTGCCTCATGTTGAATAACCACATTTTAAACCCTCACAGTGACTAAAATGGCCATTTTTACAGAGTTTTGCTTATTTAAAAGCTTCAATTTTGACCCGTTTCAGTCACAGAAATGACTTTAAACACACTTATTTTAGTTGAAATTGTCAAAATTCACATCCAACAGTCATTTAGAGTCAAAAGATTAAATGTTAAAATTTCATCATTATAGACCATTTTGGGAACGTTCGACATGTCCGGAGTCATCGTTTTTCATCCGAAAATTGATTTTTTGGACTGTACCAAAAATGATTCAAAATGTCAATTGGATCGTGCCTCATGTTGAATAACCACTTTTTAAACTCTCACAGTGACCAAAATGGCCATTTTTACAGAGTTTTGCTTATTTAAAAGCTTCAATTTTGACCCATTTCAGTCACAGAAATGACTTTAAACACACTTATTTTAGTTGAAAAAGTCATAATTCACATCCAACAGTCATTTAGAGTCAAAAGATTAAATGTTAAAATTTCATCATTATAGACCATTTTGGGAACGTTCGACATGTCCGGAGTCATCGTTTTTCATCCGAAAATTGATTTTTTGGACTGTACCAAAAATGATTCAAAATGTCAATTGGATCGTGCCTCATGTTGAATAACCACTTTTTAAACTCTCACAGTGACCAAAATGGCCATTTTTACAGAGTTTTACTTATTTAACAGCTTCAATTTTGACCCGTTTCAGTCACAGAAATGACTTTAAACACACTTATTTTAGTTGAAAAAGTCATAATTCACATCCAACAGTTATTTAGCGTCAAAAGATTAAATGTTAAAATTTCAATATTATAGACCATTTTGGGAACGTTCGACATGTCCGGAGTCATCGTTTTTCATCCGAAAATTGATTTTTTGGACTGTACCAAAAATGATTCAAAATGTCAATTGGATCGTGCCTCATGTTAAATAACCACATTTTAAAACCTCAAAGTGACCAAAATTGCCATTTTTACAGAGTTTTGCTTATTTAAAAGCTTCAATTTTGACCCGTTTCAGTCACAGAAATGACTTTAAACACACTTATTTTAGTTGAAAAAGTCATAATTCACATCCAACAGTCATTTAGAGTCAAAAGATTAAATGTTAAAATTTCAATATTATAGACCATTTTGGTAACGTTCGACATGTCCGGAGTCATCGTTTTTCATCCGAAAATTGATTTTTTGACTGTACCAAAAATGATTCAAAATGTCAATTGGATCGTGCCTCATGTTGAATAACCACATTTTAAACCCTCACAGTGACCAAAATGGCCATTTTTACAGAGTTTTGCTTATTTAAAAGCTTCAATTTTGACCCGTTTCAGTCACAGAAATGACTTTAAACACACTTATTTTAGTTGAAATTGTCATAATTCACATCCAACAGTCATTTAGAGTCAAAAGATTAAATGTTAAAATTTCATCATTATAGACCATTTTGGGAACGTTCGACATGTCCGGAGTCATCGTTTTTCATCCGAAATTTGATTTTTTGGACTGTACCAAAAATGATTCAAAATGTCAATTGGATCGTGCCTCATGTTGAATAACCAGTGTTTAAACCCTCACAGTGACTAAAATGGCCATTTTTACAGAGTTTTGCTTATTTAAAAGCTTCAATTTTGACCCGTTTCAGTCACAGAAATGACTTTAAACACACTTATTTTAGTTGAAATTGTCAAAATTCACATCCAACAGTCATTTAGAGTCAAAAGATTAAATGTTAAAATTTCATCATTATAGACCATTTTGGGAACGTTCGACATGTCCGGAGTCATCGTTTTTCATCCGAAAATTGATTTTTTGGACTGTACCAAAAATGATTCAAAATGTCAATTGGATCGTGCCTCATGTTGAATAACCACTTTTTAAACTCTCACAGTGACCAAAATGGCCATTTTTACAGAGTTTTGCTTATTTAAAAGCTTCAATTTTGACCCATTTCAGTCACAGAAATGACTTTAAACACACTTATTTTAGTTGAAAAAGTCATAATTCACATCCAACAGTCATTTAGAGTCAAAAGATTAAATGTTAAAATTTCATCATTATAGACCATTTTGGGAACGTTCGACATGTCCGGAGTCATCGTTTTTCATCCGAAAATTGATTTTTTGGACTGTACCAAAAATGATTCAAAATGTCAATTGGATCGTGCCTCATGTTGAATAACCACTTTTTAAACTCTCACAGTGACCAAAATGGCCATTTTTACAGAGTTTTGCTTATTTAAAAGCTTCAATTTTGACCCGTTTCAGTCACAGAAATGACTTTAAACACACTTATTTTAGTTGAAAAAGTCATAATTCACATCCAACAGTTATTTAGCGTCAAAAGATTAAATGTTAAAATTTCAATATTATAGACCATTTTGGGAACGTTCGACATGTCCGGAGTCATCGTTTTTCATCCGAAAATTGATTTTTTGGACTGTACCAAAAATGATTCAAAATGTCAATTGGATCGTGCCTCATGTTAAATAACCACATTTTAAAACCTCAAAGTGACCAAAATGGCCATTTTTACAGAGTTTTGCTTATTTAAAAGCTTCAATTTTGACCCGTTTCAGTCACAGAAATGACTTTAAACACACTTATTTTAGTTGAAAAAGTCATAATTCACATCCAACAGTCATTTAGAGTCAAAAGATTAAATGTTAAAATTTCAATATTATAGACCATTTTGGTAACGTTCGACATGTCCGGAGTCATCGTTTTTCATCCGAAAATTGATTTTTTGACTGTACCAAAAATGATTCAAAATGTCAATTGGATCGTGCCTCATGTTGAATAACCACATTTTAAACCCTCACAGTGACCAAAATGGCCATTTTTACAGAGTTTTGCTTATTTAAAAGCTTCAATTTTGACCCGTTTCAGTCACAGAAATGACTTTAAACACACTTATTTTAGTTGAAATTGTCATAATTCACATCCAACAGTCATTTAGAGTCAAAAGGTTAAATGTTAAAATTTCATCATTATAGACCATTTTGGGAACGTTCGACATGTCCGGAGTCATCGTTTTTCATCCGAAATTTGATTTTTTGGACTGCACCAAAAATGATTCAAAATGTCAATTGGATCGTGCCTCATGTTGAATAACCAGTGTTTAAACCCTCACAGTGACCAAAATTGCCATTTTTACAGAGTTTTGCTTACTCAAAAGCTTCAATTTTGACCCGTTTCAGTCACAGAAATGACTTTAAACACACTTATTTTAGTTGAAAAAGTCATAATTCACATCCAACAGTCATTTAGAGTCAAAAGATTAAATGTTAAAATTTCATCATTATAGACCATTTTGGGAACGTTCGACATGTCTGGAGTCATCGTTTTTCATCCGAAAATTGATTTTTTGGACTGTACCAAAAATGATTCAAAATGTCAATTGGATCGTGCCTCATGTTGAATAACCACTTTTTAAACTCTCACAGTGACCAAAATGGCCATTTTACAGAGTTTTGCTTATTTAAAAGCTTCAATTTTGACCCGTTTCAGTCACAGAAATGACTTTAAACACACTTATTTTAGTTGAAAAAGTCATAATTCACATCCAACAGTTATTTAGCGTGAAAAGATTAAATGTTAAAATTTCAATATTATAGACCATTTTGGGAACGTTCGACATGTCTGGAGTCATCGTTTTTCATCCGAAAATTGATTTTTTGGACTGTACTAAAAATGATTCAAAATGTCAATTGGATCGTGCCTCATGTTAAATAACCACATTTTAAACCCTCAAAGTGACCAAAATGGCCATTTTTACAGAGTTTTGCTTATTTAAAAGCTTCAATTTTGACCCGTTTCAGTCACAGAAATTACTTTAAACACACTTATTTTAGTTAAAATTGTCATAATTCACATCCAACAGTGATTTAGAGATAAAAGATTAAATGTCAAAATGTCATCATTATAGACCATTTTGGGAACGTTCGACATGTCCGGAGTCATCGTTTTTTATCCGAAAATTGATTTTTTGGACTGTACCAAAAATGATTCAAAATGTCAATTGGATCGTGCCTCATGTTGAATAACCACTTTTTAAACCCTCAAAGTGACCAAAATGGCCATTTTTACAGAGTTTTGCTTACTCAAAAGCTTCAATTTTGACCCGTTTCAGGCACAGAAATGACTTTAAACACACTTATTTTAGTTGAAAAACTCATAATTCACATCCAACAGTCATTTAGAGTCAAAAGATTAAATGTTAAAATTTCATCATTATAGACAATTTTGGGAACGTTCGACATGTCCGGAGTCATCGTTTTTCATCCGAAAATTGATTTTTTGGACTGTACCAAAAATGATTCAAAATGTCAATTGGATCGTGCCTCATGTTGAATAACCACTTTTTAAACCCTCACAGTGACCAAAATTGCCATTTTTACAGAGTTTTGCTTACTCAAAAGCTTCAATTTTGACCCGTTTCAGTCACAGAAATGACTTTAAACACACTTATTTTAGTTGAAAAAGTCATAATTCACATCCAACAGTTATTTAGCGTGAAAAGATTAAATGTTAAAATTTCAATATTATAGACCATTTTGGGAACGTTCGACATGTCCGGAGTCATCGTTTTTCATCCGAAAATTGATTTTTTGGACTGTACCAAAAATGATTCAAAATGTCAATTGGATCGTGCCTCATGTTGAATAACCACTTTTTAAACTCTCACAGTGACCAAAATGGCAATTTTTACAGAGTTTTGCTTATTTAAAAGCTTCAATTTTGACCCGTTTCAGTCACAGAAATGACTTTAAACACACTTATTTTAGTTGAAAAAGTCATAATTCACATCCAGCAGTTATTTAGCGTCAAAAGATTAAATGTTAAAATTTCAATATTATAGACCATTTTGGGAACGTTCGACATGTCCGGAGTCATCGTTTTTCATCCGAAAATTGATTTTTTGGACTGTACCAAAAATGATTCAAAATGTCAATTGGATCGTGCCTCATGTTGAATAACCACTTTTTAAACCCTCACAGTGACCAAAATTGCCATTTTTACAGAGTTTTGCTTACTCAAAAGCTTCAATTTTGACCCGTTTCAGGCACAGAAATGACTTTAAACACACTTATTTTAGTTGAAAAACTCATAATTCACATCCAACAGTCATTTAGAGTCAAAAGATTAAATGTTAAAATTTCATCATTATAGACCATTTTGGGAACGTTCGACATGTCTGGAGTCATCGTTTTTCATCCGAAAATTGATTTTTTGGACTGTACCAAAAATGATTCAAAATGTCAATTGGATCGTGCCTCATGTTGAATAACCACTTTTTAAACTCTCACAGTGACCAAAATGGCCATTTTACAGAGTTTTGCTTATTTAAAAGCTTCAATTTTGACCCGTTTCAGTCACAGAAATGACTTTAAACACACTTATTTTAGTTGAAAAAGTCATAATTCACATCCAACAGTTATTTAGCGTGAAAAGATTAAATGTTAAAATTTCAATATTATAGACCATTTTGGGAACGTTCGACATGTCTGGAGTCATCGTTTTTCATCCGAAAATTGATTTTTTGGACTGTACTAAAAATGATTCAAAATGTCAATTGGATCGTGCCTCATGTTAAATAACCACATTTTAAACCCTCAAAGTGACCAAAATGGCCATTTTTACAGAGTTTTGCTTATTTAAAAGCTTCAATTTTGACCCGTTTCAGTCACAGAAATTACTTTAAACACACTTATTTTAGTTAAAATTGTCATAATTCACATCCAACAGTGATTTAGAGATAAAAGATTAAATGTCAAAATGTCATCATTATAGACCATTTTGGGAACGTTCGACATGTCCGGAGTCATCGTTTTTTATCCGAAAATTGATTTTTTGGACTGTACCAAAAATGATTCAAAATGTCAATTGGATCGTGCCTCATGTTGAATAACCACTTTTTAAACTCTCACAGTGACCAAAATGGCCATTTTTACAGAGTTTTGCTTATTTAAAAGCTTCAATTTTGACCCGTTTCAGTCACAGAAATGACTTTAAAGACACTTATTTTAGTTGAAAAAGTCATAATTCACATCCAGCAGTTATTTAGCGTCAAAAGATTAAATGTTAAAATTTCAATATTATAGACCATTTTGGGAACGTTCGACATGTCCGGAGTCATCGTTTTTCATCCGAAAATTGATTTTTTGGACTGTACCAAAAATGATTCAAAATGTCAATTGGATCGTGCCTCATGTTGAATAACCACTTTTTAAACCCTCACAGTGACCAAAATTGCCATTTTTACAGAGTTTTGCTTACTCAAAAGCTTCAATTTTGACCCGTTTCAGGCACAGAAATGACTTAAAACACACTTATTTTAGTTGAAAAAGTCATAATTCACATCCAACAGTCATTTAGAGTTAAAAGATTAAATGTTAAAATTTCATCATTATAGACCATTTTGGGAACGTTCGACATGTCCGGAGTCATCGTTTTTCATCCGAAAATTAATTTTTTGGACTGTACCAAAAATGATTCAAAATGTCAATTGGATCGTGCCTCATGTTGAATAACCACTTTTTAAACCCTCACAGTGACCAAAATGGTCATTTTTACAGAGTTTTGCTTATTTAAAAGCTTCAATTTTGACCCGTTTCAGTCACAGAAATGACTTTAAACACACTTATTTTAGTTGAAAAAGTCATAATTCACATCCAACAGTCATTTATAGTCAAAAGATTAAATGTTAAAATTTCAATATTATAGACCATTTTGGGAACGTTCGACATGTCCGGAGTCATCGTTTTTCATCCGAAAATAGATTTTTTGGACTGTACCAAAAATGACTCAAAATGTCAATTGAATCGTGCCTCATGTTGAATAACCACATTTTAAACTCTCACAGTGAGCAAAATGGCCATTTTTACAGAGTTTTGCTTATTTAAAAGCTTCAATTTTGACCCGTTTCAGTCACAGAAATTACTTTAAACACACTTATTTTAGTTGAAAAAGTCATAATTCACATCCAACAGTTATGTAGCGTCAAAAGATTAAATGTTAAAATTTCAATATTATAGACCATTTTGGGAACGTTCGACATGTCCGGAGTCATCGTTTTTCATCCGAAAATTGATTTTTTGGACTGTACCAAAAATGATTCAAAATGTCAATTGGATCGTGCCTCATGTTGAATAACCACTTTTTAAACCCTCACAGTGACCAAAATTGCCATTTTTACAGAGTTTTGCTTACTCAAAAGCTTCAATTTTGACCCGTTTCAGGCACAGAAATGACTTAAAACACACTTATTTTAGTTGAAAAAGTCATAATTCACATCCAACAGTCATTTAGAGTTAAAAGATTAAATGTTAAAATTTCATCATTATAGACCATTTTGGGAACGTTCGACATGTCCGGAGTCATCGTTTTTCATCCGAAAATTAATTTTTTGGACTGTACCAAAAATGATTCAAAATGTCAATTGGATCGTGCCTCATGTTGAATAACCACTTTTTAAACCCTC
The DNA here is from genome assembly GCF_964263255.1 of Lissotriton vulgaris. Taxonomy (NCBI): domain Eukaryota; kingdom Metazoa; phylum Chordata; class Amphibia; order Caudata; family Salamandridae; genus Lissotriton; species Lissotriton vulgaris. The sequence continues at coordinate 159,534 of NW_028243340.1, read as the reverse complement.
ACAGTGACCAAAATGGTCATTTTTACAGAGTTTTGCTTATTTAAAAGCTTCAATTTTGACCCGTTTCAGTCACAGAAATGACTTTAAACACACTTATTTTAGTTGAAAAAGTCATAATTCACATCCAACAGTCATTTATAGTCAAAAGATTAAATGTTAAAATTTCAATATTATAGACCATTTTGGGAACGTTCGACATGTCCGGAGTCATCGTTTTTCATCCGAAAATAGATTTTTTGGACTGTACCAAAAATGACTCAAAATGTCAATTGAATCGTGCCTCATGTTGAATAACCACATTTTAAACTCTCACAGTGAGCAAAATGGCCATTTTTACAGAGTTTTGCTTATTTAAAAGCTTCAATTTTGACCCGTTTCAGTCACAGAAATTACTTTAAACACACTTATTTTAGTTGAAATTGTCATAATTCACATCCAACAGTCATTTAGAGTCAAAAGATTAAATGTTAAAATTTCATCATTATAGACCATTTTGGGAACGTTCGACATGTCCGGAGTCATCGTTTTTCATCCGAAAATTGATTTTTTGGACTGTACCAAAAATGATTCAAAATGTCAATTGGATCGTGCCTCATGCTGAATAACCACTTTTTAAACCCTCAAAGTGACCAAAATGGCCATTTTTACAGAGTTTTGCTTACTCAAAAGCTTCAATTTTGACCCGTTTCAGTCACAGAAATGACTTTAAACACACTTATTTTAGTTGAAAAAGTCATAATTCACATCCACAGTCATTTAGAGTCAAAAGATTAAATGTTGAAATTTCATCATTATAGACCATTTTGGGAACGTTCGACATGTCCGGAGTCATCGTTTTTCATCCGAAAATTGATTTTTTGGACTGTACCAAAAATGATTCAAAATGTCAATTGGATCGTGCCTCATGTTGAATACCCACTTTTTAAACCCTCACAGTGACCAAAATGGCCATTTTTACAGAGTTTTGCTTATTTAAAAGCTTCAATTTTGACCCGTTTCAGTCACAGAAATGACTTTAAACACACTTATTTTAGTTGAAAAAGTCATAATTCACATCCAACAGTCATTTAGAGTCAAAAGATTACATGTTAAAATTTCAATATTATAGACCATTTTGGGAACGTTCGACATGTCCGGAGTCATCGTTTTTCATCCGAAAATTGATTTTTTGGACTGTACCAAAAATGATTCAAAATGTCAATTGGATCGTGCCTCATGTTGAATAACCACATTTTAAACCCTCACAGTGACTAAAATGGCCATTTTTACAGAGTTTTGCTTATTTAAAAGCTTCAATTTTGACCCGTTTCAGTCACAGAAATGACTTTAAACACACTTATTTTAGTTGAAATTGTCAAAATTCACATCCAACAGTCATTTAGAGTCAAAAGATTAAATGTTAAAATTTCATCATTATAGACCATTTTGGGAACGTTCGACATGTCCGGAGTCATCGTTTTTCATCCGAAAATTGATTTTTTGGACTGTACCAAAAATGATTCAAAATGTCAATTGGATCGTGCCTCATGTTGAATAACCACTTTTTAAACTCTCACAGTGACCAAAATGGCCATTTTTACAGAGTTTTGCTTATTTAAAAGCTTCAATTTTGACCCATTTCAGTCACAGAAATTACTTTAAACACACTTATTTTAGTTGAAAAAGTCATAATTCACATCCAACAGTCATTTAGAGTCAAAAGATTAAATGTTAAAATTTCATCATTATAGACCATTTTGGGAACGTTCGACATGTCCGGAGTCATCGTTTTTCATCCGAAAATTGATTTTTTGGACTGTACCAAAAATGATTCAAAATGTCAATTGGATCGTGCCTCATGTTGAATAACCACTTTTTAAACTCTCACAGTGACCAAAATGGCCATTTTTACAGAGTTTTACTTATTTAACAGCTTCAATTTTGACCCGTTTCAGTCACAGAAATGACTTTAAACACACTTATTTTAGTTGAAAAAGTCATAATTCACATCCAACAGTTATTTAGCGTGAAAAGATTAAATGTTAAAATTTCAATATTATAGACCATTTTGGGAACGTTCGACATGTCCGGAGTCATCGTTTTTCATCCGAAAATTGATTTTTTGGACTGTACCAAAAATGATTCAAAATGTCAATTGGATCGTGCCTCATGTTGAATAACCACTTTTTAAACTCTCACAGTGACCAAAATGGCAATTTTTACAGAGTTTTGCTTATTTAAAAGCTTCAATTTTGACCCGTTTCAGTCACAGAAATGACTTTAAACACACTTATTTTAGTTGAAAAAGTCATAATTCACATCCAGCAGTTATTTAGCGTCAAAAGATTAAATGTTAAAATTTCAATATTATAGACCATTTTGGGAACGTTCGACATGTCCGGAGTCATCGTTTTTCATCCGAAAATTGATTTTTTGGACTGTACCAAAAATGATTCAAAATGTCAATTGGATCGTGCCTCATGTTGAATAACCACTTTTTAAACCCTCACAGTGACCAAAATTGCCATTTTTACAGAGTTTTGCTTACTCAAAAGCTTCAATTTTGACCCGTTTCAGGCACAGAAATGACTTTAAACACACTTATTTTAGTTGAAAAACTCATAATTCACATCCAACAGTCATTTAGAGTCAAAAGATTAAATGTTAAAATTTCATCATTATAGACCATTTTGGGAACGTTCGACATGTCTGGAGTCATCGTTTTTCATCCGAAAATTGATTTTTTGGACTGTACCAAAAATGATTCAAAATGTCAATTGGATCGTGCCTCATGTTGAATAACCACTTTTTAAACTCTCACAGTGACCAAAATGGCCATTTTACAGAGTTTTGCTTATTTAAAAGCTTCAATTTTGACCCGTTTCAGTCACAGAAATGACTTTAAACACACTTATTTTAGTTGAAAAAGTCATAATTCACATCCAACAGTTATTTAGCGTGAAAAGATTAAATGTTAAAATTTCAATATTATAGACCATTTTGGGAACGTTCGACATGTCTGGAGTCATCGTTTTTCATCCGAAAATTGATTTTTTGGACTGTACTAAAAATGATTCAAAATGTCAATTGGATCGTGCCTCATGTTAAATAACCACATTTTAAACCCTCAAAGTGACCAAAATGGCCATTTTTACAGAGTTTTGCTTATTTAAAAGCTTCAATTTTGACCCGTTTCAGTCACAGAAATTACTTTAAACACACTTATTTTAGTTAAAATTGTCATAATTCACATCCAACAGTGATTTAGAGATAAAAGATTAAATGTCAAAATGTCATCATTATAGACCATTTTGGGAACGTTCGACATGTCCGGAGTCATCGTTTTTTATCCGAAAATTGATTTTTTGGACTGTACCAAAAATGATTCAAAATGTCAATTGGATCGTGCCTCATGTTGAATAACCACTTTTTAAACTCTCACAGTGACCAAAATGGCCATTTTTACAGAGTTTTGCTTATTAAAAAGCTTCAATTTTGACCCGTTTCAGTCACAGAAATGACTTTAAAGACACTTATTTTAGTTGAAAAAGTCATAATTCACATCCAGCAGTTATTTAGCGTCAAAAGATTAAATGTTAAAATTTCAATATTATAGACCATTTTGGGAACGTTCGACATGTCCGGAGTCATCGTTTTTCATCCGAAAATTGATTTTTTGGACTGTACCAAAAATGATTCAAAATGTCAATTGGATCGTGCCTCATGTTGAATAACCACTTTTTAAACTCTCACAGTGACCAAAATGGCCATTTTTACAGAGTTTTACTTATTTAAAAGCTTCAATTTTGACCCGTTTCAGTCACAGAAATGACTTTAAACACACTTATTTTAGTTGAAAAAGTCATAATTCACATCCAACAGTTATTTAGCGTCAAAAGATTAAATGTTAAAATTTCAATATTATAGACCATTTTGGGAACGTTCGACATGTCCGGAGTCATCGTTTTTCATCCGAAAATTGATTTTTTGGACTGTACCAAAAATGATTCAAAATGTCAATTGGATCGTGCCTCATGTTGAATAACCACTTTTTAAACCCTCACAGTGACCAAAATTGCCATTTTTACAGAGTTTTGCTTACTCAAAAGCTTCAATTTTGACCCGTTTCAGGCACAGAAATGACTTAAAACACACTTATTTTAGTTGAAAAAGTCATAATTCACATCCAACAGTCATTTAGAGTTAAAAGATTAAATGTTAAAATTTCATCATTATAGACCATTTTGGGAACGTTCGACATGTCCGGAGTCATCGTTTTTCATCCGAAAATTAATTTTTTGGACTGTACCAAAAATGATTCAAAATGTCAATTGGATCGTGCCTCATGTTGAATAACCACTTTTTAAACCCTCACAGTGACCAAAATGGTCATTTTTACAGAGTTTTGCTTATTTAAAAGCTTCAATTTTGACCCGTTTCAGTCACAGAAATGACTTTAAACACACTTATTTTAGTTGAAAAAGTCATAATTCACATCCAACAGTCATTTATAGTCAAAAGATTAAATGTTAAAATTTCAATATTATAGACCATTTTGGGAACGTTCGACATGTCCGGAGTCATCGTTTTTCATCCGAAAATAGATTTTTTGGACTGTACCAAAAATGACTCAAAATGTCAATTGAATCGTGCCTCATGTTGAATAACCACATTTTAAACTCTCACAGTGAGCAAAATGGCCATTTTTACAGAGTTTTGCTTATTTAAAAGCTTCAATTTTGACCCGTTTCAGTCACAGAAATTACTTTAAACACACTTATTTTAGTTGAAAAAGTCATAATTCACATCCAACAGTTATGTAGCGTCAAAAGATTAAATGTTAAAATTTCAATATTATAGACCATTTTGGGAACGTTCGACATGTCCGGAGTCATCGTTTTTCATCCGAAAATTGATTTTTTGGACTGTACCAAAAATGATTCAAAATGTCAATTGGATCGTGCCTCATGTTGAATAACCACTTTTTAAACCCTCACAGTGACCAAAATTGCCATTTTTACAGAGTTTTGCTTACTCAAAAGCTTCAATTTTGACCCGTTTCAGGCACAGAAATGACTTAAAACACACTTATTTTAGTTGAAAAAGTCATAATTCACATCCAACAGTCATTTAGAGTTAAAAGATTAAATGTTAAAATTTCATCATTATAGACCATTTTGGGAACGTTCGACATGTCCGGAGTCATCGTTTTTCATCCGAAAATTAATTTTTTGGACTGTACCAAAAATGATTCAAAATGTCAATTGGATCGTGCCTCATGTTGAATAACCACTTTTTAAACCCTCACAGTGACCAAAATGGTCATTTTTACAGAGTTTTGCTTATTTAAAAGCTTCAATTTTGACCCGTTTCAGTCACAGAAATGACTTTAAACACACTTATTTTAGTTGAAAAAGTCATAATTCACATCCAACAGTCATTTATAGTCAAAAGATTAAATGTTAAAATTTCAATATTATAGACCATTTTGGGAACGTTCGACATGTCCGGAGTCATCGTTTTTCATCCGAAAATAGATTTTTTGGACTGTACCAAAAATGACTCAAAATGTCAATTGAATCGTGCCTCATGTTGAATAACCACATTTTAAACTCTCACAGTGAGCAAAATGGCCATTTTTACAGAGTTTTGCTTATTTAAAAGCTTCAATTTTGACCCGTTTCAGTCACAGAAATTACTTTAAACACACTTATTTTAGTTGAAATTGTCATAATTCACATCCAACAGTCATTTAGAGTCAAAAGATTAAATGTTAAAATTTCATCATTATAGACCATTTTGGGAACGTTCGACATGTCCGGAGTCATCGTTTTTCATCCGAAAATTGATTTTTTGGACTGTACCAAAAATGATTCAAAATGTCAATTGGATCGTGCCTCATGCTGAATAACCACTTTTTAAACCCTCAAAGTGACCAAAATGGCCATTTTTACAGAGTTTTGCTTACTCAAAAGCTTCAATTTTGACCCGTTTCAGTCACAGAAATGACTTTAAACACACTTATTTTAGTTGAAAAAGTCATAATTCACATCCACAGTCATTTAGAGTCAAAAGATTAAATGTTGAAATTTCATCATTATAGACCATTTTGGGAACGTTCGACATGTCCGGAGTCATCGTTTTTCATCCGAAAATTGATTTTTTGGACTGTACCAAAAATGATTCAAAATGTCAATTGGATCGTGCCTCATGTTGAATACCCACTTTTTAAACCCTCACAGTGACCAAAATGGCCATTTTTACAGAGTTTTGCTTATTTAAAAGCTTCAATTTTGACCCGTTTCAGTCACAGAAATGACTTTAAACACACTTATTTTAGTTGAAAAAGTCATAATTCACATCCAACAGTCATTTAGAGTCAAAAGATTACATGTTAAAATTTCAATATTATAGACCATTTTGGGAACGTTCGACATGTCCGGAGTCATCGTTTTTCATCCGAAAATTGATTTTTTGGACTGTACCAAAAATGATTCAAAATGTCAATTGGATCGTGCCTCATGTTGAATAACCACATTTTAAACCCTCACAGTGACTAAAATGGCCATTTTTACAGAGTTTTGCTTATTTAAAAGCTTCAATTTTGACCCGTTTCAGTCACAGAAATGACTTTAAACACACTTATTTTAGTTGAAATTGTCAAAATTCACATCCAACAGTCATTTAGAGTCAAAAGATTAAATGTTAAAATTTCATCATTATAGACCATTTTGGGAACGTTCGACATGTCCGGAGTCATCGTTTTTCATCCGAAAATTGATTTTTTGGACTGTACCAAAAATGATTCAAAATGTCAATTGGATCGTGCCTCATGTTGAATAACCACTTTTTAAACTCTCACAGTGACCAAAATGGCCATTTTTACAGAGTTTTGCTTATTTAAAAGCTTCAATTTTGACCCATTTCAGTCACAGAAATTACTTTAAACACACTTATTTTAGTTGAAAAAGTCATAATTCACATCCAACAGTCATTTAGAGTCAAAAGATTAAATGTTAAAATTTCATCATTATAGACCATTTTGGGAACGTTCGACATGTCCGGAGTCATCGTTTTTCATCCGAAAATTGATTTTTTGGACTGTACCAAAAATGATTCAAAATGTCAATTGGATCGTGCCTCATGTTGAATAACCACTTTTTAAACTCTCACAGTGACCAAAATGGCCATTTTTACAGAGTTTTACTTATTTAACAGCTTCAATTTTGACCCGTTTCAGTCACAGAAATGACTTTAAACACACTTATTTTAGTTGAAAAAGTCATAATTCACATCCAACAGTTATTTAGCGTCAAAAGATTAAATGTTAAAATTTCAATATTATAGACCATTTTGGGAACGTTCGACATGTCCGGAGTCATCGTTTTTCATCCGAAAATTGATTTTTTGGACTGTACCAAAAATGATTCAAAATGTCAATTGGATCGTGCCTCATGTTAAATAACCACATTTTAAAACCTCAAAGTGACCAAAATGGCCATTTTTACAGAGTTTTGCTTATTTAAAAGCTTCAATTTTGACCCGTTTCAGTCACAGAAATGACTTTAAACACACTTATTTTAGTTGAAAAAGTCATAATTCACATCCAACAGTCATTTAGAGTCAAAAGATTAAATGTTAAAATTTCAATATTATAGACCATTTTGGTAACGTTCGACATGTCCGGAGTCATCGTTTTTCATCCGAAAATTGATTTTTTGACTGTACCAAAAATGATTCAAAATGTCAATTGGATCGTGCCTCATGTTGAATAACCACATTTTAAACCCTCACAGTGACCAAAATGGCCATTTTTACAGAGTTTTGCTTATTTAAAAGCTTCAATTTTGACCCGTTTCAGTCACAGAAATGACTTTAAACACACTTATTTTAGTTGAAATTGTCATAATTCACATCCAACAGTCATTTAGAGTCAAAAGATTAAATGTTAAAATTTCATCATTATAGACCATTTTGGGAACGTTCGACATGTCCGGAGTCATCGTTTTTCATCCGAAATTTGATTTTTTGGACTGTACCAAAAATGATTCAAAATGTCAATTGGATCGTGCCTCATGTTGAATAACCAGTGTTTAAACCCTCACAGTGACTAAAATGGCCATTTTTACAGAGTTTTGCTTATTTAAAAGCTTCAATTTTGACCCGTTTCAGTCACAGAAATGACTTTAAACACACTTATTTTAGTTGAAATTGTCAAAATTCACATCCAACAGTCATTTAGAGTCAAAAGATTAAATGTTAAAATTTCATCATTATAGACCATTTTGGGAACGTTCGACATGTCCGGAGTCATCGTTTTTCATCCGAAAATTGATTTTTTGGACTGTACCAAAAATGATTCAAAATGTCAATTGGATCGTGCCTCATGTTGAATAACCACTTTTTAAACTCTCACAGTGACCAAAATGGCCATTTTTACAGAGTTTTGCTTATTTAAAAGCTTCAATTTTGACCCATTTCAGTCACAGAAATGACTTTAAACACACTTATTTTAGTTGAAAAAGTCATAATTCACATCCAACAGTCATTTAGAGTCAAAAGATTAAATGTTAAAATTTCATCATTATAGACCATTTTGGGAACGTTCGACATGTCCGGAGTCATCGTTTTTCATCCGAAAATTGATTTTTTGGACTGTACCAAAAATGATTCAAAATGTCAATTGGATCGTGCCTCATGTTGAATAACCACTTTTTAAACTCTCACAGTGACCAAAATGGCCATTTTTACAGAGTTTTGCTTATTTAAAAGCTTCAATTTTGACCCGTTTCAGTCACAGAAATGACTTTAAACACACTTATTTTAGTTGAAAAAGTCATAATTCACATCCAACAGTTATTTAGCGTCAAAAGATTAAATGTTAAAATTTCAATATTATAGACCATTTTGGGAACGTTCGACATGTCCGGAGTCATCGTTTTTCATCCGAAAATTGATTTTTTGGACTGTACCAAAAATGATTCAAAATGTCAATTGGATCGTGCCTCATGTTAAATAACCACATTTTAAAACCTCAAAGTGACCAAAATGGCCATTTTTACAGAGTTTTGCTTATTTAAAAGCTTCAATTTTGACCCGTTTCAGTCACAGAAATGACTTTAAACACACTTATTTTAGTTGAAAAAGTCATAATTCACATCCAACAGTCATTTAGAGTCAAAAGATTAAATGTTAAAATTTCAATATTATAGACCATTTTGGTAACGTTCGACATGTCCGGAGTCATCGTTTTTCATCCGAAAATTGATTTTTTGACTGTACCAAAAATGATTCAAAATGTCAATTGGATCGTGCCTCATGTTGAATAACCACATTTTAAACCCTCACAGTGACCAAAATGGCCATTTTTACAGAGTTTTGCTTATTTAAAAGCTTCAATTTTGACCCGTTTCAGTCACAGAAATGACTTTAAACACACTTATTTTAGTTGAAATTGTCATAATTCACATCCAACAGTCATTTAGAGTCAAAAGATTAAATGTTAAAATGTCATCATTATAGACCATTTTGGGAACGTTCGACATGTCCGGAGTCATCGTTTTTCATCCGAAATTTGATTTTTTGGACTGCACCAAAAATGATTCAAAATGTCAATTGGATCGTGCCTCATGTTGAATAACCAGTGTTTAAACCCTCACAGTGACCAAAATTGCCATTTTTACAGAGTTTTGCTTATTTAAAAGCTTCAATTTTGACCCGTTTCAGTCACAGAAATTACTTTAAACACACTTATTTTAGTTAAAATTGTCATAATTCACATCCAACAGTGATTTAGAGATAAAAGATTAAATGTCAAAATGTCATCATTATAGACCATTTTGGGAACGTTCGACATGTCCGGAGTCATCGTTTTTTATCCGAAAATTGATTTTTTGGACTGTATCAAAAATGATTCAAAATGTCAATTGGATCGTGCCTCATGTTGAATAACCACTTTTTAAACCCTCAAAGTGACCAAAATGGCCATTTTTACAGAGTTTTGCTTACTCAAAAGCTTCAATTTTGACCCGTTTCAGGCACAGAAATGACTTTAAACACACTTATTTTAGTTGAAAAACTCATAATTCACATCCAACAGTCATTTAGAGTCAAAAGATTAAATGTTAAAATTTCATCATTATAGACAATTTTGGGAACGTTCGACATGTCCGGAGTCATCGTTTTTCATCCGAAAATTGATTTTTTGGACTGTACCAAAAATGATTCAAAATGTCAATTGGATCGTGCCTCATGTTGAATAACCACTTTTTAAACCCTCACAGTGACCAAAATTGCCATTTTTACAGAGTTTTGCTTACTCAAAAGCTTCAATTTTGACCCGTTTCAGTCACAGAAATGACTTTAAACACACTTATTTTAGTTGAAAAAGTCATAATTCACATCCAACAGTTATTTAGCGTGAAAAGATTAAATGTTAAAATTTCAATATTATAGACCATTTTGGGAACGTTCGACATGTCCGGAGTCATCGTTTTTCATCCGAAAATTGATTTTTTGGACTGTACCAAAAATGATTCAAAATGTCAATTGGATCGTGCCTCATGTTGAATAACCACTTTTTAAACCCTCACAGTGACCAAAATTGCCATTTTTACAGAGTTTTGCTTACTCAAAAGCTTCAATTTTGACCCGTTTCAGGCACAGAAATGACTTTAAACACACTTATTTTAGTTGAAAAACTCATAATTCACATCCAACAGTCATTTAGAGTCAAAAGATTAAATGTTAAAATTTCAATATTATAGACCATTTTGGGAACGTTCGACATGTCCGGAGTCATCGTTTTTCATCCGAAAATTGATTTTTTGGACTGTACTAAAAATGATTCAAAATGTCAATTGGATCGTGCCTCATGTTAAATAACCACATTTTAAACCCTCAAAGTGACCAAAATGGCCATTTTTACAGAGTTTTGCTTATTTAAAAGCTTCAATTTTGACCCGTTTCAGTCACAGAAATGACTTTAAACACACTTATTTTAGTTGAAAAAGTCATAATTCACATCCAACAGTTATTTAGCGTGAAAAGATTAAATGTTAAAATTTCAATATTATAGACCATTTTGGGAACGTTCGACATGTCCGGAGTCATCGTTTTTCATCCGAAAATTGATTTTTTGGACTGTACCAAAAATGATTCAAAATGTCAATTGGATCGTGCCTCATGTTGAATAACCACTTTTTAAACTCTCACAGTGACCAAAATGGCCATTTTTACAGAGTTTTGCTTATTTAAAAGCTTCAATTTTGACCCGTTTCAGTCACAGAAATGACTTTAAACACACTTATTTTAGTTGAAAAAGTCATAATTCACATCCAGCAGTTATTTAGCGTCAAAAGATTAAATGTTAAAATTTCAATATTATAGACCATTTTGGGAACGTTCGACATGTCCGGAGTCATCGTTTTTCATCCGAAAATTGATTTTTTGGACTGTACCAAAAATGATTCAAAATGTCAATTGGATCGTGCCTCATGTTGAATAACCACTTTTTAAACTCTCACAGTGACCAAAATGGCCATTTTTACAGAGTTTTACTTATTTAAAAGCTTCAATTTTGACCCGTTTCAGTCACAGAAATGACTTTAAACACACTTATTTTAGTTGAAAAAGTCATAATTCACATCCAACAGTTATTTAGCGTCAAAAGATTAAATGTTAAAATTTCAATATTATAGACCATTTTGGGAACGTTCGACATGTCCGGAGTCATCGTTTTTCATCCGAAAATTGATTTTTTGGACTGTACCAAAAATGATTCAAAATGTCAATTGGATCGTGCCTCATGTTAAATAACCACATTTTAAAACCTCAAAGTGACCAAAATGGCCATTTTTACAGAGTTTTGCTTATTTAAAAGCTTCAATTTTGACCCGTTTCAGTCACAGAAATGACTTTAAACACACTTATTTTAGTTGAAAAAGTCATAATTCACATCCAACAGTCATTTAGAGTCAAAAGATTAAATGTTAAAATTTCAATATTATAGACCATTTTGGTAACGTTCGACATGTCCGGAGTCATCGTTTTTCATCCGAAAATTGACTTTTTTGACTGTACCAAAAATGATTCAAAATGTCAATTGGATCGTGCCTCATGTTGAATAACCACATTTTAAACCCTCACAGTGACCAAAATGGCCATTTTTACAGAGTTTTGCTTATTTAAAAGCTTCAATTTTGACCCGTTTCAGTCACAGAAATGACTTTAAACACACTTATTTTAGTTGAAATTGTCATAATTCACATCCAACAGTCATTTAGAGTCAAAAGATTAAATGTTAAAATTTCATCATTATAGACCATTTTGGGAACGTTCGACATGTCCGGAGTCATCGTTTTTCATCCGAAATTTGATTTTTTGGACTGTACCAAAAATGATTCAAAATGTCAATTGGATCGTGCCTCATGTTGAATAACCAGTGTTTAAACCCTCACAGTGACTAAAATGGCCATTTTTACAGAGTTTTGCTTATTTAAAAGCTTCAATTTTGACCCGTTTCAGTCACAGAAATGACTTTAAACACACTTATTTTAGTTGAAATTGTCAAAATTCACATCCAACAGTCATTTAGAGTCAAAAGATTAAATGTTAAAATTTCATCATTATAGACCATTTTGGGAACGTTCGACATGTCCGGAGTCATCGTTTTTCATCCGAAAATTGATTTTTTGGACTGTACCAAAAATGATTCAAAATGTCAATTGGATCGTGCCTCATGTTGAATAACCACTTTTTAAACTCTCACAGTGACCAAAATGGCCATTTTTACAGAGTTTTGCTTATTTAAAAGCTTCAATTTTGACCCATTTCAGTCACAGAAATGACTTTAAACACACTTATTTTAGTTGAAAAAGTCATAATTCACATCCAACAGTCATTTAGAGTCAAAAGATTAAATGTTAAAATTTCATCATTATAGACCATTTTGGGAACGTTCGACATGTCCGGAGTCATCGTTTTTCATCCGAAAATTGATTTTTTGGACTGTACCAAAAATGATTCAAAATGTCAATTGGATCGTGCCTCATGTTGAATAACCACTTTTTAAACTCTCACAGTGACCAAAATGGCCATTTTTACAGAGTTTTGCTTATTTAAAAGCTTCAATTTTGACCCGTTTCAGTCACAGAAATTACTTTAAACACACTTATTTTAGTTGAAATTGTCATAATTCACATCCAACTGTGATTTAGAGTCAAAAGATTAAATGTCAAAATTTCATCATTATAGACAATTTTGGGAACGTTCGACATGTCCGGAGTCATCGTTTTTCATCCGAAAATTGATTTTTTGGACTGTACCAAAAATGATTCAAAATGTCAATTGGATCGTGCCTCATGTTGAATAACCACTTTTTAAACCCTCACAGTGACCAAAATTGCCATTTTTACAGAGTTTTGCTTACTCAAAAGCTTCAATTTTGACCCGTTTCAGGCACAGAAATGACTTAAAACACACTTATTTTAGTTGAAAAAGTCATAATTCACATCCAACAGTCATTTAGAGTTAAAAGATTAAATGTTAAAATTTCATCATTATAGACCATTTTGGGAACGTTCGACATGTCCGGAGTCATCGTTTTTCATCCGAAAATTAATTTTTTGGACTGTACCAAAAATGATTCAAAATGTCAATTGGATCGTGCCTCATGTTGAATAACCACTTTTTAAACCCTCACAGTGACCAAAATGGTCATTTTTACAGAGTTTTGCTTATTTAAAAGCTTCAATTTTGACCCGTTTCAGTCACAGAAATGACTTTAAACACACTTATTTTAGTTGAAAAAGTCATAATTCACATCCAACAGTCATTTATAGTCAAAAGATTAAATGTTAAAATTTCAATATTATAGACCATTTTGGGAACGTTCGACATGTCCGGAGTCATCGTTTTTCATCCGAAAATAGATTTTTTGGACTGTACCAAAAATGACTCAAAATGTCAATTGAATCGTGCCTCATGTTGAATAACCACATTTTAAACTCTCACAGTGAGCAAAATGGCCATTTTTACAGAGTTTTGCTTATTTAAAAGCTTCAATTTTGACCCGTTTCAGTCACAGAAATTACTTTAAACACACTTATTTTAGTTGAAATTGTCATAATTCACATCCAACAGTCATTTAGAGTCAAAAGATTAAATGTTAAAATTTCATCATTATAGACCATTTTGGGAACGTTCGACATGTCCGGAGTCATCGTTTTTCATCCGAAAATTGATTTTTTGGACTGTACCAAAAATTATTCAAAATGTCAATTGGATCGTGCCTCATGCTGAATAACCACTTTTTAAACCCTCAAAGTGACCAAAATGGCCATTTTTACAGAGTTTTGCTTACTCAAAAGCTTCAATTTTGACCCGTTTCAGTCACAGAAATGACTTTAAACACACTTATTTTAGTTGAAAAAGTCATAATTCACATCCACAGTCATTTAGAGTCAAAAGATTAAATGTTGAAATTTCATCATTATAGACCATTTTGGGAACGTTCGACATGTCCGGAGTCATCGTTTTTCATCCGAAAATTGATTTTTTGGACTGTACCAAAAATGATTCAAAATGTCAATTGGATCGTGCCTCATGTTGAATACCCACTTTTTAAACCCTCACAGTGACCAAAATGGCCATTTTTACAGAGTTTTGCTTATTTAAAAGCTTCAATTTTGACCCGTTTCAGTCACAGAAATGACTTTAAACACACTTATTTTAGTTGAAAAAGTCATAATTCACATCCAACAGTCATTTAGAGTCAAAAGATTACATGTTAAAATTTCAATATTATAGACCATTTTGGGAACGTTCGACATGTCCGGAGTCATCGTTTTTCATCCGAAAATTGATTTTTTGGACTGTACCAAAAATGATTCAAAATGTCAATTGGATCGTGCCTCATGTTGAATAACCACATTTTAAACCCTCACAGTGACTAAAATGGCCATTTTTACAGAGTTTTGCTTATTTAAAAGCTTCAATTTTGACCCGTTTCAGTCACAGAAATGACTTTAAACACACTTATTTTAGTTGAAATTGTCAAAATTCACATCCAACAGTCATTTAGAGTCAAAAGATTAAATGTTAAAATTTCATCATTATAGACCATTTTGGGAACGTTCGACATGTCCGGAGTCATCGTTTTTCATCCGAAAATTGATTTTTTGGACTGTACCAAAAATGATTCAAAATGTCAATTGGATCGTGCCTCATGTTGAATAACCACTTTTTAAACTCTCACAGTGACCAAAATGGCCATTTTTACAGAGTTTTGCTTATTTAAAAGCTTCAATTTTGACCCATTTCAGTCACAGAAATGACTTTAAACACACTTATTTTAGTTGAAAAAGTCATAATTCACATCCAACAGTCATTTAGAGTCAAAAGATTAAATGTTAAAATTTCATCATTATAGACCATTTTGGGAACGTTCCACATGTCCGGAGTCATCGTTTTTCATCCGAAAATTGATTTTTTGGACTGTACCAAAAATGATTCAAAATGTCAATTGGATCGTGCCTCATGTTGAATAACCACTTTTTAAACTCTCACAGTGACCAAAATGGCCATTTTTACAGAGTTTTACTTATTTAAAAGCTTCAATTTTGACCCGTTTCAGTCACAGAAATGACTTTAAACACACTTATTTTAGTTGAAAAAGTCATAATTCACATCCAACAGTTATTTAGCGTCAAAAGATTAAATGTTAAAATTTCAATATTATAGACCATTTTGGGAACGTTCGACATGTCCGGAGTCATCGTTTTTCATCCGAAAATTGATTTTTTGGACTGTACCAAAAATGATTCAAAATGTCAATTGGATCGTGCCTCATGTTAAATAACCACATTTTAAAACCTCAAAGTGACCAAAATGGCCATTTTTACAGAGTTTTGCTTATTTAAAAGCTTCAATTTTGACCCGTTTCAGTCACAGAAATGACTTTAAACACACTTATTTTAGTTGAAAAA
Organism: Lissotriton vulgaris; assembly: GCF_964263255.1. Lineage (NCBI taxonomy): Eukaryota > Metazoa > Chordata > Amphibia > Caudata > Salamandridae > Lissotriton > Lissotriton vulgaris. The sequence continues at coordinate 143,569 of NW_028243340.1, read as the reverse complement.
GTCATAATTCACATCCAACAGTCATTTAGAGTCAAAAGATTAAATGTTAAAATTTCAATATTATAGACCATTTTGGTAACGTTCGACATGTCCGGAGTCATCGTTTTTCATCCGAAAATTGACTTTTTTGACTGTACCAAAAATGATTCAAAATGTCAATTGGATCGTGCCTCATGTTGAATAACCACATTTTAAACCCTCACAGTGACCAAAATGGCCATTTTTACAGAGTTTTGCTTATTTAAAAGCTTCAATTTTGACCCGTTTCAGTCACAGAAATGACTTTAAACACACTTATTTTAGTTGAAATTGTCATAATTCACATCCAACAGTCATTTAGAGTCAAAAGATTAAATGTTAAAATTTCATCATTATAGACCATTTTGGGAACGTTCGACATGTCCGGAGTCATCGTTTTTCATCCGAAATTTGATTTTTTGGACTGTACCAAAAATGATTCAAAATGTCAATTGGATCGTGCCTCATGTTGAATAACCAGTGTTTAAACCCTCACAGTGACTAAAATGGCCATTTTTACAGAGTTTTGCTTATTTAAAAGCTTCAATTTTGACCCGTTTCAGTCACAGAAATGACTTTAAACACACTTATTTTAGTTGAAATTGTCAAAATTCACATCCAACAGTCATTTAGAGTCAAAAGATTAAATGTTAAAATTTCATCATTATAGACCATTTTGGGAACGTTCGACATGTCCGGAGTCATCGTTTTTCATCCGAAAATTGATTTTTTGGACTGTACCAAAAATGATTCAAAATGTCAATTGGATCGTGCCTCATGTTGAATAACCACTTTTTAAACTCTCACAGTGACCAAAATGGCCATTTTTACAGAGTTTTGCTTATTTAAAAGCTTCAATTTTGACCCATTTCAGTCACAGAAATGACTTTAAACACACTTATTTTAGTTGAAAAAGTCATAATTCACATCCAACAGTCATTTAGAGTCAAAAGATTAAATGTTAAAATTTCATCATTATAGACCATTTTGGGAACGTTCGACATGTCCGGAGTCATCGTTTTTCATCCGAAAATTGATTTTTTGGACTGTACCAAAAATGATTCAAAATGTCAATTGGATCGTGCCTCATGTTGAATAACCACTTTTTAAACTCTCACAGTGACCAAAATGGCCATTTTTACAGAGTTTTGCTTATTTAAAAGCTTCAATTTTGACCCGTTTCAGTCACAGAAATGACTTTAAACACACTTATTTTAGTTGAAAAAGTCATAATTCACATCCAACAGTTATTTAGCGTCAAAAGATTAAATGTTAAAATTTCAATATTATAGACCATTTTGGGAACGTTCGACATGTCCGGAGTCATCGTTTTTCATCCGAAAATTGATTTTTTGGACTGTACCAAAAATGATTCAAAATGTCAATTGGATCGTGCCTCATGTTAAATAACCACATTTTAAAACCTCAAAGTGACCAAAATGGCCATTTTTACAGAGTTTTGCTTATTTAAAAGCTTCAATTTTGACCCGTTTCAGTCACAGAAATGACTTTAAACACACTTATTTTAGTTGAAAAAGTCATAATTCACATCCAACAGTCATTTAGAGTCAAAAGATTAAATGTTAAAATTTCAATATTATAGACCATTTTGGTAACGTTCGACATGTCCGGAGTCATCGTTTTTCATCCGAAAATTGATTTTTTGACTGTACCAAAAATGATTCAAAATGTCAATTGGATCGTGCCTCATGTTGAATAACCACATTTTAAACCCTCACAGTGACCAAAATGGCCATTTTTACAGAGTTTTGCTTATTTAAAAGCTTCAATTTTGACCCGTTTCAGTCACAGAAATGACTTTAAACACACTTATTTTAGTTGAAATTGTCATAATTCACATCCAACAGTCATTTAGAGTCAAAAGATTAAATGTTAAAATTTCATCATTATAGACCATTTTGGGAACGTTCGACATGTCCGGAGTCATCGTTTTTCATCCGAAATTTGATTTTTTGGACTGCACCAAAAATGATTCAAAATGTCAATTGGATCGTGCCTCATGTTGAATAACCAGTGTTTAAACCCTCACAGTGACCAAAATTGCCATTTTTACAGAGTTTTGCTTACTCAAAAGCTTCAATTTTGACCCGTTTCAGTCACAGAAATGACTTTAAACACACTTATTTTAGTTGAAAAAGTCATAATTCACATCCAACAGTCATTTAGAGTCAAAAGATTAAATGTTAAAATTTCATCATTATAGACCATTTTGGGAACGTTCGACATGTCTGGAGTCATCGTTTTTCATCCGAAAATTGATTTTTTGGACTGTACCAAAAATGATTCAAAATGTCAATTGGATCGTGCCTCATGTTGAATAACCACTTTTTAAACTCTCACAGTGACCAAAATGGCCATTTTACAGAGTTTTGCTTATTTAAAAGCTTCAATTTTGACCCGTTTCAGTCACAGAAATGACTTTAAACACACTTATTTTAGTTGAAAAAGTCATAATTCACATCCAACAGTTATTTAGCGTGAAAAGATTAAATGTTAAAATTTCAATATTATAGACCATTTTGGGAACGTTCGACATGTCTGGAGTCATCGTTTTTCATCCGAAAATTGATTTTTTGGACTGTACTAAAAATGATTCAAAATGTCAATTGGATCGTGCCTCATGTTAAATAACCACATTTTAAACCCTCAAAGTGACCAAAATGGCCATTTTTACAGAGTTTTGCTTATTTAAAAGCTTCAATTTTGACCCGTTTCAGTCACAGAAATTACTTTAAACACACTTATTTTAGTTAAAATTGTCATAATTCACATCCAACAGTGATTTAGAGATAAAAGATTAAATGTCAAAATGTCATCATTATAGACCATTTTGGGAACGTTCGACATGTCCGGAGTCATCGTTTTTTATCCGAAAATTGATTTTTTGGACTGTACCAAAAATGATTCAAAATGTCAATTGGATCGTGCCTCATGTTGAATAACCACTTTTTAAACCCTCAAAGTGACCAAAATGGCCATTTTTACAGAGTTTTGCTTACTCAAAAGCTTCAATTTTGACCCGTTTCAGGCACAGAAATGACTTTAAACACACTTATTTTAGTTGAAAAACTCATAATTCACATCCAACAGTCATTTAGAGTCAAAAGATTAAATGTTAAAATTTCATCATTATAGACAATTTTGGGAACGTTCGACATGTCCGGAGTCATCGTTTTTCATCCGAAAATTGATTTTTTGGACTGTACCAAAAATGATTCAAAATGTCAATTGGATCGTGCCTCATGTTGAATAACCACTTTTTAAACCCTCACAGTGACCAAAATTGCCATTTTTACAGAGTTTTGCTTACTCAAAAGCTTCAATTTTGACCCGTTTCAGTCACAGAAATGACTTTAAACACACTTATTTTAGTTGAAAAAGTCATAATTCACATCCAACAGTTATTTAGCGTGAAAAGATTAAATGTTAAAATTTCAATATTATAGACCATTTTGGGAACGTTCGACATGTCCGGAGTCATCGTTTTTCATCCGAAAATTGATTTTTTGGACTGTACCAAAAATGATTCAAAATGTCAATTGGATCGTGCCTCATGTTGAATAACCACTTTTTAAACTCTCACAGTGACCAAAATGGCAATTTTTACAGAGTTTTGCTTATTTAAAAGCTTCAATTTTGACCCGTTTCAGTCACAGAAATGACTTTAAACACACTTATTTTAGTTGAAAAAGTCATAATTCACATCCAGCAGTTATTTAGCGTCAAAAGATTAAATGTTAAAATTTCAATATTATAGACCATTTTGGGAACGTTCGACATGTCCGGAGTCATCGTTTTTCATCCGAAAATTGATTTTTTGGACTGTACCAAAAATGATTCAAAATGTCAATTGGATCGTGCCTCATGTTGAATAACCACTTTTTAAACCCTCACAGTGACCAAAATTGCCATTTTTACAGAGTTTTGCTTACTCAAAAGCTTCAATTTTGACCCGTTTCAGGCACAGAAATGACTTTAAACACACTTATTTTAGTTGAAAAACTCATAATTCACATCCAACAGTCATTTAGAGTCAAAAGATTAAATGTTAAAATTTCAATATTATAGACCATTTTGGGAACGTTCGACATGTCCGGAGTCATCGTTTTTCATCCGAAAATTGATTTTTTGGACTGTACTAAAAATGATTCAAAATGTCAATTGGATCGTGCCTCATGTTAAATAACCACATTTTAAACCCTCAAAGTGACCAAAATGGCCATTTTTACAGAGTTTTGCTTATTTAAAAGCTTCAATTTTGACACGTTTCAGTCACAGAAATGACTTTAAACACACTTATTTTAGTTGAAAAAGTCATAATTCACATCCAACAGTTATTTAGCGTGAAAAGATTAAATGTTAAAATTTCAATATTATAGACCATTTTGGGAACTTTCGACATGTCCGGAGTCATCGTTTTTCATCCGAAAATTGATTTTTTGGACTGTACCAAAAATGATTCAAAATGTCAATTGGATCGTGCCTCATGTTGAATAACCACTTTTTAAACTCTCACAGTGACCAAAATGGCCATTTTTACAGAGTTTTGCTTATTTAAAAGCTTCAATTTTGACCCGTTTCAGTCACAGAAATGACTTTAAACACACTTATTTTAGTTGAAAAAGTCATAATTCACATCCAGCAGTTATTTAGCGTCAAAAGATTAAATGTTAAAATTTCAATATTATAGACCATTTTGGGAACGTTCGACATGTCCGGAGTCATCGTTTTTCATCCGAAAATTGATTTTTTGGACTGTACCAAAAATGATTCAAAATGTCAATTGGATCGTGCCTCATGTTAAATAACCACATTTTAAAACCTCAAAGTGACCAAAATGGCCATTTTTACAGAGTTTTGCTTATTTAAAAGCTTCAATTTTGACCCGTTTCAGTCACAGAAATGACTTTAAACACACTTATTTTAGTTGAAAAAGTCATAATTCACATCCAACAGTCATTTAGAGTCAAAAGATTAAATGTTAAAATTTCAATATTATAGACCATTTTGGTAACGTTCGACATGTCCGGAGTCATCGTTTTTCATCCGAAAATTGATTTTTTGACTGTACCAAAAATGATTCAAAATGTCAATTGGATCGTGCCTCATGTTGAATAACCACATTTTAAACCCTCACAGTGACCAAAATGGCCATTTTTACAGAGTTTTGCTTATTTAAAAGCTTCAATTTTGACCCGTTTCAGTCACAGAAATGACTTTAAACACACTTATTTTAGTTGAAATTGTCATAATTCACATCCAACAGTCATTTAGAGTCAAAAGATTAAATGTTAAAATTTCATCATTATAGACCATTTTGGGAACGTTCGACATGTCCGGAGTCATCGTTTTTCATCCGAAATTTGATTTTTTGGACTGCACCAAAAATGATTCAAAATGTCAATTGGATCGTGCCTCATGTTGAATAACCAGTGTTTAAACCCTCACAGTGACCAAAATTGCCATTTTTACAGAGTTTTGCTTACTCAAAAGCTTCAATTTTGACCCGTTTCAGTCACAGAAATGACTTTAAACACACTTATTTTAGTTGAAAAAGTCATAATTCACATCCAACAGTCATTTAGAGTCAAAAGATTAAATGTTAAAATTTCATCATTATAGACCATTTTGGGAACGTTCGACATGTCTGGAGTCATCGTTTTTCATCCGAAAATTGATTTTTTGGACTGTACCAAAAATGATTCAAAATGTCAATTGGATCGTGCCTCATGTTGAATAACCACTTTTTAAACTCTCACAGTGACCAAAATGGCCATTTTACAGAGTTTTGCTTATTTAAAAGCTTCAATTTTGACCCGTTTCAGTCACAGAAATGACTTTAAACACACTTATTTTAGTTGAAAAAGTCATAATTCACATCCAACAGTTATTTAGCGTGAAAAGATTAAATGTTAAAATTTCAATATTATAGACCATTTTGGGAACGTTCGACATGTCTGGAGTCATCGTTTTTCATCCGAAAATTGATTTTTTGGACTGTACTAAAAATGATTCAAAATGTCAATTGGATCGTGCCTCATGTTAAATAACCACATTTTAAACCCTCAAAGTGACCAAAATGGCCATTTTTACAGAGTTTTGCTTATTTAAAAGCTTCAATTTTGACCCGTTTCAGTCACAGAAATTACTTTAAACACACTTATTTTAGTTAAAATTGTCATAATTCACATCCAACAGTGATTTAGAGATAAAAGATTAAATGTCAAAATGTCATCATTATAGACCATTTTGGGAACGTTCGACATGTCCGGAGTCATCGTTTTTTATCCGAAAATTGATTTTTTGGACTGTACCAAAAATGATTCAAAATGTCAATTGGATCGTGCCTCATGTTGAATAACCACTTTTTAAACCCTCAAAGTGACCAAAATGGCCATTTTTACAGAGTTTTGCTTACTCAAAAGCTTCAATTTTGACCCGTTTCAGGCACAGAAATGACTTTAAACACACTTATTTTAGTTGAAAAACTCATAATTCACATCCAACAGTCATTTAGAGTCAAAAGATTAAATGTTAAAATTTCATCATTATAGACAATTTTGGGAACGTTCGACATGTCCGGAGTCATCGTTTTTCATCCGAAAATTGATTTTTTGGACTGTACCAAAAATGATTCAAAATGTCAATTGGATCGTGCCTCATGTTGAATAACCACTTTTTAAACCCTCACAGTGACCAAAATTGCCATTTTTACAGAGTTTTGCTTACTCAAAAGCTTCAATTTTGACCCGTTTCAGTCACAGAAATGACTTTAAACACACTTATTTTAGTTGAAAAAGTCATAATTCACATCCAACAGTTATTTAGCGTGAAAAGATTAAATGTTAAAATTTCAATATTATAGACCATTTTGGGAACGTTCGACATGTCCGGAGTCATCGTTTTTCATCCGAAAATTGATTTTTTGGACTGTACCAAAAATGATTCAAAATGTCAATTGGATCGTGCCTCATGTTGAATAACCACTTTTTAAACTCTCACAGTGACCAAAATGGCAATTTTTACAGAGTTTTGCTTATTTAAAAGCTTCAATTTTGACCCGTTTCAGTCACAGAAATGACTTTAAACACACTTATTTTAGTTGAAAAAGTCATAATTCACATCCAGCAGTTATTTAGCGTCAAAAGATTAAATGTTAAAATTTCAATATTATAGACCATTTTGGGAACGTTCGACATGTCCGGAGTCATCGTTTTTCATCCGAAAATTGATTTTTTGGACTGTACCAAAAATGATTCAAAATGTCAATTGGATCGTGCCTCATGTTGAATAACCACTTTTTAAACCCTCACAGTGACCAAAATTGCCATTTTTACAGAGTTTTGCTTACTCAAAAGCTTCAATTTTGACCCGTTTCAGGCACAGAAATGACTTTAAACACACTTATTTTAGTTGAAAAACTCATAATTCACATCCAACAGTCATTTAGAGTCAAAAGATTAAATGTTAAAATTTCAATATTATAGACCATTTTGGGAACGTTCGACATGTCCGGAGTCATCGTTTTTCATCCGAAAATTGATTTTTTGGACTGTACTAAAAATGATTCAAAATGTCAATTGGATCGTGCCTCATGTTAAATAACCACATTTTAAACCCTCAAAGTGACCAAAATGGCCATTTTTACAGAGTTTTGCTTATTTAAAAGCTTCAATTTTGACCCGTTTCAGTCACAGAAATGACTTTAAACACACTTATTTTAGTTGAAAAAGTCATAATTCACATCCAACAGTTATTTAGCGTGAAAAGATTAAATGTTAAAATTTCAATATTATAGACCATTTTGGGAACGTTCGACATGTCCGGAGTCATCGTTTTTCATCCGAAAATTGATTTTTTTGGACTGTACCAAAAATGATTCAAAATGTCAATTGGATCGTGCCTCATGTTGAATAACCACTTTTTAAACTCTCACAGTGACCAAAATGGCCATTTTTACAGAGTTTTGCTTATTTAAAAGCTTCAATTTTGACCCGTTTCAGTCACAGAAATGACTTTAAACACACTTATTTTAGTTGAAAAAGTCATAATTCACATCCAGCAGTTATTTAGCGTCAAAAGATTAAATGTTAAAATTTCAATATTATAGACCATTTTGGGAACGTTCGACATGTCCGGAGTCATCGTTTTTCATCCGAAAATTGATTTTTTGGACTGTACCAAAAATGATTCAAAATGTCAATTGGATCGTGCCTCATGTTAAATAACCACATTTTAAACCCTCAAAGTGACCAAAATGGCCATTTTTACAGAGTTTTGCTTATTTAAAAGCTTCAATTTTGACCCGTTTCAGTCACAGAAATTACTTTAAACACACTTATTTTAGTTGAAATTGTCATAATTCACATCCAACAGTGATTTAGAGTCAAAAGATTAAATGTCAAAATTTCATCATTATAGACCATTTTGGGAACGTTCGACATGTCCGGAGTCATCGTTTTTTATCCGAAAATTGATTTTTTGGACTGTACCAAAAATGATTCAAAATGTCAATTGGATCGTGCCTCATGTTGAATAACCACTTTTTAAACCCTCAAAGTGACCAAAATGGCCATTTTTACAGAGTTTTGCTTACTCAAAAGCTTCAATTTTGACCCGTTTCAGGCACAGAAATGACTTTAAACACACTTATTTTAGTTGAAAAAGTCATAATTCACATCCAACAGTCATTTAGAGTCAAAAGATTAAATGTTAAAATTTCATCATTATAGACAATTTTGGGAACGTTCGACATGTCCGGAGTCATCGTTTTTCATCCGAAAATTGATTTTTTGGACTGTACCAAAAATGATTCAAAATGTCAATTGGATCGTGCCTCATGTTGAATAACCACTTTTTAAACCCTCACAGTGACCAAAATTGCCATTTTTACAGAGTTTTGCTTACTCAAAAGCTTCAATTTTGACCCGTTTCAGTCACAGAAATGACTTTAAACACACTTATTTTAGTTGAAAAAGTCATAATTCACATCCAACAGTTATTTAGCGTGAAAAGATTAAATGTTAAAATTTCAATATTATAGACCATTTTGGGAACGTTCGACATGTCCGGAGTCATCGTTTTTCATCCGAAAATTGATTTTTTGGACTGTACCAAAAATGATTCAAAATGTCAATTGGATCGTGCCTCATGTTGAATAACCACTTTTTAAACTCTCACAGTGACCAAAATGGCAATTTTTACAGAGTTTTGCTTATTTAAAAGCTTCAATTTTGACCCGTTTCAGTCACAGAAATGACTTTAAACACACTTATTTTAGTTGAAAAAGTCATAATTCACATCCAACAGTTATTTAGCGTGAAAAGATTAAATGTTAAAATTTCAATATTATAGACCATTTTGGGAACGTTCGACATGTCTGGAGTCATCGTTTTTCATCCGAAAATTGATTTTTTGGACTGTACTAAAAATGATTCAAAATGTCAATTGGATCGTGCCTCATGTTAAATAACCACATTTTAAACCCTCAAAGTGACCAAAATGGCCATTTTTACAGAGTTTTGCTTATTTAAAAGCTTCAATTTTGACCCGTTTCAGTCACAGAAATTACTTTAAACACACTTATTTTAGTTAAAATTGTCATAATTCACATCCAACAGTGATTTAGAGATAAAAGATTAAATGTCAAAATGTCATCATTATAGACCATTTTGGGAACGTTCGACATGTCCGGAGTCATCGTTTTTTATCCGAAAATTGATTTTTTGGACTGTACCAAAAATGATTCAAAATGTCAATTGGATCGTGCCTCATGTTGAATAACCACTTTTTAAACCCTCAAAGTGACCAAAATGGCCATTTTTACAGAGTTTTGCTTACTCAAAAGCTTCAATTTTGACCCGTTTCAGGCACAGAAATGACTTTAAACACACTTATTTTAGTTGAAAAAGTCATAATTCACATCCAACAGTCATTTAGAGTCAAAAGATTAAATGTTAAAATTTCATCATTATAGACAATTTTGGGAACGTTCGACATGTCCGGAGTCATCGTTTTTCATCCGAAAATTGATTTTTTGGACTGTACCAAAAATGATTCAAAATGTCAATTGGATCGTGCCTCATGTTGAATAACCACTTTTTAAACCCTCACAGTGACCAAAATTGCCATTTTTACAGAGTTTTGCTTACTCAAAAGCTTCAATTTTGACCCGTTTCAGTCACAGAAATGACTTTAAACACACTTATTTTAGTTGAAAAAGTCATAATTCACATCCAACAGTTATTTAGCGTGAAAAGATTAAATGTTAAAATTTCAATATTATAGACCATTTTGGGAACGTTCGACATGTCCGGAGTCATCGTTTTTCATCCGAAAATTGATTTTTTGGACTGTACCAAAAATGATTCAAAATGTCAATTGGATCGTGCCTCATGTTGAATAACCACTTTTTAAACTCTCACAGTGACCAAAATGGCAATTTTTACAGAGTTTTGCTTATTTAAAAGCTTCAATTTTGACCCGTTTCAGTCACAGAAATGACTTTAAACACACTTATTTTAGTTGAAAAAGTCATAATTCACATCCAGCAGTTATTTAGCGTCAAAAGATTAAATGTTAAAATTTCAATATTATAGACCATTTTGGGAACGTTCGACATGTCCGGAGTCATCGTTTTTCATCCGAAAATTGATTTTTTGGACTGTACCAAAAATGATTCAAAATGTCAATTGGATCGTGCCTCATGTTGAATAACCACTTTTTAAACCCTCACAGTGACCAAAATTGCCATTTTTACAGAGTTTTGCTTACTCAAAAGCTTCAATTTTGACCCGTTTCAGGCACAGAAATGACTTTAAACACACTTATTTTAGTTGAAAAACTCATAATTCACATCCAACAGTCATTTAGAGTCAAAAGATTAAATGTTAAAATTTCAATATTATAGACCATTTTGGGAACGTTCGACATGTCCGGAGTCATCGTTTTTCATCCGAAAATTGATTTTTTGGACTGTACTAAAAATGATTCAAAATGTCAATTGGATCGTGCCTCATGTTAAATAACCACATTTTAAACCCTCAAAGTGACCAAAATGGCCATTTTTACAGAGTTTTGCTTATTTAAAAGCTTCAATTTTGACCCGTTTCAGTCACAGAAATGACTTTAAACACACTTATTTTAGTTGAAAAAGTCATAATTCACATCCAACAGTTATTTAGCGTGAAAAGATTAAATGTTAAAATTTCAATATTATAGACCATTTTGGGAACGTTCGACATGTCCGGAGTCATCGTTTTTCATCCGAAAATTGATTTTTTGGACTGTACCAAAAATGATTCAAAATGTCAATTGGATCGTGCCTCATGTTGAATAACCACTTTTTAAACTCTCACAGTGACCAAAATGGCCATTTTTACAGAGTTTTGCTTATTTAAAAGCTTCAATTTTGACCCGTTTCAGTCACAGAAATGACTTTAAACACACTTATTTTAGTTGAAAAAGTCATAATTCACATCCAGCAGTTATTTAGCGTCAAAAGATTAAATGTTAAAATTTCAATATTATAGACCATTTTGGGAACGTTCGACATGTCCGGAGTCATCGTTTTTCATCCGAAAATTGATTTTTTGGACTGTACCAAAAATGATTCAAAATGTCAATTGGATCGTGCCTCATGTTAAATAACCACATTTTAAACCCTCAAAGTGACCAAAATGGCCATTTTTACAGAGTTTTGCTTATTTAAAAGCTTCAATTTTGACCCGTTTCAGTCACAGAAATTACTTTAAACACACTTATTTTAGTTGAAATTGTCATAATTCACATCCAACAGTGATTTAGAGTCAAAAGATTAAATGTCAAAATTTCATCATTATAGACCATTTTGGGAACGTTCGACATGTCCGGAGTCATCGTTTTTTATCCGAAAATTGATTTTTTGGACTGTACCAAAAATGATTCAAAATGTCAATTGGATCGTGCCTCATGTTGAATAACCACTTTTTAAACCCTCAAAGTGACCAAAATGGCCATTTTTACAGAGTTTTGCTTACTCAAAAGCTTCAATTTTGACCCGTTTCAGGCACAGAAATGACTTTAAACACACTTATTTTAGTTGAAAAAGTCATAATTCACATCCAACAGTCATTTAGAGTCAAAAGATTAAATGTTAAAATTTCATCATTATAGACAATTTTGGGAACGTTCGACATGTCCGGAGTCATCGTTTTTCATCCGAAAATTGATTTTTTGGACTGTACCAAAAATGATTCAAAATGTCAATTGGATCGTGCCTCATGTTGAATAACCACTTTTTAAACCCTCAAAGTGACCAAAATGGCCATTTTTACAGAGTTTTGCTTACTCAAAAGCTTCAATTTTGACCCGTTTCAGGCACAGAAATGACTTTAAACACACTTATTTTAGTTGAAAAAGTCATAATTCACATCCAACAGTCATTTAGAGTCAAAAGATTAAATGTTAAAATTTCATCATTATAGACAATTTTGGGAACGTTCGACATGTCCGGAGTCATCGTTTTTCATCCGAAAATTTATTTTTTGGACTGTACCAAAAATGATTCAAAATGTCAATTGGATCGTGCCTCATGTTGAATAACCACTTTTTAAACCCTCACAGTGACCAAAATGGCCATTTTTACAGAGTTTTGCTTATTTAAAAGCTTCAATTTTGACCCGTTTCAGTCACAGAAATTACTTTAAACACACTTATTTTAGTTGAAATTGTCATAATTCACATCCAACAGTCATTTAGAGTCAAAAGATTAAATGTTAAAATTTCATCATTATAGACCATTTTGGGAACGTTCGACATGTCCGGAGTCATCGTTTTTCATCCGAAAATTGATTTTTTGGACTGTACCAAAAATGATTCAAAATGTCAATTGGATCGTGCCTCATGTTGAATAACCACTTTTTAAACTCTCACAGTGACCAAAATGGCCATTTTTACAGAGTTTTGCTTATTTAAAAGCTTCAATTTTGACCCATTTCAGTCACAGAAATGACTTTAAACACACTTATTTTAGTTGAAAAAGTCATAATTCACATCCAACAGTCATTTAGAGTCAAAAGATTAAATGTTAAAATTTCATCATTATAGACCATTTTGGGAACGTTCGACATGTCCGGAGTCATCGTTTTTCATCCGAAAATTGATTTTTTGGACTGTACCAAAAATGATTCAAAATGTCAATTGGATCGTGCCTCATGTTGAATAACCACTTTTTAAACTCTCACAGTGACCAAAATTGCCATTTTTACAGAGTTTTGCTTACTCAAAAGCTTCAATTTTGACCCGTTTCAGTCACAGAAATGACTTTAAACACACTTATTTTAGTTGAAAAAGTCATAATTCACATCCAACAGTTATTTAGCGTCAAAAGATTAAATGTTAAAATTTCAATATTATAGACCATTTTGGGAACGTTCGACATGTCCGGAGTCATCGTTTTTCATCCGAAAATTGATTTTTTGGACTGTACCAAAAATGATTCAAAATGTCAATTGGATCGTGCCTCATGTTAAATAACCACATTTTAAAACCTCAAAGTGACCAAAATGGCCATTTTTACAGAGTTTTGCTTATTTAAAAGCTTCAATTTTGACCCGTTTCAGTCACAGAAATTACTTTAAACACACTTATTTTAGTTGAAATTGTCATAATTCACATCCAACAGTCATTTAGAGTCAAAAGATTAAATGTTAAAATTTCATCATTATAGACCATTTTGGGAACGTTCGATATGTCCGGAGTCATCGTTTTTCATCCGAAAATTGATTTTTTGGACTGTACCAAAAATGATTCAAAATGTCAATTGGATCGTGCCTCATGTTGAATAACCACTTTTTAAACCCTCACAGTGACCAAAATGGACATTTTTACAGAGTTTTGCTTATTTAAAAGCTTCAATTTTGACCCGTTTCAGTCACAGAAATGACTTTAAACACACTTAGTTGAAAAAGTCATAATTCACACCCAACAGTCATTTAGAGTCAAAAGATTAAATGTTAAAATTTCAATATTATGGACCATTTTGGGAACGTTCGACATGTCCGGAGTCATCGTTTTTCATCCGAAAATTGATTTTTTGACTGTACCAAAAATGATTCAAAATGTCAATTGGATCGTGCCTCATGTTGAATAACCACATTTTAAACCCTCACAGTGACCAAAATGGCCATTTTTACAGAGTTTTGCTTATTTAAAAGCTTCAATTTTGACCCGTTTCAGTCACAGAAATGACTTTAAACACACTTATTTTAGTTGAAATTGTCATAATTCACATCCAACAGTCATTTAGAGTCAAAAGATTAAATGTTAAAATTTCATCATTATAGACCATTTTGGGAACGTTCGACATGTCCGGAGTCATCGTTTTTCATCCGAAAATTGATTTTTTGGACTGTACCAAAAATGATTCAAAATGTCAATTGGATCGTGCCTCATGTTGAATAACCACTGTTTAAACCCTCACTGTGACCAAAATTGCCATTTTTACAGAGTTTTGCTTACTCAAAAGCTTCAATTTTGACCCGTTTCAGTCACAGAAATGACTTTAAACACACTTATTTTAGTTGAAAAAGTCATAATTCACATCCAACAGTCATTTAGAGTCAAAAGATTAAATGTTAAAATTTCATCATTATAGACCATTTTGGGAACGTTCGACATGTCTGGAGTCATCGTTTTTCATCCGAAAATTGATTTTTTGGACTGTACCAAAAATGATTCAAAATGTCAATTGGATCATGCCTCATGTTGAATAACCACTTTTTAAACTCTCACAGTGACCAAAATGGCCATTTTTACAGAGTTTTGCTTATTTAAAAGCTTCAATTTTGACCCGTTTCAGTCACAGAAATGACTTTAAACACACTTATTTTAGTTGAAAAAGTCATAATTCACATCCAACAGTTATTTAGCGTGAAAAGATTAAATGTTAAAATTTCAATATTATAGACCATTTTGGGAACGTTCGACATGTCCGGAGTCATCGTCTTTCATCCGAAAATTGATTTTTTGGACTGTACTAAAAATGATTCAAAATGTCAATTGGATCGTGCCTCATGTTAAATAACCACATTTTAAACCCTCAAAGTGACCAAAATGGCCATTTTTACAGAGTTTTGCTTATTTAAAAGCTTCAATTTTGACCCATTTCAGTCACAGAAATTACTTTAAACACACTTATTTTAGTTGAAATTGTCATAATTCACATCCAACAGTGATTTAGAGTCAAAAGATTAAATGTCAAAATTTCATCATTATAGACCATTTTGGGAACGTTCGACATGTCCGGAGTCATCGTTTTTTATCCGAAAATTGATTTTTTGGACTGTACCAAAAATGATTCAAAATGTCAATTGGATCGTGCCTCATGTTGAATAACCACTTTTTAAACCCTCAAAGTGACCAAAATGGCCATTTTTACAGAGTTTTGCTTACTCAAAAGCTTCAATTTTGACCCGTTTCAGGCACAGAAATGACTTTAAACACACTTATTTTAGTTGAAAAACTCATAATTCACATCCAACAGTCATTTAGAGTCAAAAGATTAAATGTTAAAATTTCAATATTATAGACCATTTTGGGAACGTTCGACATGTCCGGAGTCATCGTTTTTCATCCGAAAATTGATTTTTTGGACTGTACCAAAAATGATTCAAAATTTCAATTGGATCGTGCCTCATGTTGAATAACCACATTTTAAACCCTCACAGTGACCAAAATGGCCATTTTTACAGAGTTTTGCTTATTTAAAAACTTCAATTTTGACCCGTTTCAGTCACAGAAATGACTTTAAACACACTTATTTTAGTTGAAATTGTCAAAATTCACATCCAACAGTCATTTAGAGTCAAAAGATTAAATGTTAAAATTTCATCATTATAGACCATTTTGGGAACGTTCGACAAGTCCGGAGTCATCGTTTTTCATCCGAAAATTGATTTTTTGGACTGTACCAAAAATGATTCAAAATGTCAATTGGATCGTGCCTCATGTTGAATAACCACTTTTTAAACTCTCACAGTGACCAAAATGGCCATTTTTACAGAGTTTTGCTTATTTAAAAGCTTCAATTTTGACCCATTTCAGTCACAGAAATGACTTTAAACACACTTATTTTAGTTGAAAAAGTCATAATTCACATCCAACAGTCATTTAGAGTCAAAAGATTAAATGTTAAAATTTCATCATTATAGACCATTTTGGGAACGTTCGACATGTCCGGAGTCATCGTTTTTCATCCGAAAATTGATTTTTTGGACTGTACCAAAAATGATTCAAAATGTCAATTGTATCGTGCCTCATGTTGAATAACCACTTTTTAAACTCTCACAGTGACCAAAATGGCCATTTTTACAGAGTTTTGCTTATTTAAAAGCTTCAATTTTGACCCGTTTCAGTCACAGAAATGACTTTAAACACACTTATTTTAGTTGAAAAAGTCATAATTCACATCCAACAGTTATTTAGCGTCAAAAGATTAAATGTTAAAATTTTAATATTATAGACCATTTTGGGAACGTTCGACATGTCCGGAGTCATCGTTTTTCATCCGAAAATTGATTTTTTGGACTGTACCAAAAATGATTCAAAATGTCAATTGGATCGTGCCTCATGTTGAATAACCACTGTTTAAACCCTCACAGTGACCAAAATTGCCATTTTTACAGAGTTTTGCTTACTCAAAAGCTTCAATTTTGACCCGTTTCAGTCACAGAAATGACTTTAAACACACTTATTTTAGTTGAAAAAGTCATAATTCACATCCAACAGTCATTTAGAGTCAAAAGATTAAATGTTAAAATTTCATCATTATAGACCATTTTGGGAACGTTCGACATGTCTGGAGTCATCGTTTTTCATCCGAAAATTGATTTTTTAGACTGTACCAAAAATGATTCAAAATGTCAATTGGATCGTGCCTCATGTTGAATAACCACTTTTTAAACTCTCACAGTGACCAAAATGGCCATTTTTACAGAGTTTTGCTTATTTAAAAGCTTCAATTTTGACCCGTTTCAGTCACAGAAATGACTTTAAACACACTTATTTTAGTTGAAAAAGTCATAATTCACATCCAACAGTTATTTAGCGTGAAAAGATTAAATGTTAAAATTTCAATATTATAGACCATTTTGGGAACGTTCGACATGTCCGGAGTCATCGTCTTTCATCCGAAAATTGATTTTTTGGACTGTACTAAAAATGATTCAAAATGTCAATTGGATCGTGCCTCATGTTAAATAACCACATTTTAAACCCTCAAAGTGACCAAAATGGCCATTTTTACAGAGTTTTGCTTATTTAAAAGCTTCAATTTTGACCCGTTTCAGTCACAGAAATGACTTTAAACACACTTATTTTAGTTGAAAAAGTCATAATTCACATCCAACAGTCATTTAGAGTCAAAAGATTAAATGTTAAAATTTCATCATTATAGACAATTTTGGGAACGTTCGACATGTCCGGAGTCATCGTTTTTCATCCGAAAATTGATTTTTTGGACTGTACCAAAAATGATTCAAAATGTCAATTGGATCGTGCCTCATGTTGAATAACCACTTTTTAAACCCTCAAAGTGACCAAAATGGCCATTTTTACAGAGTTTTGCTTACTCAAAAGCTTCAATTTTGACCCGTTTCAGGCACAGAAATGACTTTAAACACACTTATTTTAGTTGAAAAAGTCATAATTCACATCCAACAGTCATTTAGAGTCAAAAGATTAAATGTTAAAATTTCATCATTATAGACAATTTTGGGAACGTTCGACATGTCCGGAGTCATCGTTTTTCATCCGAAAATTGATTTTTTGGACTGTACCAAAAATGATTCAAAATGTCAATTGTATCGTGCCTCATGTTGAATAACCACTTTTTAAACCCTCACAGTGACCAAAATTGCCATTCTTACAGAGTTTTGCTTACTCAAAAGCTTCAATTTTGACCCGTTTCAGGCACAGAAATGACTTTAAACACACTTATTTTAGTTGAAAAAGTCATAATTCACATCCAACAGTCATTTAGAGTTGAAAGATTAAATGTTAAAATTTCATCATTATAGACCATTTTGGGAACGTTCGACATGTCCGGAGTCATCGTTTTTCATCCGAAAATTAATTTTTTGGACTGTACCAAAAATGATTCAAAATGTCAATTGGATCGTGCCTCATGTTGAATAACCACTTTTTAAACCCTCACAGTGACCAAAATGGCCATTTTTACAGAGTTTTGCTTATTTAAAAGCTTCAATTTTGACCCGTTTCAGTCACAGAAATTACTTTAAACACACTTATTTTAGTTGAAATTGTCATAATTCACATCCAACAGTCATTTAGAGTCAAAAGATTAAATGTTAAAATTTCATCATTATAGACCATTTTGGGAACGTTCGACATGTCCGGAGTCATCGTTTTTCATCCGAAAATTAATTTTTTGGACTGTACCAAAAATGATTCAAAATGTCAATTGGATCGTGCCTCATGTTGAATAACCACTTTTTAAACCCTCACAGTGAGCAAAATGGCCATTTTTACAGAGTTTTGCTTATTTAAAAGCTTCAATTTTGACCCGTTTCAGTCACAGAAATTACTTTAAACACACTTATTTTAGTTGAAATTGTCATAATTCACATCCAACAGTCATTTAGAGTCAAAAGATTAAATGTTAAAATTTCATCATTATAGACCATTTTGGGAACGTTCGACATGTCCGGAGTCATCGTTTTTCATCCGAAAATTGATTTTTTGGACTGTACCAAAAATGATTCAAAATGTCAAATGGATCGTGCCTCATGTTGAATAACCACTTTTTAAACCCTCAAAGTGACCAAAATGGCCATTTCTACAGAGTTTTGCTTACTCAAAAGCTTCAATTTTGACCCGTTTCAGTCACAGAAATGACTTTAAACACACTTATTTTAGTTGAAAAAGTCATAATTCACATCCACAGTCATTTAGAGTCAAAAGATTAAATGTTGAAATTTCATCATTATAGACCATTTTGGGAACGTTCGACATGTCCGGAGTCATCGTTTTTCATCCGAAAATTGATTTTTTGGACTGTACCAAAAATGATTCAAACTGTCAATTGGATCGTGCCTCATGTTGAATAACCACTTTTTAAACCCTCACAGTGACCAAAATGGCCATTTTTACAGAGTTTTGCTTATTTAAAAGCTTAATTTTGACCCGTTGCAGTCACAGAAATGACTTTAAACACACTTATTTTAGTTGAAAAAGTCATAATTCACATCCAACAGTCATTTAGAGTCAAAAGATTAAATGTTAAAATTTCATCATTATAGACAATTTTGGGAACGTTCGACATGTCCGGAGTCATCGTTTTTCATCCGAAAATTGATTTTTTGGACTGTACCAAAAATGATTCAAAATGTCAATTGGATCGTGCCTCATGTTGAATAACCACTTTTTAAACCCTCAAAGTGACCAAAATGGCCATTTTTACAGAGTTTTGCTTACTCAAAAGCTTCAATTTTGACCCGTTTCAGGCACAGAAATGACTTTAAACACACTTATTTTAGTTGAAAAAGTCATAATTCACATCCAACAGTCATTTAGAGTCAAAAGATTAAATGTTAAAATTTCATCATTATAGACAATTTTGGGAACGTTCGACATGTCCGGAGTCATCGTTTTTCATCCGAAAATTGATTTTTTGGACTGTACCAAAAATGATTCAAAATGTCAATTGTATTGTGCCTCATGTTGAATAACCACTTTTTAAACCCTCACAGTGACCAAAATTGCCATTCTTACAGAGTTTTGCTTACTCAAAAGCTTCAATTTTGACCCGTTTCAGGCACAGAAATGACTTTAAACACACTTATTTTAGTTGAAAAAGTCATAATTCACATCCAACAGTCATTTAGAGTTAAAAGATTAAATGTTAAAATTTCATCATTATAGACCATTTTGGGAACGTTCGACATGTCCGGAGTCATCGTTTTTCATCCGAAAATTAATTTTTTGGACTGTACCAAAAATGATTCAAAATGTCAATTGGATCGTGCCTCATGTTGAATAACCACTTTTTAAACCCTCACAGTGACCAAAATGGCCATTTTTACAGAGTTTTGCTTATTTAAAAGCTTCAATTTTGACCCGTTTCAGTCACAGAAATGACTTTAAACACACTTATTTTAGTTGAAAAAGTCATAATTCACATCCAACAGTCATTTATAGTCAAAAGATTAAATGTTAAAATTTCAATATTATAGACCATTTTGGGAACGTTCGACATGTCCGGAGTCATCGTTTTTCATCCGAAAATAGATTTTTTGGACTGTACCAAAAATGATTCAAAATGTCAATTGAATCGTGCCTCATGTTGAATAACCACATTTTAAACTCTCACAGTGAGCAAAATGGCCATTTTTACAGAGTTTTGCTTATTTAAAAGCTTCAATTTTGACCCGTTTCAGTCACAGAAATTACTTTAAACACACTTATTTTAGTTGAAATTGTCATAATTCACATCCAACAGTCATTTAGAGTCAAAAGATTAAATGTTAAAATTTCATCATTATAGACCATTTTGGGAACGTTCGACATGTCCGGAGTCATCGTTTTTCATCCGAAAATTGATTTTTTGGACTGTACCAAAAATGATTCAAAATGTCAATTGGATCGTGCCTCATGTTGAATAACCACTTTTTAAACCCTCAAAGTGACCAAAATGGCCATTTCTACAGAGTTTTGCTTACTCAAAAGCTTCAATTTTGACCCGTTTCAGTCACAGAAATGACTTTAAACACACTTATTTTAGTTGAAAAAGTCATAATTCACATCCAACAGTCATTTAGAGTCAAAAGATTACATGTTAAAATTTCAATATTATAGACCATTTTGGGAACGTTCGACATGTCCGGAGTCATCGTTTTTCATCCGAAAATTGATTTTTTGGACTGTACCAAAAATGATTCAAAATGTCAATTGGATCGTGCCTCATGTTGAATAACCACATTTTAAACCCTCACAGTGACCAAAATGGCCATTTTTACAGAGTTTTGCTTATTTAAAAGCTTCAATTTTGACCCGTTTCAGTCACAGAAATGACTTTAAACACACTTATTTTAGTTGAAATTGTCAAAATTCACATCCAACAGTCATTTAGAGTCAAAAGATTAAATGTTAAAATTTCATCATTATAGACCATTTTGGGAACGTTCGACATGTCCGGAGTCATCGTTTTTCATCCGAAAATTGATTTTTTGGACTGTACCAAAAATGATTCAAAATGTCAATTGGATCGTGCCTCATGTTGAATAACCACTTTTTAAACTCTCACAGTGACCAAAATGGCCATTTTTACAGAGTTTTGCTTATTTAAAAGCTTCAATTTTGACCCATTTCAGTCACAGAAATGACTTTAAACACACTTATTTTAGTTGAAAAAGTCATAATTCACATCCAACAGTCATTTAGAGTCAAAAGATTAAATGTTAAAATTTCATCATTATAGACCATTTTGGGAACGTTCGACATGTCCGGAGTCATCGTTTTTCATCCGAAAATTGATTTTTTGGACTGTACCAAAAATGATTCAAAATGTCAATTGGATCGTGCCTCATGTTGAATAACCACTTTTTAAACTCTCACAGTGACCAAAATGGCCATTTTTACAGAGTTTTGCTTATTTAAAAGCTTCAATTTTGACCCGTTTCAGTCACAGAAATGACTTTAAACACACTTATTTTAGTTGAAAAAGTCATAATTCACATCCAACAGTTATTTAGCGTCAAAAGATTAAATGTTAAAATTTCAATATTATAGACCATTTTGGGAACGTTCGACATGTCCGGAGTCATCGTTTTTCATCCGAAAATTGATTTTTTGGACTGTACCAAAAATGATTCAAAATGTCAATTGGATCGTGCCTCATGTTAAATAACCACATTTTAAAACCTCAAAGTGACCAAAATGGCCATTTTTACAGAGTTTTGCTTATTTAAAAGCTTCAATTTTGACCCGTTTCAGTCACAGAAATTACTTTAAACACACTTATTTTAGTTGAAATTGTCATAATTCACATCCAACAGTCATTTAGAGTCAAAAGATTAAATGTTAAAATTTCATCATTATAGACCATTTTGGGAACGTTCGACATGTCCGGAGTCATCGTTTTTCATCCGAAAATTGATTTTTTGGACTGTACCAAAAATGATTCAAAATGTCAATTGGATCGTGCCTCATGTTGAATAACCACTTTTTAAACCCTCACAGTGACCAAAATGGACATTTTTACAGAGTTTTGCTTATTTAAAAGCTTCAATTTTGACCCGTTTCAGTCACAGAAATGACTTTAAACACACTTATTTTAGTTGAAAAAGTCATAATTCACATCCAACAGTCATTTAGAGTCAAAAGATTAAATGTTAAAATTTCAATATTATAGACCATTTTGGGAACGTTCGACATGTCTGGAGTCATCGTTTTTCATCCGAAAATTGATTTTTTGACTGTACCAAAAATGATTCAAAATGTCAATTGGATCGTGCCTCATGTTGAATAACCACATTTTAAACCCTCACAGTGACCAAAATGGCCATTTTTACAGAGTTTTGCTTATTTAAAAGCTTCAATTTTGACCCGTTTCAGTCACAGAAATGACTTTAAACACACTTATTTTAGTTGAAATTGTCATAATTCACATCCAACAGTCATTTAGAGTCAAAAGATTAAATGTTAAAATTTCATCATTATAGACCATTTTGGGAACGTTCGACATGTCCGGAGTCATCGTTTTTCATCCGAAAATTGATTTTTTGGACTGTACCAAAAATGATTCAAAATGTCAATTGGATCGTGCCTCATGTTGAATAACCACTGTTTAAACCCTCACAGTGACCAAAATTGCCATTTTTACAGAGTTTTGCTTACTCAAAAGCTTCAATTTTGACCCGTTTCAGTCACAGAAATGACTTTAAACACACTTATTTTAGTTGAAAAAGTCATAATTCACATCCAACAGTCATTTAGAGTCAAAAGATTAAATGTTAAAATTTCATCATTATAGACCATTTTGGGAACGTTCGACATGTCTGGAGTCATCGTTTTTCATCCGAAAATTGATTTTTTAGACTGTACCAAAAATGATTCAAAATGTCAATTGGATCGTGCCTCATGTTGAATAACCACTTTTTAAACTCTCACAGTGACCAAAATGGCCATTTTTACAGAGTTTTGCTTATTTAAAAGCTTCAATTTTGACCCGTTTCAGTCACAGAAATGACTTTAAACACACTTATTTTAGTTGAAAAAGTCATAATTCACATCCAACAGTTATTTAGCGTGAAAAGATTAAATGTTAAAATTTCAATATTATAGACCATTTTGGGAACGTTCGACATGTCCGGAGTCATCGTCTTTCATCCGAAAATTGATTTTTTGGACTGTACTAAAAATGATTCAAAATGTCAATTGGATCGTGCCTCATGTTAAATAACCACATTTTAAACCCTCAAAGTGACCAAAATGGCCATTTTTACAGAGTTTTGCTTATTTAAAAGCTTCAATTTTGACCCGTTTCAGTCACAGAAATTACTTTAAACACACTTATTTTAGTTGAAATTGTCATAATTCACATCCAACAGTGATTTAGAGTCAAAAGATTAAATGTCAAAATTTCATCATTATAGACCATTTTGGGAACGTTCGACATGTCCGGAGTCATCGTTTTTTATCCGAAAATTGATTTTTTGGACTGTACCAAAAATGATTCAAAATGTCAATTGGATCGTGCCTCATGTTGAATAACCACTTTTTAAACCCTCAAAGTGACCAAAATGGCCATTTTTACAGAGTTTTGCTTACTCAAAAGCTTCAATTTTGACCCGTTTCAGGCACAGAAATGACTTTAAACACACTTATTTTAGTTGAAAAAGTCATAATTCACATCCAACAGTCATTTAGAGTCAAAAGATTAAATGTTAAAATGTCATCATTATAGACAATTTTGGGAACGTTCGACATGTCCGGAGTCATCGTTTTTCATCCGAAAATTGATTTTTTGGACTGTACCAAAAATGATTCAAAATGTCAATTGGATCGTGCCTCATGTTGAATAACCACTTTTTAAACCCTCACAGTGACCAAAATTGCCATTTTTACAGAGTTTTGCTTACTCAAAAGCTTCAATTTTGACCCGTTTCAGGCACAGAAATGACTTTAAACACACTTATTTTAGTTGAAAAACTCATAATTCACATCCAACAGTCATTTAGAGTCAAAAGATTAAATGTTAAAATTTCAATATTATAGACCATTTTGGGAACGTTCGACATGTCCGGAGTCATCGTTTTTCATCCGAAAATTGATTTTTTGGACTGTACCAAAAATGATTCAAAATTTCAATTGGATCGTGCCTCATGTTGAATAACCACATTTTAAACCCTCACAGTGACCAAAATGGCCATTTTTACAGAGTTTTGCTTATTTAAAAGCTTCAATTTTGACCCGTTTCAGTCACAGAAATGACTTTAAACACACTTATTTTAGTTGAAATTGTCAAAATTCACATCCAACAGTCATTTAGAGTCAAAAGATTAAATGTTAAAATTTCATCATTATAGACCATTTTGGGAACGTTCGACATGTCCGGAGTCATCGTTTTACATCCGAAAATTGATTTTTTGGACTGTACCAAAAATGATTCAAAATGTCAATTGGATCGTGCCTCATGTTGAATAACCACTTTTTAAACTCTCACAGTGACCAAAATGGCCATTTTTACAGAGTTTTGCTTATTTAAAAGCTTCAATTTTGACCCATTTCAGTCACAGAAATGACTTTAAACACACTTATTTTAGTTGAAAAAGTCATAATTCACATCCAACAGTCATTTAGAGTCAAAAGATTAAATGTTAAAATTTCATCATTATAGACCATTTTGGGAACGTTCGACATGTCCGGAGTCATCGTTTTTCATCCGAAAATTGATTTTTTGGACTGTACCAAAAATGATTCAAAATGTCAATTGGATCGTGCCTCATGTTGAATAACCACTTTTTAAACTCTCACAGTGACCAAAATGGCCATTTTTACAGAGTTTTGCTTATTTAAAAGCTTCAATTTTGACCCGTTTCAGTCACAGAAATGACTTTAAACACACTTATTTTAGTTGAAAAAGTCATAATTCACATCCAACAGTTATTTAGCGTCAAAAGATTAAATGTTAAAATTTCAATATTATAGACCATTTTGGGAACGTTCGACATGTCCGGAGTCATCGTTTTTCATCCGAAAATTGATTTTTTGGACTGTACCAAAAATGATTCAAAATGTCAATTGGATCGTGCCTCATGTTAAATAACCACATTTTAAAACCTCAAAGTGACCAAAATGGCCATTTTTACAGAGTTTTGCTTATTTAAAAGCTTCAATTTTGACCCGTTTCAGTCACAGAAATTACTTTAAACACACTTATTTTAGTTGAAATTGTCATAATTCACATCCAACAGTCATTTAGAGTCAAAAGATTAAATGTTAAAATTTCATCATTATAGACCATTTTGGGAACGTTCGACATGTCCGGAGTCATCGTTTTTCATCTGAAAATTGATTTTTTGGACTGTACCAAAAATGATTCAAAATGTCAATTGGATCGTGCCTCATGTTGAATAACCACTTTTTAAACCCTCACAGTGACCAAAATGGACATTTTTACAGAGTTTTGCTTATTTAAAAGCTTCAATTTTGACCCGTTTCAGTCACAGAAATGACTTTAAACACACTTATTTTAGTTGAAAAAGTCATAATTCACATCCAACAGTCATTTAGAGTCAAAAGATTAAATGTTAAAATTTCAATATTATAGACCATTTTGGGAACGTTCGACATGTCCGGAGTCATCGTTTTTCATCCGAAAATTGATTTTTTGACTGTACCAAAAATGATTCAAAATGTCAATTGGATCGTGCCTCATGTTGAATAACCACATTTTAAACCCTCACAGTGACCAAAATGGCCATTTTTACAGAGTTTTGCTTATTTAAAAGCTTCAATTTTGACCCGTTTCAGTCACAGAAATGACTTTAAACACACTTATTTTAGTTGAAATTGTCATAATTCACATCCAACAGTCATTTAGAGTCAAAAGATTAAATGTTAAAATTTCATCATTATAGACCATTTTGGGAACGTTCGACATGTCCGGAGTCATCGTTTTTCATCCGAAAATTGATTTTTTGGACTGTACCAAAAATGATTCAAAATGTCAATTGGATCGTGCCTCATGTTGAATAACCACTGTTTAAACCCTCACAGTGACCAAAATTGCCATTTTTACAGAGTTTTGCTTACTCAAAAGCTTCAATTTTGACCCGTTTCAGTCACAGAAATGACTTTAAACACACTTATTTTAGTTGAAAAAATCATAATTCACATCCAACAGTCATTTAGAGTCAAAAGATTAAATGTTAAAATTTCATCATTATAGACCATTTTGGGAACGTTCGACATGTCTGGAGTCATCGTTTTTCATCCGAAAATTGATTTTTTGGACTGTACCAAAAATGATTCAAAATGTCAATTGGATCGTGCCTCATGTTGAATAACCACTTTTTAAACTCTCACAGTGACCAAAATGGCCATTTTTACAGAGTTTTGCTTATTTAAAAGCTTCAATTTTGACCCGTTTCAGTCACAGAAATGACTTTAAACACACTTATTTTAGTTGAAAAAGTCATAATTCACATCCAACAGTTATTTAGCGTGAAAAGATTAAATGTTAAAATTTCAATATTATAGACCATTTTGGGAACGTTCGACATGTCCGGAGTCATCGTCTTTCATCCGAAAATTGATTTTTTGGACTGTACTAAAAATGATTCAAAATGTCAATTGGATCGTGCCTCATGTTAAATAACCACATTTTAAACCCTCAAAGTGACCAAAATGGCCATTTTTACAGAGTTTTGCTTATTTAAAAGCTTCAATTTTGACCCGTTTCAGTCACAGAAATTACTTTAAACACACTTATTTTAGTTGAAATTGTCATAATTCACATCCAACAGTGATTTAGAGTCAAAAGATTAAATGTCAAAATTTCATCATTATAGACCATTTTGGGAACGTTCGACATGTCCGGAGTCATCGTTTTTCATCCGAAAATTGATTTTTTGGACTGTACCAAAAATGATTCAAAATGTCAATTGGATCGTGCCTCATGTTGAATAACCACTTTTTAAACCCTCACAGTGACCAAAATTGCCATTTTTACAGAGTTTTGCTTACTCAAAAGCTTCAATTTTGACCCGTTTCAGGCACAGAAATGACTTTAAACACACTTATTTTAGTTGAAAAACTCATAATTCACATCCAACAGTCATTTAGAGTCAAAAGATTAAATGTTAAAATTTCAATATTATAGACCATTTTGGGAACGTTCGACACGTCCAGAGTCATCGTTTTTCATCCGAAAATTGATTTTTTGGACTGTACCAAAAATGATTCAAAATTTCAATTGGATCGTGCCTCATGTTGAATAACCACATTTTAAACCCTCACAGTGACCAAAATGGCCATTTTTACAGAGTTTTGCTTACTCAAAACCTTCAATTTTGACCCGTTTCAGTCACAGAAATGACTTTAAACACACTTATTTTAGTTGAAAAAGTCATAATTCACATCCAACAGTCATTTAGAGTCAAAAGATTAAATGTTAAAATTTCATCATTATAGACCATTTTGGGAACGTTCGACATGTCCGGAGTCATCGTTTTTCATCCGAAAATTGATTTTTTGGACTGTACCAAAAATGATTCAAAATGTCAATTGGATCGTGCCTCATGTTGAATAACCACTTTTTAAACTCTCACAGTGACCAAAATGGCCATTTTTACAGAGTTTTGCTTATTTAAAAGCTTCAATTTTGACCCGTTTCAGTCACAGAAATTACTTTAAACACACTTATTTTAGTTGAAATTGTCATAATTCACATCCAACAGTGATTTAGAGTCAAAAGATTAAATGTCAAAATTTCATCATTATAGACCATTTTGGGAACGTTCGACATGTCCGGAGTCATCGTTTTTTATCCGAAAATTGATTTTTTGGACTGTACCAAAAATGATTCAAAATGTCAATTGGATCGTGCCTCATGTTGAATAACCACTTTTTAAACCCTCAAAGTGACCAAAATGGCCATTTTTACAGAGTTTTGCTTACTCAAAAGCTTCAATTTTGACCCGTTTCAGGCACAGAAATGACTTTAAACACACTTATTTTAGTTGAAAAAGTCATAATTCACATCCAACAGTCATTTAGAGTCAAAAGATTAAATGTTAAAATTTCATCATTATAGACAATTTTGGGAACGTTCGACATGTCCGGAGTCATCGTTTTTCATCCGAAAATTGATTTTTTGGACTGTACCAAAAATGATTCAAAATGTCAATTGGATCGTGCCTCATGTTGAATAACCACTTTTTAAACCCTCACAGTGACCAAAATTGCCATTTTTACAGAGTTTTGCTTACTCAAAAGCTTCAATTTTGACCCGTTTCAGGCACAGAAATGACTTTAAACACACTTATTTTAGTTGAAAAAGTCATAATTCACATCCAACAGTCATTTAGAGTTAAAAGATTAAATGTTAAAATTTCATCATTATAGACCATTTTGGGAACGTTCGACATGTCCGGAGTCATCGTTTTTCATCCGAAAATTAATTTTTTGGACTGTACCAAAAATGATTCAAAATGTCAATTGGATCGTGCCTCATGTTGAATAACCACTTTTTAAACCCTCACAGTGACCAAAATGGCCATTTTTACAGAGTTTTGCTTATTTAAAAGCTTCAATTTTGACCCGTTTCAGTCACAGAAATTACTTTAAACACACTTATTTTAGTTGAAATTGTCATAATTCACATCCAACAGTCATTTAGAGTCAAAAGATTAAATGTTAAAATTTCATCATTATAGACCATTTTGGGAACGTTCGACATGTCCGGAGTCATCGTTTTTCATCCGAAAATTGATTTTTTGGACTGTACCAAAAATGATTCAAAATGTCAATTGGATCGTGCCTCATGTTGAATAACCACTTTTTAAACCCTCAAAGTGACCAAAATGGCCATTTTTACAGAGTTTTGCTTACTCAAAAGCTTCAATTTTGACCCGTTTCAGTCACAGAAATGACTTTAAACACACTTATTTTAGTTGAAAAAGTCATAATTCACATCCACAGTCATTTAGAGTCAAAAGATTAAATGTTGAAATTTCATCATTATAGACCATTTTGGGAACGTTCGACATGTCCGGAGTCATCGTTTTTCATCCGAAAATTGATTTTTTGGACTGTACCAAAAATGATTCAAAATGTCAATTGGATCGTGCCTCATGTTGAATAACCACTTTTTAAACCCTCACAGTGACCAAAATGGCCATTTTTACAGAGTTTTGCTTATTTAAAAGCTTAATTTTGACCCGTTTCAGTCACAGAAATGACTTTAAACACACTTATTTTAGTTGAAAAAGTCATAATTCACATCCAACAGTCATTTAGAGTCAAAAGATTACATGTTAAAATTTAAATATTATAGACCATTTTGGGAACGTTCGACATGTCCGGAGTCATCGTTTTTCATCCGAAAATTGATTTTTTGGACTGTACCAAAAATGATTCAAAATGTCAATTGGATCGTGCCTCATGTTGAATAACCACATTTTAAACCCTCACAGTGACCAAAATGGCCATTTTTACAGAGTTTTGCTTATTTAAAAGCTTCAATTTTGACCCGTTTCAGTCACAGAAATGACTTTAAACACACTTATTTTAGTTGAAATTGTCAAAATTCACATCCAACAGTCATTTAGAGTCAAAAGATTAAATGTTAAAATTTCATCATTATAGACCATTTTGGGAACGTTCGACATGTCCGGAGTCATCGTTTTTCATCCGAAAATTGATTTTTTGGACTGTACCAAAAATGATTCAAAATGTCAATTGGATCGTGCCTCATGTTGAATAACCACTTTTTAAACTCTCACAGTGACCAAAATGGCCATTTTTACAGAGTTTTGCTTATTTAAAAGCTTCAATTTTGACCCATTTCAGTCACAGAAATGACTTTAAACACACTTATTTTAGTTGAAAAAGTCATAATTCACATCCAACAGTCATTTAGAGTCAAAAGATTAAATGTTAAAATTTCATCATTATAGACCATTTTGGGAACGTTCGACATGTCCGGAGTCATCGTTTTTCATCCGAAAATTGATTTTTTGGACTGTACCAAAAATGATTCAAAATGTCAATTGGATCGTGCCTCATGTTGAATAACCACTTTTTAAACTCTCACAGTGACCAAAATGGCCATTTTTACTGAGTTTTGCTTATTTAAAAGCTTCAATTTTGACCCGTTTCAGTCACAGAAATGACTTTAAACACACTTATTTTAGTTGAAAAAGTCATAATTCACATCCAACAGTTATTTAGCGTCAAAAGATTAAATGTTAAAATTTCAATATTATAGACCATTTTGGGAACGTTCGACATGTCCGGAGTCATCGTTTTTCATCCGAAAATTGATTTTTTGGACTGTACCAAAAATGATTCAAAATGTCAATTGGATCGTGCCTCATGTTAAATAACCACATTTTAAAACCTCAAAGTGACCAAAATGGCCATTTTTACAGAGTTTTGCTTATTTAAAAGCTTCAATTTTGACCCGTTTCAGTCACAGAAATTACTTTAAACACACTTATTTTAGGTGAAATTGTCATAATTCACATCCAACAGTCATTTAGAGTCAAAAGAATAAATGTTAAAATTTCATCATTATAGACCATTTTGGGAACGTTCGACATGTCCGGAGTCATCGTTTTTCATCCGAAAATTGATTTTTTGGACTGTACCAAAAATGATTCAAAATGTCAATTGGATCGTGCCTCATGTTGAATAACCACTTTTTAAACTCTCACAGTGACCAAAATGGCCATTTTTACAGAGTTTTGCTTATTTAAAAGCTTCAATTTTGACCCATTTCAGTCACAGAAATGACTTTAAACACACTTATTTTAGTTGAAAAAGTCATAATTCACATCCAACAGTCATTTAGAGTCAAAAGATTAAATGTTAAAATTTCATCATTATAGACCATTTTGGGAACGTTCGACATGTCCGGAGTCATCGTTTTTCATCCGAAAATTGATTTTTTGGACTGTACCAAAAATGATTCAAAATGTCAATTGGATCGTGCCTCATGTTGAATAACCACTTTTTAAACTCTCACAGTGACCAAAATGGCCATTTTTACTGAGTTTTGCTTATTTAAAAGCTTCAATTTTGACCCGTTTCAGTCACAGAAATGACTTTAAACACACTTATTTTAGTTGAAAAAGTCATAATTCACATCCAACAGTTATTTAGCGTCAAAAGATTAAATGTTAAAATTTCAATATTATAGACCATTTTGGGAACGTTCGACATGTCCGGAGTCATCGTTTTTCATCCGAAAATTGATTTTTTGGACTGTACCAAAAATGATTCAAAATGTCAATTGGATCGTGCCTCATGTTAAATAACCACATTTTAAAACCTCAAAGTGACCAAAATGGCCATTTTTACAGAGTTTTGCTTATTTAAAAGCTTCAATTTTGACCCGTTTCAGTCACAGAAATTACTTTAAACACACTTATTTTAGGTGAAATTGTCATAATTCACATCCAACAGTCATTTAGAGTCAAAAGAATAAATGTTAAAATTTCATCATTATAGACCATTTTGGGAACGTTCGACATGTCCGGAGTCATCGTTTTTCATCCAAAAATTGATTTTTTGGACTGTACCAAAAATGATTCAAAATGTCAATTGGATCGTGCCTCATGTTGAATAACCACTTTTTAAACCCTCACAGTGACCAAAATGGACATTTTTACAGAGTTTTGCTTATTTAAAAGCTTCAATTTTGACCCGTTTCAGTCACAGAAATGACTTTAAACACACTTATTTTAGTTGAAAAAGTCATAATTCACATCCAACAGTCATTTAGAGTCAAAAGATTAAATGTTAAAATTTCAATATTATAGACCATTTTGGGAACGTTCGACATGTCCGGATTCATCGTTTTTCATCCGAAAATTGATTTTTTGACTGTACCAAAAATGATTCAAAATGTCAATTGGATCGTGCCTCATGTTGAATAACCACATTTTAAACCCTCACAGTGACCAAAATGGCCATTTTTACAGAGTTTTGCTTATTTAAAAGCTTCAATTTTGA
Source organism: Lissotriton vulgaris (assembly GCF_964263255.1). Taxonomy (NCBI): domain Eukaryota; kingdom Metazoa; phylum Chordata; class Amphibia; order Caudata; family Salamandridae; genus Lissotriton; species Lissotriton vulgaris. Next base: position 111,292 of record NW_028243340.1, on the reverse strand, counting down.
CCCGTTTCAGTCACAGAAATGACTTTAAACACACTTATTTTAGTTGAAATTGTCATAATTCACATCCAACAGTCATTTAGAGTCAAAAGATTAAATGTTAAAATTTCATCATTATAGACCATTTTGGGAACGTTCGACATGTCCGGAGTCATCGTTTTTCATCCGAAAATTGATTTTTTGGACTGTACCAAAAATGATTCAAAATGTCAATTGGATCGTGCCTCATGTTGAATAACCACTGTTTAAACCCTCACAGTGACCAAAATTGCCATTTTTACAGAGTTTTGCTTACTCAAAAGCTTCAATTTTGACCCGTTTCAGTCACAGAAATGACTTTAAACACACTTATATTAGTTGAAAAAGTCATAATTCACATCCAACAGTCATTTAGAGTCAAAAGATTAAATGTTAAAATTTCATCATTATAGACCATTTTGGGAACGTTCGACATGTCTGGAGTCATCGTTTTTCATCCGAAAATTGATTTTTTGGACTGTACCAAAAATGATTCAAAATGTCAATTGAATCGTGCCTCATGTTGAATAACCACTTTTTAAACTCTCACAGTGACCAAAATGGCCATTTTTACAGAGTTTTGCTTATTTAAAAGCTTCAATTTTGACCCGTTTCAGTCACAGAAATGACTTTAAACACACTTATTTTAGTTGAAAAAGTCATAATTCACATCCAACAGTTATTTAGCGTGAAAAGATTAAATGTAAAAATTTCAATATTATAGACCATTTTGGGAACGTTCGACATGTCTGGAGTCATCGTTTTTCATCCGAAAATTGATTTTTTGGACTGTACTAAAAATGATTCAAAATGTCAATTGGATCGTGCCTCATGTTAAATAACCACATTTTAAACCCTCAAAGTGACCAAAATGGCCATTTTTACAGAGTTTTGCTTATTTAAAAGCTTCAATTTTGACCCGTTTCAGTCACAGAAATTACTTTAAACACACTTATTTTAGTTGAAATTGTCATAATTCACATCCAACAGTGATTTAGAGTCAAAAGATTAAATGTCAAAATTTCATCATTATAGACCATTTTGGGAACGTTCGACATGTCCGGAGTCATCGTTTTTTATCCGAAAATTGATTTTTTGGACTGTACCAAAAATGATTCAAAATGTCAATTGGATCGTGCCTCATGTTGAATAACCACTTTTTAAACCCTCAAAGTGACCAAAATGGCCATTTTTACAGAGTTTTGCTTACTCAAAAGCTTCAATTTTGACCCGTTTCAGGCACAGAAATGACTTTAAACACACTTATTTTAGTTGAAAAAGTCATAATTCACATCCAACAGTCATTTAGAGTCAAAAGATTAAATGTTAAAATTTCATCATTATAGACAATTTTGGGAACGTTCGACATGTCCGGAGTCATCGTTTTTCATCCGAAAATTGATTTTTTGGACTGTACCAAAAATGATTCAAAATGTCAATTGGATCGTGCCTCATGTTGAATAACCACTTTTTAAACCCTCACAGTGACCAAAATTGCCATTTTTACAGAGTTTTGCTTACTCAAAAGCTTCAATTTTGACCCGTTTCAGGCACAGAAATGACTTTAAACACACTTATTTTAGTTGAAAAACTCATAATTCACATCCAACAGTCATTTAGAGTCAAAAGATTAAATGTTAAAATTTCATCATTATAGACCATTTTGGGAACGTTCGACATGTCTGGAGTCATCGTTTTTCATCCGAAAATTGATTTTTTGGACTGTACCAAAAATGATTCAAAATGTCAATTGGATCGTGCCTCATGTTGAATAACCACTTTTTAAACTCTCACAGTGACCAAAATGGCCATTTTTACAGAGTTTTGCTTATTTAAAAGCTTCAATTTTGACCCGTTTCAGTCACAGAAATGACTTTAAACACACTTATTTTAGTTGAAAAAGTCATAATTCACATCCAACAGTTATTTAGCGTCAAAAGATTAAATGTTAAAATTTCAATATTATAGACCATTTTGGGAACGTTCGACATGTCCGGAGTCATCGTTTTTCATCCGAAAATTGATTTTTTGGACTGTACCAAAAATGATTCAAAATGTCAATTGGATCGTGCCTCATGTTAAATAACCACATTTTAAAACCTCAAAGTGACCAAAATGGCCATTTTTACAGAGTTTTGCTTATTTAAAAGCTTCAATTTTGACCCGTTTCAGTCACAGAAATTACTTTAAACACACTTATTTTAGGTGAAATTGTCATAATTCACATCCAACAGTCATTTAGAGTCAAAAGAATAAATGTTAAAATTTCATCATTATAGACCATTTTGGGAACGTTCGACATGTCCGGAGTCATCGTTTTTCATCCGAAAATTGATTTTTTGGACTGTACCAAAAATGATTCAAAATGTCAATTGGATCGTGCCTCATGTTGAATAACCACTTTTTAAACCCTCACAGTGACCAAAATGGACATTTTTACAGAGTTTTGCTTATTTAAAAGCTTCAATTTTGACCCGTTTCAGTCACAGAAATGACTTTAAACACACTTATTTTAGTTGAAAAAGTCATAATTCACATCCAACAGTCATTTAGAGTCAAAAGATTAAATGTTAAAATTTCAATATTATAGACCATTTTGGGAACGTTCGACATGTCCGGATTCATCGTTTTTCATCCGAAAATTGATTTTTTGACTGTACCAAAAATGATTCAAAATGTCAATTGGATCGTGCCTCATGTTGAATAACCACATTTTAAACCCTCACAGTGACCAAAATGGCCATTTTTACAGAGTTTTGCTTATTTAAAAGCTTCAATTTTGACCCGTTTCAGTCACAGAAATGACTTTAAACACACTTATTTTAGTTGAAATTGTCATAATTCACATCCAACAGTCATTTAGAGTCAAAAGATTAAATGTTAAAATTTCATCATTATAGACCATTTTGGGAACGTTCGACATGTCCGGAGTCATCGTTTTTCATCCGAAAATTGATTTTTTGGACTGTACCAAAAATGATTCAAAATGTCAATTGGATCGTGCCTCATGTTGAATAACCACTGTTTAAACCCTCACAGTGACCAAAATTGCCATTTTTACAGAGTTTTGCTTACTCAAAAGCTTCAATTTTGACCCGTTTCAGTCACAGAAATGACTTTAAACACACTTATTTTAGTTGAAAAAGTCATAATTCACATCCAACAGTGATTTAGAGTCAAAAGATTAAATGTCAAAATTTCATCATTATAGACCATTTTGGGAACGTTCGACATGTCCGGAGTCATCGTTTTTTATCCGAAAATTGATTTTTTGGACTGTACCAAAAATGATTCAAAATTTCAATTGGATCGTGCCTCATGTTGAATAACCACATTTTAAACCCTCACAGTGACCAAAATGGCCATTTTTACAGAGTTTTGCTTACTCAAAAGCTTCAATTTTGACCCGTTTCAGTCACAGAAATGACTTTAAACACACTTATTTTAGTTGAAAAAGTCATAATTCACATCCAACAGTCATTTAGAGTCAAAAGATTAAATGTTAAAATTTCATCATTATAGACCATTTTGGGAACGTTCGACATGTCCGGAGTCATCGTTTTTCATCCGAAAATTGATTTTTTGGACTGTACCAAAAATGATTCAAAATGTCAATTGGATCGTGCCTCATGTTGAATAACCACTTTTTAAACTCTCACAGTGACCAAAATGGCCATTTTTACAGAGTTTTGCTTATTTAAAAGCTTCAATTTTGACCCGTTTCAGTCACAGAAATGACTTTAAACACACTTATTTTAGTTGAAAAAGTCATAATTCACATCCAACAGTTATTTAGCATCAAAAGATTAAATGTTAAAATTTCAATATTATAGACCATTTTGGGAACGTTCGACATGTCCGGAGTCATCGTTTTTCATCCGAAAATTGATTTTTTGGACTGTACCAAAAATGATTCAAAATGTCAATTGGATCGTGCCTCATGTTAAATAACCACATTTTAAACCCTCAAAGTGACCAAAATGGCCATTTTTACAGAGTTTTGCTTATTTAAAAGCTTCAATTTTGACCCGTTTCAGTCACAGAAATTACTTTAAACACACTTATTTTAGTTGAAATTGTCATAATTCACATCCAACAGTGATTTAGAGTCAAAAGATTAAATGTCAAAATTTCATCATTATAGACCATTTTGGGAACGTTCGACATGTCCGGAGTCATCGTTTTTTATCCGAAAATTGATTTTTTGGACTGTACCAAAAATGATTCAAAATTTCAATTAGATCGTGCCTCATGTTGAATAACCACATTTTAAACCCTCACAGTGACCAAAATTGCCATTTTTACAGAGTTTTGCTTATTTAAAAGCTTCAATTTTGACCCGTTTCAGTCACAGAAATGACTTTAAACACACTTATTTTAGTTGAAATTGTCATAATTCACTTCCAAAAGTCATTTAGAGTCAAAAGATTAAATGTTAAAATTTCATCATTATAGACCATTTTGGGAACGTTCGACATGTCCGGAGTCATCGTTTTTCATCCGAAAATTGATTTTTTGGACTGTACCAAAAATGATTCAAAATGTCAATTGGATCGTGCCTCATGTTGAATAACCACTTTTTAAACTCTCACAGTGACCAAAATTGCCATTTATACAGAGTTTTGCTTACTCAAAAGCTTCAATTTTGACCCGTTTCAGGCACAGAAATGACTTTAAACATACTTATTTTAGTTGAAAAAGTCATAATTCACATCCAACAGTCATTTAGAGTAAAAAGATTAAATGTTAAAATTTCATCATTATAGACCATTTCGGGAACGTTCGACATGTCCGGAGTCATCGTTTTTCATCAGAAAAATGATTTTTTGGACTGTACCAAAAATGATTAAAAATGTCAATTGGATCGTGCCTCATGTTGAATAACCACTTTTTAAACCCTCACAGTGACCAAAATTGCCATTTTTACAGAGTTTTGCTTACTCAAAAGCTTCAATTTTGACCCGTTTCAGGCACAGAAATGACTTTAAACACACTTATTTTAGTTGAAAAAGTCATAATTCACATCCAACAGTCATTTAGAGTCAAAAGATTAAATGTTAAAATTTCATCATTATAGACCATTTTGGGAACGTTCGACATGTCCGGAGTCATCGTTTTTCATCCGAAAATTGATTTTTTGGACTGTACCAAAAATGATTCAAAATGTCAATTGGATCGTGCCTCATGTTGAATAACCACTTTTTAAACTCTCACAGTGACCAAAATGGCCATTTTTACAGAGTTTTGCTTATTTAAAAGCTTCAATTTTGACCCGTTTCAGTCACAGAAACGACTTTAAACACACTTATTTTAGTTGAAAAAGTCATAATTCACATCCAACAGTTATTTAGCGTCAAAAGATTAAATGTTAAAATTTCAATATTATAGACCATTTTGGGAACGTTCGACATGTCCGGAGTCATCGTTTTTCATCCGAAAATTGATTTTTTGGACTGTACCAAAAATGATTCAAAATGTCAATTGGATCGTGCCTCATGTTAAATAACCACATTTTAAAACCTCAAAGTGACCAAAATGGCCATTTTTACAGAGTTTTGCTGTTTTAAAAGCTTCAATTTTGACCCGTTTCAGTCACAGAAATTACTTTAAACACACTTATTTTAGTTGAAATTGTCATAATTCACATCCAACAGTCATTTAGAGTCAAAAGATTAAATGTTAAAATTTCATCATTATAGACCATTTTGGGAACGTTCGACATGTCCGGAGTCATCGTTTTTCATCCGAAAATTGATTTTTTGGACTGTACCAAAAATGATTCAAAATGTCAATTGGATCGTGCCTCATGTTGAATAACCACATTTTAAACCCTCACAGTGACCAAAATGGCCATTTTTACAGAGTTTTGCTTATTTAAGAGCTTCAATTTTGACCCGTTTCAGTCACAGAAATGACTTTAAACACACTTATTTTAGTTGAAATTGTCATAATTCACATCCAACAGTCATTTAGAGTCAAAAGATTAAATGTTAAAATTTCATCATTATAGACCATTTTGGGAACGTTCGACATGTCCGGAGTCATCGTTTTTCATCCGAAAATTGATTTTTTGGACTGTACCAAAAATGATTCAAAATGTCAATTGGATCGTGCCTCATGTTGAATAACCACTGTTTAAACCCTCACAGTGACCAAAATTGCCATTTTTACAGAGTTTTGCTTACTCAAAAGCTTCAATTTTGACCCGTTTCAGTCACAGAAATGACTTTAAACACACTTATTTTAGTTGAAAAAGTCATAATTCACATCCAACAGTCATTTAGAGTCAAAAGATTAAATGTTAAAATTTCATCATTATAGACCATTTTGGGAACGTTCGACATGTCTGGAGTCATCGTTTTTCATCCGAAAATTGATTTTTTGGACTGTACCAAAAATGATTCAAAATGTCAATTGGATCGTGCCTCATGTTGAATAACCACTTTTTAAACTCTCACAGTGACCAAAATGGCCATTTTTACAGAGTTTTGCTTATTTAAAAGCTTCAATTTTGACCCGTTTCAGTCACAGAAATGACTTTAAACACACTTATTTTAGTTGAAAAAGTCATAATTCACATCCAACAGTTATTTAGCGTGAAAAGATTAAATGTTAAAATTTCAATATTATAGACCATTTTGGGAACGTTCGACATGTCCGGAGTCATCGTTTTTCATCCGAAAATTGATTTTTTGGACTGTACTAAAAATGATTCAAAATGTCAATTGGATCGTGCCTCATGTTAAATAACCACATTTTAAACCCTCAAAGTGACCAAAATGGCCATTTTTACAGAGTTTTGCTTATTTAAAAGCTTCAATTTTGACCCGTTTCAGTCACAGAAATGACTTTAAACACACTTATTTTAGTTGAAAAAGTCATAATTCACATCCAACAGTCATTTAGAGTCAAAAGATTAAATGTTAAAATTTCATCATTATAGACAATTTTGGGAACGTTCGACATGTCCGGAGTCATCGTTTTTCATCCGAAAATTGATTTTTTGGACTGTACCAAAAATGATTCAAAATGTCAATTGGATCGTGCCTCATGTTGAATAACCACTTTTTAAACCCTCACAGTGACCAAAATTGCCATTTTTACAGAGTTTTGCTTACTCAAAAGCTTCAATTTTGACCCGTTTCAGGCACAGAAATGACTTTAAACACACTTATTTTAGTTGAAAAACTCATAATTCACATCCAACAGTCATTTAGAGTCAAAAGATTAAATGTTAAAATTTCAATATTATAGACCATTTTGGGAACGTTCGACATGTCCGGAGTCATCGTTTTTCATCCGAAAATTGATTTTTTGGACTGTACCAAAAATGATTCAAAATTTCAATTGGATCGTGCCTCATGTTGAATAACCACATTTTAAACCCTCACAGTGACCAAAATGGCCATTTTTACAGAGTTTTGCTTACTCAAAAGCTTCAATTTTGACCCGTTTCAGTCACAGAAATGACTTTAAACACACTTATTTTAGTTGAAATTGTCATAATTCACATCCAACAGTCATTTAGAGTCAAAAGATTAAATGTTAAAATTTCATCATAATAGACCACTTTGGGAACGTTCGACATGTCCGGAGTCATCGTTTTTCATCCGAAAATTGATTTTTTGGACTGTACCAAAAATGATTCAAAATGTCAATTGGATCGTGCCTCATGTTGAATAACCACTGTTTAAACCCTCACAGTGACCAATATTGCCATTTTTACAGAGTTTTGCTTACTCAAAAGCTTCAATTTTGACCCGTTTCAGTCACAGAAATGACTTTAAACACACTTATTTTAGTTGAAAAAGTCATAATTCACATCCAACAGTCATTTAGAGTCAAAAGATTAAATGTTAAAATTTCATCATTATAGACCATTTTGGGAACGTTCGACATGTCTGGAGTCATCGTTTTTCATCCGAAAATTGATTTTTTGGACTGTACCAAAAATGATTCAAAATGTCAATTGGATCGTGCCTCATGTTGAATAACCACTTTTTAAACTCTCACAGTGACCAAAATGGCCATTTTTACAGAGTTTTGCTTATTTAAAAGCTTCAATTTTGACCCGTTTCAGTCACAGAAATGACTTTAAACACACTTATTTTAGTTGAAAAAGTCATAATTCACATCCAACAGTTATTTAGCGTGAAAAGATTAAATGTTAAAATTTCAATATTATAGACCATTTTGGGAACGTTCGACATGTCCGGAGTCATCGTTTTTCATCCGAAAATTGATTTTTTGGACTGTACTAAAAATGATTCAAAATGTCAATTGGATCGTGCCTCATGTTAAATAACCACATTTTAAACCCTCAAAGTGACTAAAATGGCCATTTTTACAGAGTTTTGCTTATTTAAAAGCTTCAATTTTGACCCGTTTCAGTCACAGAAATTACTTTAAACACACTTATTTTAGTTGAAATTGTCATAATTCACATCCAACAGTGATTTAGAGTCAAAAGATTAAATGTCAAAATTTCATCATTATAGACCATTTTGGGAACGTTCGACATGTCCGAAATCATCGTTTTTTATCCGAAAATTGATTTTTTGGACTGTACCAAAAATGATTCAAAATGTCAATTGGATCGTGCCTCATGTTGAATAACCACTTTTTAAACCCTCAAAGTGACCAAAATGGCCATTTTTACAGAGTTTTGCTTACTCAAAAGCTTCAATTTTGACCCGTTTCAGGCACAGAAATGACTTTAAACACACTTATTTTAGTTGAAAAAGTCATAATTCACATCCAACAGTCATTTAGAGTCAAAAGATTAAATGTTGAAATTTCATCATTATAGACAATTTTGGGAACGTTCGACATGTCCGGAGTCATCGTTTTTCATCCGAAAATTGATTTTTTGGACTGTACCAAAAATGATTCAAAATGTCAATTGGATCGTGCCTCATGTTGAATAACCACTTTTTAAACCCTCACAGTGACCAAAATTGCCATTTTTACAGAGTTTTGCTTACTCAAAAGCTTCAATTTTGACCCGTTTCAGGCACAGAAATGACTTTAAACACACTTATTTTAGTTGAAAAACTCATAATTCACATCCAACAGTCATTTAGAGTCAAAAGATTAAATGTTAAAATTTCAATATTATAGACCATTTTGGGAACGTTCGACATGTCCGGAGTCATCGTTTTTCATCCGAAAATTGATTTTTTGGACTGTACCAAAAATGATTCAAAATTTCAATTGGATCGTGCCTCATGTTGAATAACCACATTTTAAACCCTCACAGTGACCAAAATGGCCATTTTTACAGAGTTTTGCTTATTTAAAAGCTTCAATTTTGACCCGTTTCAGTCACATAAATGACTTTAAACACACTTATTTTAGTTGAAATTGTCATAATTCACATCCAACAGTCATTTAGAGTCAAAAGATTAAATGTTAAAATTTCATCATTATAGACCATTTTGGGAACGTTCGACATGTCCGGAGTCATCGTTTTTCATCCGAAAATTGATTTTTTGGACTGTACCAAAAATGATTCAAAATGTCAATTGGATCGTGCCTCATGTTGAATAACCACTGTTTAAACCCTCACAGTGACCAACATTGCCATTTTTACAGAGTTTTGCTTACTCAAAAGCTTCAATTTTGACCCGTTTCAGTCACAGAAATGACTTTAAACACACTTATTTTAGTTGAAAAAGTCATAATTCACATCCAACAGTCATTTAGAGTCAAAAGATTAAATGTTAAAATTTCATCATTATAGACCATTTTGGGAACGTTCGACATGTCTGGAGTCATCGTTTTTCATCCGAAAATTGATTTTTTGGACTGTACCAAAAATGATTCAAAATGTCAATTGGATCGTGCCTCATGTTGAATAACCACTTTTTAAACTCTCACAGTGACCAAAATGGCCATTTTTACAGAGTTTTGCTTATTTAAAAGCTTCAATTTTGACCCGTTTCAGTCACAGAAATGACTTTAAACACACTTATTTTAGTTGAAAAAGTCATAATTCACATCCAACAGTTATTTAGCGTGAAAAGATTAAATGTTAAAATTTCAATATTATAGACCATTTTGGGAACGTTCGACATGTCCGGAGTCATCGTCTTTCATCCGAAAATTGATTTTTTGGACTGTACTAAAAATGATTCAAAATGTCAATTGGATCGTGCCTCATGTTAAATAACCACATTTTAAACCCTCAAAGTGACCAAAATGGCCATTTTTACAGAGTTTTGCTTATTTAAAAGCTTCAATTTTGACCCGTTTCAGTCACAGAAATTACTTTAAACACACTTATTGTAGTTGAAATTGTCATAATTCACATCCAACAGTGATTTAGAGTCAAAAGATTAAATGTCAAAATTTCATCATTATAGACCATTTTGGGAACGTTCGACATGTCCGGAGTCATCGTTTTTTATCCGAAAATTGATTTTTTGGACTGTACCAAAAATGATTCAAAATGTCAATTGGATCGTGCCTCATGTTGAATAACCACTTTTTAAACCCTCAATGTGACCAAAATGGCCATTTTTACAGAGTTTTGCTTACTCGAAAGCTTCAATTTTGACCCGTTTCAGGCACAGAAATGACTTTAAACACACTTATTTTAGTTGAAAAAGTCATAATTCACATCCAACAGTCATTTAGAGTCAAAAGATTAAATGTTAAAATTTCAATATTATAGACCATTTTGGGAACGTTCGACATGTCCGGAGTCATCGTTTTTCATCCGAAAATTGATTTTTTGGACTGTACCAAAAATGATTCAAAATGTCAATTGGATCGTGCCTCATGTTGAATAACCACTTTTTAAACCCTCACAGTGACCAAAATGGCCATTTTTACAGAGTTTTGCTTACTCAAAAGCTTCAATTTTGACCCGTTTCAGTCACAGAAATGACTTTAAACACACTTATTTTAGTTGAAATTGTCATAATTCACATCCAACAGTCATTTAGAGTCAAAAGATTAAATGTTAAAATTTCATCATTATAGACCATTTTGGGAACGTTCGACATGTCCGGAGTCATCGTTTTTCATCCGAAAATTGATTTTTTGGACTGTACCAAAAATGATTCAAAATGTCAATTGGATCGTGCCTCATGTTGAATAACCACTGTTTAAACCCTCACAGTGACCAAAATTGCCATTTTTACAGAGTTTTGCTTACTCAAAAGCTTCAATTTTGACCCGTTTCAGTCACAGAAATGACTTTAAACACACTTATTTTAGTTGAAAAAGTCATAATTCACATCCAACAGTCATTTAGAGTCAAAAGATTAAATGTTAAAATTTCATCATTATAGACCATTTTGGGAACGTTCGACATGTCTGGAGTCATCGTTTTTCATCCGAAAATTGATTTTTTGGACTGTACCAAAAATGATTCAAAATGTCAATTGGATCGTGCCTCATGTTGAATAACCACTTTTTAAACTCTCACAGTGACCAAAATGGCCATTTTTACAGAGTTTTGCTTATTTAAAAGCTTCAATTTTGACCCGTTTCAGTCACAGAAATGACTTTAAACACACTTATTTTAGTTGAAAAAGTCATAATTCACATCCAACAGTTATTTAGCGTGAAAAGATTAAATGTTAAAATTTCAATATTATAGACCATTTTGGGAACGTTCGACATGTCCGGAGTCATCGTTTTTCATCCGAAAATTGATTTTTTGGACTGTACTAAAAATGATTCAAAATGTCAATTGGATCGTGCCTCATGTTAAATAACCACATTTTAAACCCTCAAAGTGACTAAAATGGCCATTTTTACAGAGTTTTGCTTATTTAAAAGCTTCAATTTTGACCCGTTTCAGTCACAGAAATTACTTTAAACACACTTATTTTAGTTGAAATTGTCATAATTCACATCCAACAGTGATTTAGAGTCAAAAGATTAAATGTCAAAATTTCATCATTATAGACCATTTTGGGAACGTTCGACATGTCCGGAGTCATCGTTTTTTATCCGAAAATTGATTTTTTGGACTGTACCAAAAATGATTCAAAATGTCAATTGGATCGTGCCTCATGTTGAATAACCACTTTTTAAACCCTCAAAGTGACCAAAATGGCCATTTTTACAGAGTTTTGCTTACTCAAAAGCTTCAATTTTGACCCGTTTCAGGCACAGAAATGACTTTAAACACACTTATTTTAGTTGAAAAAGTCATAATTCACATCCAACAGTCATTTAGAGTCAAAAGATTAAATGTTGAAATTTCATCATTATAGACAATTTTGGGAACGTTCGACATGTCCGGAGTCATCGTTTTTCATCCGAAAATTGATTTTTTGGACTGTACCAAAAATGATTCAAAATGTCAATTGGATCGTGCCTCATGTTGAATAACCACTTTTTAAACCCTCAAAGTGACCAAAATGGCCATTTTTACAGAGTTTTGCTTACTCAAAAGCTTCAATTTTGACCCGTTTCAGGCACAGAAATGACTTTAAACACACTTATTTTAGTTGAAAAAGTCATAATTCACATCCAACAGTCATTTAGAGTCAAAAGATTAAATGTTAAAATTTCAATATTATAGACCATTTTGGGAACGTTCGACATGTCCGGAGTCATCGTTTTTCATCCGAAAATTGATTTTTTGGACTGTACCAAAAATGATTCAAAATTTCAATTGGATCGTGCCTCATGTTGAATAACCACATTTTAAACCCTCACAGTGACCAAAATGGCCATTTTTACAGAGTTTTGCTTATTTAAAAGCTTCAATTTTGACCCGTTTCAGTCACAGAAATGACTTTAAACACACTTATTTTAGTTGAAATTGTCATAATTCACATCCAACAGTCATTTAGAGTCAAAAGATTAAATGTTAAAATTTCATCATTATAGACCATTTTGGGAACGTTCGACATGTCCGGAGTCATCGTTTTTCATCCGAAAATTGATTTTTTGGACTGTACCAAAAATGATTCAAAATGTCAATTGGATCGTGCCTCATGTTGAATAACCACTGTTTAAACCCTCACAGTGACCAAAATTGCCATTTTTACAGAGTTTTGCTTACTCAAAAGCTTCAATTTTGACCCGTTTCAGTCACAGAAATGACTTTAAACACACTTATTTTAGTTGAAAAAGTCAAAATTCACATCCAACAGTCATTTAGAGTCAAAAGATTAAATGTTAAAATTTCATCATTATAGACCATTTTGGGAACGTTCGACATGTCTGGAGTCATCGTTTTTCATCCGAAAATTGATTTTTTGGACTGTACCAAAAATGATTCAAAATGTCAATTGGATCGTGCCTCATGTTGAATAACCACTTTTTAAACTCTCACAGTGACCAAAATGGCCATTTTTACAGAGTTTTGCTTATTTAAAAGCTTCAATTTTGACCCGTTTCAGTCACAGAAATGACTTTAAACACACTTATTTTAGTTGAAAAAGTCATAATTCACATCCAACAGTTATTTAGCGTGAAAAGATTAAATGTTAAAATTTCAATATTATAGACCATTTTGGGAACGTTCGACATGTCCGGAGTCATCGTCTTTCATCCGAAAATTGATTTTTTGGACTGTACTAAAAATGATTCAAAATGTCAATTGGATCGTGCCTCATGTTAAATAACCACATTTTAAACCCTCAAAGTGACCAAAATGGCCATTTTTACAGAGTTTTGCTTATTTAAAAGCTTCAATTTTGACCCGTTTCAGTCACAGAAATTACTTTAAACACACTTATTTTAGTTGAAATTGTCATAATTCACATCCAACAGTGATTTAGAGTCAAAAGATTAAATGTCAAAATTTCATCATTATAGACCATTTTGGGAACGTTCGACATGTCCGGAGTCATCGTTTTTTATCCGAAAATTGATTTTTTGGACTGTACCAAAAATGATTCAAAATGTCAATTGGATCGTGCCTCATGTTGAATAACCACTTTTTAAACCCTCACAGTGACCAAAATTGCCATTTTTACAGAGTTTTGCTTACTCAAAAGCTTCAATTTTGACCCGTTTCAGGCACAGAAATGACTTTAAACACACTTATTTTAGTTGAAAAACTCATAATTCACATCCAACAGTCATTTAGAGTCAAAAGATTAAATGTTAAAATTTCAATATTATAGACCATTTTGGGAACGTTCGACATGTCCGGAGTCATCGTTTTTCATCCGAAAATTGATTTTTTGGACTGTACCAAAAATGATTCAAAATTTCAATTGGATCGTGCCTCATGTTGAATAACCACATTTTAAACCCTCACAGTGACCAAAATGGCCATTTTTACAGAGTTTTGCTTACTCAAAAGCTTCAATTTTGACCCGTTTCAGTCACAGAAATGACTTTAAACACACTTATTTTAGTTGAAAAAGTCATAATTCACATCCAACAGTCATTTAGAGTCAAAAGATTAAATGTTAAAATTTCATCATTATAGACCATTTTGGGAACGTTCGACATGTCCGGAGTCATCGTTTTTCATCCGAAAATTGATTTTTTGGACTGTACCAAAAATGATTCAAAATGTCAATTGGATCGTGCCTCATGTTGAATAACCACTTTTTAAACTCTCACAGTGACCAAAATGGCCATTTTTACAGAGTTTTGCTTATTTAAAAGCTTCAATTTCGACCCGTTTCAGTCACAGAATGACTTTAAACACACTTATTTTAGTTGAAAAAGTCATAATTCACATCCAACAGTTATTTAGCGTCAAAAGATTAAATGTTAAAATTTCAATATTATAGACCATTTTGGGAACGTTCGACATGTCCGGAGTCATCGTTTTTCATCCGAAAATTGATTTTTTGGACTGTACCAAAAATGATTCAAAATGTCAATTGGATCGTGCCTCATGTTGAATAACCACTTTTTAAACCCTCAAAGTGACCAAAATGGCCATTTTTACAGAGTTTTGCTTACTCAAAAGCTTCAATTTTGACCCGTTTCAGGCACAGAAATGACTTTAAACACACTTATTTTAGTTGAAAAAGTCATAATTCACATCCAACAGTCATTTAGAGTCAAAAGATTAAATGTTAAAATTTCATCATTATAGACAATTTTGGGAACGTTCGACATGTCCGGAGTCATCGTTTTTCATCCGAAAATTGATTTTTTGGACTGTACCAAAAATGATTCAAAATGTCAATTGGATCGTGCCTCATGTTGAATAACCACTTTTTAAACCCTCACAGTGACCAAAATTGCCATTTTTACAGAGTTTTGCTTACTCAAAAGCTTCAATTTTGACCCGTTTCAGGCACAGAAATGACTTTAAACACTCTTATTTTAGTTGAAAAACTCATAATTCACATCCAACAGTCATTTAGAGTCAAAAGATTAAATGTTAAAATTTCAATATTATAGACCATTTTGGGAACGTTCGACATGTCCGGAGTCATCGTTTTTCATCCGAAAATTGATTTTTTGGACTGTACCAAAAATGATTCAAAATGTCAATTGGATCGTGCCTCATGTTGAATAACCACATTTTAAACCCTCACAGTGACCAAAATGGCCATTTTTACAGAGTTTTGCTTACTCAAAAGCTTCAATTTTGACCCGTTTCAGGCACAGAAATGACTTTAAACACACTTATTTTAGTTGAAAAACTCATAATTCACATCCAACAGTCATTTAGAGTCAAAAGATTAAATGTTAAAATTTCAATATTATAGACCATTTTGGGAACGTTCGACATGTCCGGAGTCATCGTTTTTCATCCGAAAATTGATTTTTTGGACTGTACCAAAAATGATTCAAAATTTCAATTGGATCGTGCCTCATGTTGAATAACCACATTTTAAACCCTCACAGTGACCAAAATGGCCATTTTTACAGAGTTTTGCTTATTTAAAAGCTTCAATTTTGACCCGTTTCAGTCACAGAAATGACTTTAAACACACTTATTTTAGTTGAAATTGTCATAATTCACATCCAACAGTCATTTAGAGTCAAAAGATTAAATGTTAAAATTTCATCATTATAGACCATTTTGGGAACGTTCGACATGTCCGGAGTCATCGTTTTTCATCCGAAAATTGATTTTTTGGACTGTACCAAAAATGATTCAAAATGTCAATTGGATCGTGCCTCATGTTGAATAACCACTGTTTAAACCCTCACAGTGACCAAAATTGCCATTTTTACAGAGTTTTGCTTACTCAAAAGCTTCAATTTTGACCCGTTTCAGTCACAGAAATGACTTTAAACACACTTATTTTAGTTGAAAAAGTCAAAATTCACATCCAACAGTCATTTAGAGTCAAAAGATTAAATGTTAAAATTTCATCATTATAGACCATTTTGGGAACGTTCGACATGTCTGGAGTCATCGTTTTTCATCCGAAAATTGATTTTTTGGACTGTACCAAAAATGATTCAAAATGTCAATTGGATCGTGCCTCATGTTGAATAACCACTTTTTAAACTCTCACAGTGACCAAAATGGCCATTTTTACAGAGTTTTGCTTATTTAAAAGCTTCAATTTTGACCCGTTTCAGTCACAGAAATTACTTTAAACACACTTATTTTAGTTGAAATTGTCATAATTCACATCCAACAGTGATTTAGAGTCAAAAGATTAAATGTCAAAATTTCATCATTATAGACCATTTTGGGAACGTTCGACATGTCCGGAGTCATCGTTTTTTATCCGAAAATTGATTTTTTGGACTGTACCAAAAATGATTCAAAATGTCAATTGGATCGTGCCTCATGTTGAATAACCACTTTTTAAACCCTCAAAGTGACCAAAATGGCCATTTTTACAGAGTTTTGCTTACTCGAAAGCTTCAATTTTGACCCGTTTCAGGCACAGAAATGACTTTAAACACACTTATTTTAGTTGAAAAAGTCATAATTCACATCCAACAGTCATTTAGAGTCAAAAGATTAAATGTTAAAATTTCATCATTATAGACAATTTTGGGAACGTTCGACATGTCCGGAGTCATCGTTTTTCATCCAAAAATTGATTTTTTGGACTGTACCAAAAATGATTCAAAATGTCAATTGGATCGTGCCTCATGTTGAATAACCACTTTTTAAACCCTCACAGTGACCAAAATTGCCATTTTTACAGAGTTTTGCTTACTCAAAAGCTTCAATTTTGACCCGTTTCAGGCACAGAAATGACTTTAAACACACTTATTTTAGTTGAAAAACTCATAATTCACATCCAACAGTCATTTAGAGTCAAAAGATTAAATGTTAAAATTTCAATATTATAGACCATTTTGGGAACGTTCGACATGTCCGGAGTCATCGTTTTTCATCCGAAAATTGATTTTTTGGACTGTACCAAAAATGATTCAAAATTTCAATTGGATCGTGCCTCATGTTGAATAACCACATTTTAAACCCTCACAGTGACCAAAATGGCCATTTTTACAGAGTTTTGCTTACTCAAAAGCTTCAATTTTGACCCGTTTCAGTCACAGAAATGACTTTAAACACACTTATTTTAGTTGAAAAAGTCATAATTCACATCCAACAGTCATTTAGAGTCAAAAGATTAAATGTTAAAATTTCATCATTATAGACCATTTTGGGAACGTTCGACATGTCCGGAGTCATCGTTTTTCATCCGAAAATTGATTTTTTGGACTGTACCAAAAATGATTCAAAATGTCAATTGGATCGTGCCTCATGTTGAATAACCACTTTTTAAACTCTCACAGTGACCAAAATGGCCATTTTTACAGAGTTTTGCTTATTTAAAAGCTTCAATTTCGACCCGTTTCAGTCACAGAAATGACTTTAAACACACTTATTTTAGTTGAAAAAGTCATAATTCACATCCAACAGTTATTTAGCGTCAAAAGATTAAATGTTAAAATTTCAATATTATAGACCATTTTGGGAACGTTCGACATGTCCGGAGTCATCGTTTTTCATCCGAAAATTGATTTTTTGGACTGTACCAAAAATGATTCAAAATGTCAATTGGATCGTGCCTCATGTTGAATAACCACTTTTTAAACCCTCAAAGTGACCAAAATGGCCATTTTTACAGAGTTTTGCTTACTCAAAAGCTTCAATTTTGACCCGTTTCAGGCACAGAAATGACTTTAAACACACTTATTTTAGTTGAAAAAGTCATAATTCACATCCAACAGTCATTTAGAGTCAAAAGATTAAATGTTAAAATTTCATCATTATAGACAATTTTGGGAACGTTCGACATGTCCGGAGTCATCGTTTTTCATCCGAAAATTGATTTTTTGGACTGTACCAAAAATGATTCAAAATGTCAATTGGATCGTGCCTCATGTTGAATAACCACTTTTTAAACCCTCACAGTGACCAAAATTGCCATTTTTACAGAGTTTTGCTTACTCAAAAGCTTCAATTTTGACCCGTTTCAGGCACAGAAATGACTTTAAACACACTTATTTTAGTTGAAAAACTCATAATTCACATCCAACAGTCATTTAGAGTCAAAAGATTAAATGTTAAAATTTCAATATTATAGACCATTTTGGGAACGTTCGACATGTCCGGAGTCATCGTTTTTCATCCGAAAATTGATTTTTTGGACTGTACCAAAAATGATTCAAAATGTCAATTGGATCGTGCCTCATGTTGAATAACCACATTTTAAACCCTCACAGTGACCAAAATGGCCATTTTTACAGAGTTTTGCTTACTCAAAAGCTTCAATTTTGACCCGTTTCAGTCACAGAAATGACTTTAAACACACTTATTTTAGTTGAAAAAGTCATAATTCACATCCAGCAGTCATTTAGAGTCAAAAGATTAAATGTTAAAATTTCAATATTATAGACCATTTTGGGAACGTTCGACATGTCCGGAGTCATCGTTTTTCATCCGAAAATTGATTTTTTGACTGTACCAAAAATGATTCAAAATGTCAATTGGATCGTGCCTCATGTTGAATAACCACATTTTAAACCCTCACAGTGACCAAAATGGCCATTTTTACAGAGTTTTGCTTATTTAAAAGCTTCAATTTTGACCCGTTTCAGTCACAGAAATGACTTTAAACACACTTATTTTAGTTGAAATTGTCATAATTCACATCCAACAGTCATTTAGAGTCAAAAGATTAAATGTTAAAATTTCATCATTATAGACCATTTTGGGAACGTTCGACATGTCCGGAGTCATCGTTTTTCATCCGAAAATTGATTTTTTGGACTGTACCAAAAATGATTCAAAATGTCAATTGGATCGTGCCTCATGTTGAATAACCACTGTTTAAACCCTCACAGTGACCAAAATTGCCATTTTTACAGAGTTTTGCTTACTCAAAAGCTTCAATTTTGACCCGTTTCAGTCACAGAAATGACTTTAAACACACTTATTTTAGTTGAAAAAGTCATAATTCACATCCAACAGTCATTTAGAGTCAAAAGATTAAATGTTAAAATTTCATCATTATAGACCATTTTGGGAACGTTCGACATGTCTGGAGTCATCGTTTTTCATCCGAAAATTGATTTTTTGGACTGTACCAAAAATGATTCAAAATGTCAATTGGATCGTGCCTCATGTTGAATAACCACTTTTTAAACTCTCACAGTGACCAAAATGGCCATTTTTACAGAGTTTTGCTTATTTAAAAGCTTCAATTTTGACCCGTTTCAGTCACAGAAATGACTTTAAACACACTTATTTTAGTTGAAAAAGTCATAATTCACATCCAACAGTTATTTAGCGTGAAAAGATTAAATGTTAAAATTTCAATATTATAGACCATTTTGGGAACGTTCGACATGTCCGGAGTCATCGTCTTTCATCCGAAAATTGATTTTTTGGACTGTACTAAAAATGATTCAAAATGTCAATTGGATCGTGCCTCATGTTAAATAACCACATTTTAAACCCTCAAAGTGACCAAAATGGCCATTTTTACAGAGTTTTGCTTATTTAAAAGCTTCAATTTTGACCCGTTTCAGTCACAGAAATTACTTTAAACACACTTATTTTAGTTGAAATTGTCATAATTCACATCCAACAGTGATTTAGAGTCAAAAGATTAAATGTCAACATTTCATCATTATAGACCATTTTGGGAACGTTCGACATGTCCGGAGTCATCGTTTTTTATCCGAAAATTGATTTTTTGGACTGTACCAAAAATGATTCAAAATGTCAATTGGATCGTGCCTCATGTTGAATAACCACTTTTTAAACCCTCAAAGTGACCAAAATGGCCATTTTTACAGAGTTTTGCTTACTCGAAAGCTTCAATTTTGACCCGTTTCAGGCACAGAAATGACTTTAAACACACTTATTTTAGTTGAAAAAGTCATAATTCACATCCAACAGTCATTTAGAGTCAAAAGATTAAATGTTAAAATTTCATCATTATAGACAATTTTGGGAACGTTCGACATGTCCGGAGTCATCGTTTTTCATCCAAAAATTGATTTTTTGGACTGTACCAAAAATGATTCAAAATGTCAATTGGATCGTGCCTCATGTTGAATAACCACTTTTTAAACCCTCACAGTGACCAAAATTGCCATTTTTACAGAGTTTTGCTTACTCAAAAGCTTCAATTTTGACCCGTTTCAGGCACAGAAATGACTTTAAACACACTTATTTTAGTTGAAAAACTCATAATTCACATCCAACAGTCATTTAGAGTCAAAAGATTAAATGTTAAAATTTCAATATTATAGACCATTTTGGGAACGTTCGACATGTCCGGAGTCATCGTTTTTCATCCGAAAATTGATTTTTTGGACTGTACCAAAAATGATTCAAAATTTCAATTGGATCGTGCCTCATGTTGAATAACCACATTTTAAACCCTCACAGTGACCAAAATGGCCATTTTTACAGAGTTTTGCTTACTCAAAAGCTTCAATTTTGACCCGTTTCAGTCACAGAAATGACTTTAAACACACTTATTTTAGTTGAAAAAGTCATAATTCACATCCAACAGTCATTTAGAGTCAAAAGATTAAATGTTAAAATTTCATCATTATAGACCATTTTGGGAACGTTCGACATGTCCGGAGTCATCGTTTTTCATCCGAAAATTGATTTTTTGGACTGTACCAAAAATGATTCAAAATGTCAATTGGATCGTGCCTCATGTTGAATAACCACTTTTTAAACTCTCACAGTGACCAAAATGGCCATTTTTACAGAGTTTTGCTTATTTAAAAGCTTCAATTTCGACCCGTTTCAGTCACAGAAATGACTTTAAACACACTTATTTTAGTTGAAAAAGTCATAATTCACATCCAACAGTTATTTAGCGTCAAAAGATTAAATGTTAAAATTTCAATATTATAGACCATTTTGGGAACGTTCGACATGTCCGGAGTCATCGTTTTTCATCCGAAAATTGATTTTTTGGACTGTACCAAAAATGATTCAAAATGTCAATTGGATCGTGCCTCATGTTGAATAACCACTTTTTAAACCCTCAAAGTGACCAAAATGGCCATTTTTACAGAGTTTTGCTTACTCAAAAGCTTCAATTTTGACCCGTTTCAGGCACAGAAATGACTTTAAACACACTTATTTTAGTTGAAAAAGTCATAATTCACATCCAACAGTCATTTAGAGTCAAAAGATTAAATGTTAAAATTTCATCATTATAGACAATTTTGGGAACGTTCGACATGTCCGGAGTTATCGTTTTTCATCCGAAAATTGATTTTTTGGACTGTACCAAAAATGATTCAAAATGTCAATTGGATCATGCCTCATGTTGAATAACCACTTTTTAAACCCTCACAGTGACCAAAATTGCCATTTTTACAGAGTTTTGCTTACTCAAAAGCTTCAATTTTGACCCGTTTCAGGCACAGAAATGACTTTAAACACACTTATTTTAGTTGAAAAACTCATAATTCACATCCAACAGTCATTTAGAGTCAAAAGATTAAATGTTAAAATTTCAATATTATAGACCATTTTGGGAACGTTCGACATGTCCGGAGTCATCGTTTTTCATCCGAAAATTGATTTTTTGGACTGTACCAAAAATGACTCAAAATGTCAATTGGATCGTGCCTCATGTTGAATAACCACATTTTAAACCCTCACAGTGACCAAAATGGCCATTTTTACAGAGTTTTGCTTACTCAAAAGCTTCAATTTTGACCCGTTTCAGTCACAGAAATGACTTTAAACACACTTATTTTAGTTGAAAAAGTCATAATTCACATCCAACAGTCATTTAGAGTCAAAAGATTAAATGTTAAAATTTCAATATTATAGACCATTTTGGGAACGTTCGACATGTCCGGAGTCATCGTTTTTCATCCGAAAATTGATTTTTTGACTGTACCAAAAATGATTCAAAATGTCAATTGGATCGTGCCTCATGTTGAATAACCACATTTTAAACCCTCACAGTGACCAAAATGGCCATTTTTACAGAGTTTTGCTTATTTAAAAGCTTCAATTTTGACCCGTTTCAGTCACAGAAATGACTTTAAACACACTTATTTTAGTTGAAATTGTCATAATTCACATCCAACAGTCATTTAGAGTCAAAAGATTAAATGTTAAAATTTCATCATTATAGACCATTTTGGGAACGTTCGACATGTCCGGAGTCATCGTTTTTCATCCGAAAATTGATTTTTTGGACTGTACCAAAAATGATTCAAAATGTCAATTGGATCGTGCCTCATGTTGAATAACCACTGTTTAAACCCTCACAGTGACCAAAATTGCCATTTTTACAGAGTTTTGCTTACTCAAAAGCTTCAATTTTGACCCGTTTCAGTCACAGAAATGACTTTAAACACACTTATTTTAGTTGAAAAAGTCATAATTCACATCCAACAGTCATTTAGAGTCAAAAGATTAAATGTTAAAATTTCATCATTATAGACCATTTTGGGAACGTTCGACATGTCTGGAGTCATCGTTTTTCATCCGAAAATTGATTTTTTGGACTGTACCAAAAATGATTCAAAATGTCAATTGGATCGTGCCTCATGTTGAATAACCACTTTTTAAACTCTCACAGTGACCAAAATGGCCATTTTTACAGAGTTTTGCTTATTTAAAAGCTTCAATTTTGACCCGTTTCAGTCACAGAAATGACTTTAAACACACTTATTTTAGTTGAAAAAGTCATAATTCACATCCAACAGTTATTTAGCGTGAAAAGATTAAATGTTAAAATTTCAATATTATAGACCATTTTGGGAACGTTCGACATGTCCGGAGTCATCGTCTTTCATCCGAAAATTGATTTTTTGGACTGTACTAAAAATGATTCAAAATGTCAATTGGATCGTGCCTCATGTTAAATAACCACATTTTAAACCCTCAAAGTGACCAAAATGGCCATTTTTACAGAGTTTTGCTTATTTAAAAGCTTCAATTTTGACCCGTTTCAGTCACAGAAATTACTTTAAACACACTTATTTTAGTTGAAATTGTCATAATTCACATCCAACAGTGATTTAGAGTCAAAAGATTAAATGTCAAAATTTCATCATTATAGACCATTTTGGGAACGTTCGACATGTCCGGAGTCATCGTTTTTTATCCGAAAATTGATTTTTTGGACTGTACCAAAAATGATTCAAAATGTCAATTGGATCGTGCCTCATGTTGAATAACCACTTTTTAAACCCTCAAAGTGACCAAAATGGCCATTTTTACAGAGTTTTGCTTACTCGAAAGCTTCAATTTTGACCCGTTTCAGGCACAGAAATGACTTTAAACACACTTATTTTAGTTGAAAAAGTCATAATTCACATCCAACAGTCATTTAGAGTCAAAAGATTAAATGTTAAAATTTCATCATTATAGACAATTTTGGGAACGTTCGACATGTCCGGAGTCATCGTCTTTCATCCGAAAATTGATTTTTTGGACTGTACTAAAAATGATTCAAAATGTCAATTGGATCGTGCCTCATGTTAAATAACCACATTTTAAACCCTCAAAGTGACCAAAATGGCCATTTTTACAGAGTTTTGCTTATTTAAAAGCTTCAATTTTGACCCGTTTCAGTCACAGAAATTACTTTAAACACACTTATTTTAGTTGAAATTGTCATAATTCACATCCAACAGTGATTTAGAGTCAAAAGATTAAATGTCAAAATTTCATCATTATAGACCATTTTGGGAACGTTCGACATGTCCGGAGTCATCGTTTTTTATCCGAAAATTGATTTTTTGGACTGTACCAAAAATGATTCAAAATGTCAATTGGATCGTGCCTCATGTTGAATAACCAC
This sequence comes from Lissotriton vulgaris, assembly GCF_964263255.1. Lineage (NCBI taxonomy): Eukaryota > Metazoa > Chordata > Amphibia > Caudata > Salamandridae > Lissotriton > Lissotriton vulgaris. Next base: position 87,110 of record NW_028243340.1, on the reverse strand, counting down.
TTTTTAAACCCTCAAAGTGACCAAAATGGCCATTTTTACAGAGTTTTGCTTACTCGAAAGCTTCAATTTTGACCCGTTTCAGGCACAGAAATGACTTTAAACACACTTATTTTAGTTGAAAAAGTCATAATTCACATCCAACAGTCATTTAGAGTCAAAAGATTAAATGTTAAAATTTCATCATTATAGACAATTTTGGGAACGTTCGACATGTCCGGAGTCATCGTTTTTCATCCAAAAATTGATTTTTTGGACTAGACCAAAAATGATTCAAAATGTCAATTGGATCGTGCCTCATGTTGAATAACCACTTTTTAAACCCTCACAGTGACCAAAATTGCCATTTTTACAGAGTTTTGCTTACTCAAAAGCTTCAATTTTGACCCGTTTCAGGCACAGAAATGACTTTAAACACACTTATTTTAGTTGAAAAACTCATAATTCACATCCAACAGTCATTTAGAGTCAAAAGATTAAATGTTAAAATTTCAATATTATAGACCATTTTGGGAACGTTCGACATGTCCGGAGTCATCGTTTTTCATCCGAAAATTGATTTTTTGGACTGTACCAAAAATGATTCAAAATTTCAATTGGATCGTGCCTCATGTTGAATAACCACATTTTAAACCCTCACAGTGACCAAAATGGCCATTTTTACAGAGTTTTGCTTACTCAAAAGCTTCAATTTTGACCCGTTTCAGTCACAGAAATGACTTTAAACACACTTATTTTAGTTGAAAAAGTCATAATTCACATCCAACAGTCATTTAGAGTCAAAAGATTAAATGTTAAAATTTCATCATTATAGACCATTTTGGGAACGTTCGACATGTCCGGAGTCATCGTTTTTCATCCGAAAATTGATTTTTTGGACTGTACCAAAAATGATTCAAAATGTCAATTGGATCGTGCCTCATGTTGAATAACCACTTTTTAAACTCTCACAGTGACCAAAATGGCCATTTTTACAGAGTTTTGCTTATTTAAAAGCTTCAATTTCGACCCGTTTCAGTCACAGAAATGACTTTAAACACACTTATTTTAGTTGAAAAAGTCATAATTCACATCCAACAGTTATTTAGCGTCAAAAGATTAAATGTTAAAATTTCAATATTATAGACCATTTTGGGAACGTTCGACATGTCCGGAGTCATCGTTTTTCATCCGAAAATTGATTTTTTGGACTGTACCAAAAATGATTCAAAATGTCAATTGGATCGTGCCTCATGTTGAATAACCACTTTTTAAACCCTCAAAGTGACCAAAATGGCCATTTTTACAGAGTTTTGCTTACTCAAAAGCTTCAATTTTGACCCGTTTCAGGCACAGAAATGACTTTAAACACACTTATTTTAGTTGAAAAAGTCATAATTCACATCCAACAGTCATTTAGAGTCAAAAGATTAAATGTTAAAATTTCATCATTATAGACAATTTTGGGAACGTTCGACATGTCCGGAGTCATCGTTTTTCATCCGAAAATTGATTTTTTGGACTGTACCAAAAATGATTCAAAATGTCAATTGGATCATGCCTCATGTTGAATAACCACTTTTTAAACCCTCACAGTGACCAAAATTGCCATTTTTACAGAGTTTTGCTTACTCAAAAGCTTCAATTTTGACCCGTTTCAGGCACAGAAATGACTTTAAACACACTTATTTTAGTTGAAAAACTCATAATTCACATCCAACAGTCATTTAGAGTCAAAAGATTAAATGTTAAAATTTCAATATTATAGACCATTTTGGGAACGTTCGACATGTCCGGAGTCATCGTTTTTCATCCGAAAATTGATTTTTTGGACTGTACCAAAAATGACTCAAAATGTCAATTGGATCGTGCCTCATGTTGAATAACCACATTTTAAACCCTCACAGTGACCAAAATGGCCATTTTTACAGAGTTTTGCTTACTCAAAAGCTTCAATTTTGACCCGTTTCAGTCACAGAAATGACTTTAAACACACTTATTTTAGTTGAAAAAGTCATAATTCACATCCAACAGTCATTTAGAGTCAAAAGAATAAATGTTAAAATTTCAATATTATAGACCATTTTGGGAACGTTCGACATGTCCGGAGTCATCGTTTTTCATCCGAAAATTGATTTTTTGACTGTACCAAAAATGATTCAAAATGTCAATTGGATCGTGCCTCATGTTGAATAACCACATTTTAAACCCTCACAGTGACCAAAATGGCCATTTTTACAGAGTTTTGCTTATTTAAAAGCTTCAATTTTGACCCGTTTCAGTCACAGAAATGACTTTAAACACACTTATTTTAGTTGAAATTGTCATAATTCACATCCAACAGTCATTTAGAGTCAAAAGATTAAATGTTAAAATTTCATCATTATAGACCATTTTGGGAACGTTCGACATGTCCGGAGTCATCGTTTTTCATCCGAAAATTGATTTTTTGGACTGTACCAAAAATGATTCAAAATGTCAATTGGATCGTGCCTCATGTTGAATAACCACTGTTTAAACCCTCACAGTGACCAAAATTGCCATTTTTACAGAGTTTTGCTTACTCAAAAGCTTCAATTTTGACCCGTTTCAGTCACAGAAATGACTTTAAACACACTTATTTTAGTTGAAAAAGTCATAATTCACATCCAACAGTCATTTAGAGTCAAAAGATTAAATGTTAAAATTTCATCATTATAGACCATTTTGGGAACGTTCGACATGTCTGGAGTCATCGTTTTTCATCCGAAAATTGATTTTTTGGACTGTACCAAAAATGATTCAAAATGTCAATTGGATCGTGCCTCATGTTGAATAACCACTTTTTAAACTCTCACAGTGACCAAAATGGCCATTTTTACAGAGTTTTGCTTATTTAAAAGCTTCAATTTTGACCCGTTTCAGTCACAGAAATGACTTTAAACACACTTATTTTAGTTGAAAAAGTCATAATTCACATCCAACAGTTATTTAGCGTGAAAAGATTAAATGTTAAAATTTCAATATTATAGACCATTTTGGGAACGTTCGACATGTCCGGAGTCATCGTCTTTCATCCGAAAATTGATTTTTTGGACTGTACTAAAAATGATTCAAAATGTCAATTGGATCGTGCCTCATGTTAAATAACCACATTTTAAACCCTCAAAGTGACCAAAATGGCCATTTTTACAGAGTTTTGCTTATTTAAAAGCTTCAATTTTGACCCGTTTCAGTCACAGAAATTACTTTAAACACACTTATTTTAGTTGAAATTGTCATAATTCACATCCAACAGTGATTTAGAGTCAAAAGATTAAATGTCAAAATTTCATCATTATAGACCATTTTGGGAACGTTCGACATGTCCGGAGTCATCGTTTTTTATCCGAAAATTGATTTTTTGGACTGTACCAAAAATGATTCAAAATGTCAATTGGATCGTGCCTCATGTTGAATAACCACTTTTTAAACCCTCAAAGTGACCAAAATGGCAATTTTTACAGAGTTTTGCTTACTCGAAAGCTTCAATTTTGACCCGTTTCAGGCACAGAAATGACTTTAAACACACTTATTTTAGTTGAAAAAGTCATAATTCACATCCAACAGTCATTTAGAGTCAAAAGATTAAATGTTAAAATTTCATCATTATAGACAATTTTGGGAACGTTCGACATGTCCGGAGTCATCGTTTTTCATCCAAAAATTGATTTTTTGGACTGTACCAAAAATGATTCAAAATGTCAATTGGATCGTGCCTCATGTTGAATAACCACTTTTTAAACCCTCACAGTGACCAAAATTGCCATTTTTACAGAGTTTTGCTTACTCAAAAGCTTCAATTTTGACCCGTTTCAGGCACAGAAATGACTTTAAACACACTTATTTTAGTTGAAAAACTCATAATTCACATCCAACAGTCATTTAGAGTCAAAAGATTAAATGTTAAAATTTCAATATTATAGACCATTTTGGGAACGTTCGACATGTCCGGAGTCATCGTTTTTCATCCGAAAATTGATTTTTTGGACTGTACCAAAAATGACTCAAAATGTCAATTGGATCGTGCCTCATGTTGAATAACCACATTTTAAACCCTCACAGTGACCAAAATGGCCATTTTTACAGAGTTTTGCTTACTCAAAAGCTTCAATTTTGACCCGTTTCAGTCACAGAAATGACTTTAAACACACTTATTTTAGTTGAAAAAGTCATAATTCACATCCAACAGTCATTTAGAGTCAAAAGATTAAATGTTAAAATTTCAATATTATAGACCATTTTGGGAACGTTCGACATGTCCGGAGTCATCGTTTTTCATCCGAAAATTGATTTTTTGACTGTACCAAAAATGATTCAAAATGTCAATTGGATCGTGCCTCATGTTGAATAACCACATTTTAAACCCTCACAGTGACCAAAATGGCCATTTTTACAGAGTTTTGCTTATTTAAAAGCTTCAATTTTGACCCGTTTCAGTCACAGAAATGACTTTAAACACACTTATTTTAGTTGAAATTGTCATAATTCACATCCAACAGTCATTTAGAGTCAAAAGATTAAATGTTAAAATTTCATCATTATAGACCATTTTGGGAACGTTCGACATGTCCGGAGTCATCGTTTTTCATCCGAAAATTGATTTTTTGGACTGTACCAAAAATGATTCAAAATGTCAATTGGATCGTGCCTCATGTTGAATAACCACTGTTTAAACCCTCACAGTGACCAAAATTGCCATTTTTACAGAGTTTTGCTTACTCAAAAGCTTCAATTTTGACCCGTTTCAGTCACAGAAATGACTTTAAACACACTTATTTTAGTTGAAAAAGTCATAATTCACATCCAACAGTCATTTAGAGTCAAAAGATTAAATGTTAAAATTTCATCATTATAGACCATTTTGGGAACGTTCGACATGTCTGGAGTCATCGTTTTTCATCCGAAAATTGATTTTTTGGACTGTACCAAAAATGATTCAAAATGTCAATTGGATCGTGCCTCATGTTGAATAACCACTTTTTAAACTCTCACAGTGACCAAAATGGCCATTTTTACAGAGTTTTGCTTATTTAAAAGCTTCAATTTTGACCCGTTTCAGTCACAGAAATGACTTTAAACACACTTATTTTAGTTGAAAAAGTCATAATTCACATCCAACAGTTATTTAGCGTGAAAAGATTAAATGTTAAAATTTCAATATTATAGACCATTTTGGGAACGTTCGACATGTCCGGAGTCATCGTCTTTCATCCGAAAATTGATTTTTTGGACTGTACTAAAAATGATTCAAAATGTCAATTGGATCGTGCCTCATGTTAAATAACCACATTTTAAACCCTCAAAGTGACCAAAATGGCCATTTTTACAGAGTTTTGCTTATTTAAAAGCTTCAATTTTGACCCGTTTCAGTCACAGAAATTACTTTAAACACACTTATTTTAGTTGAAATTGTCATAATTCACATCCAACAGTGATTTAGAGTCAAAAGATTAAATGTCAAAATTTCATCATTATAGACCATTTTGGGAACGTTCGACATGTCCGGAGTCATCGTTTTTTATCCGAAAATTGATTTTTTGGACTGTACCAAAAATGATTCAAAATGTCAATTGGATCGTGCCTCATGTTGAATAACCACTTTTTAAACCCTCAAAGTGACCAAAATGGCCATTTTTACAGAGTTTTGCTTACTCGAAAGCTTCAATTTTGACCCGTTTCAGGCACAGAAATGACTTTAAACACACTTATTTTAGTTGAAAAAGTCATAATTCACATCCAACAGTCATTTAGAGTCAAAAGATTAAATGTTAAAATTTCATCATTATAGACAATTTTGGGAACGTTCGACATGTCCGGAGTCATCGTCTTTCATCCGAAAATTGATTTTTTGGACTGTACTAAAAATGATTCAAAATGTCAATTGGATCGTGCCTCATGTTAAATAACCACATTTTAAACCCTCAAAGTGACCAAAATGGCCATTTTTACAGAGTTTTGCTTATTTAAAAGCTTCAATTTTGACCCGTTTCAGTCACAGAAATTACTTTAAACACACTTATTTTAGTTGAAATTGTCATAATTCACATCCAACAGTGATTTAGAGTCAAAAGATTAAATGTCAAAATTTCATCATTATAGACCATTTTGGGAACGTTCGACATGTCCGGAGTCATCGTTTTTTATCCGAAAATTGATTTTTTGGACTGTACCAAAAATGATTCAAAATGTCAATTGGATCGTGCCTCATGTTGAATAACCACTTTTTAAACCCTCAAAGTGACCAAAATGGCCATTTTTACAGAGTTTTGCTTACTCGAAAGCTTCAATTTTGACCCGTTTCAGGCACAGAAATGACTTTAAACACACTTATTTTAGTTGAAAAAGTCATAATTCACATCCAACAGTCATTTAGAGTCAAAAGATTAAATGTTAAAATTTCATCATTATAGACAATTTTGGGAACGTTCGACATGTCCGGAGTCATCGTTTTTCATCCAAAAATTGATTTTTTGGACTAGACCAAAAATGATTCAAAATGTCAATTGGATCGTGCCTCATGTTGAATAACCACTTTTTAAACCCTCACAGTGACCAAAATTGCCATTTTTACAGAGTTTTGCTTACTCAAAAGCTTCAATTTTGACCCGTTTCAGGCACAGAAATGACTTTAAACACACTTATTTTAGTTGAAAAACTCATAATTCACATCCAACAGTCATTTAGAGTCAAAAGATTAAATGTTAAAATTTCAATATTATAGACCATTTTGGGAACGTTCGACATGTCCGGAGTCATCGTTTTTCATCCGAAAATTGATTTTTTGGACTGTACCAAAAATGATTCAAAATTTCAATTGGATCGTGCCTCATGTTGAATAACCACATTTTAAACCCTCACAGTGACCAAAATGGCCATTTTTACAGAGTTTTGCTTACTCAAAAGCTTCAATTTTGACCCGTTTCAGTCACAGAAATGACTTTAAACACACTTATTTTAGTTGAAAAAGTCATAATTCACATCCAACAGTCATTTAGAGTCAAAAGATTAAATGTTAAAATTTCATCATTATAGACCATTTTGGGAACGTTCGACATGTCCGGAGTCATCGTTTTTCATCCGAAAATTGATTTTTTGGACTGTACCAAAAATGATTCAAAATGTCAATTGGATCGTGCCTCATGTTGAATAACCACTTTTTAAACTCTCACAGTGACCAAAATGGCCATTTTTACAGAGTTTTGCTTATTTAAAAGCTTCAATTTCGACCCGTTTCAGTCACAGAAATGACTTTAAACACACTTATTTTAGTTGAAAAAGTCATAATTCACATCCAACAGTTATTTAGCGTCAAAAGATTAAATGTTAAAATTTCAATATTATAGACCATTTTGGGAACGTTCGACATGTCCGGAGTCATCGTTTTTCATCCGAAAATTGATTTTTTGGACTGTACCAAAAATGATTCAAAATGTCAATTGGATCGTGCCTCATGTTGAATAACCACTTTTTAAACCCTCAAAGTGACCAAAATGGCCATTTTTACAGAGTTTTGCTTACTCAAAAGCTTCAATTTTGACCCGTTTCAGGCACAGAAATGACTTTAAACACACTTATTTTAGTTGAAAAAGTCATAATTCACATCCAACAGTCATTTAGAGTCAAAAGATTAAATGTTAAAATTTCATCATTATAGACAATTTTGGGAACGTTCGACATGTCCGGAGTCATCGTTTTTCATCCGAAAATTGATTTTTTGGACTGTACCAAAAATGATTCAAAATGTCAATTGGATCATGCCTCATGTTGAATAACCACTTTTTAAACCCTCACAGTGACCAAAATTGCCATTTTTACAGAGTTTTGCTTACTCAAAAGCTTCAATTTTGACCCGTTTCAGGCACAGAAATGACTTTAAACACACTTATTTTAGTTGAAAAACTCATAATTCACATCCAACAGTCATTTAGAGTCAAAAGATTAAATGTTAAAATTTCAATATTATAGACCATTTTGGGAACGTTCGACATGTCCGGAGTCATCGTTTTTCATCCGAAAATTGATTTTTTGGACTGTACCAAAAATGACTCAAAATGTCAATTGGATCGTGCCTCATGTTGAATAACCACATTTTAAACCCTCACAGTGACCAAAATGGCCATTTTTACAGAGTTTTGCTTACTCAAAAGCTTCAATTTTGACCCGTTTCAGTCACAGAAATGACTTTAAACACACTTATTTTAGTTGAAAAAGTCATAATTCACATCCAACAGTCATTTAGAGTCAAAAGATTAAATGTTAAAATTTCAATATTATAGACCATTTTGGGAACGTTCGACATGTCCGGAGTCATCGTTTTTCATCCGAAAATTGATTTTTTGACTGTACCAAAAATGATTCAAAATGTCAATTGGATCGTGCCTCATGTTGAATAACCACATTTTAAACCCTCACAGTGACCAAAATGGCCATTTTTACAGAGTTTTGCTTATTTAAAAGCTTCAATTTTGACCCGTTTCAGTCACAGAAATGACTTTAAACACACTTATTTTAGTTGAAATTGTCATAATTCACATCCAACAGTCATTTAGAGTCAAAAGATTAAATGTTAAAATTTCATCATTATAGACCATTTTGGGAACGTTCGACATGTCCGGAGTCATCGTTTTTCATCCGAAAATTGATTTTTTGGACTGTACCAAAAATGATTCAAAATGTCAATTGGATCGTGCCTCATGTTGAATAACCACTGTTTAAACCCTCACAGTGACCAAAATTGCCATTTTTACAGAGTTTTGCTTACTCAAAAGCTTCAATTTTGACCCGTTTCAGTCACAGAAATGACTTTAAACACACTTATTTTAGTTGAAAAAGTCATAATTCACATCCAACAGTCATTTAGAGTCAAAAGATTAAATGTTAAAATTTCATCATTATAGACCATTTGGGAACGTTCGACATGTCTGGAGTCATCGTTTTTCATCCGAAAATTGATTTTTTGGACTGTACCAAAAATGATTCAAAATGTCAATTGGATCGTGCCTCATGTTGAATAACCACTTTTTAAACTCTCACAGTGACCAAAATGGCCATTTTTACAGAGTTTTTGCTTATTTAAAAGCTTCAATTTTGACCCGTTTCAGTCACAGAAATGACTTTAAACACACTTATTTTAGTTGAAAAAGTCATAATTCACATCCAACAGTTATTTAGCGTGAAAAGATTAAATGTTAAAATTTCAATATTATAGACCATTTTGGGAACGTTCGACATGTCCGGAGTCATCGTCTTTCATCCGAAAATTGATTTTTTGGACTGTACTAAAAATGATTCAAAATGTCAATTGGATCGTGCCTCATGTTAAATAACCACATTTTAAACCCTCAAAGTGACCAAAATGGCCATTTTTACAGAGTTTTGCTTATTTAAAAGCTTCAATTTTGACCCGTTTCAGTCACAGAAATTACTTTAAACACACTTATTTTAGTTGAAATTGTCATAATTCACATCCAACAGTGATTTAGAGTCAAAAGATTAAATGTCAAAATTTCATCATTATAGACCATTTTGGGAACGTTCGACATGTCCGGAGTCATCGTTTTTTATCCGAAAATTGATTTTTTGGACTGTACCAAAAATGATTCAAAATGTCAATTGGATCGTGCCTCATGTTGAATAACCACTTTTTAAACCCTCAAAGTGACCAAAATGGCCATTTTTACAGAGTTTTGCTTACTCGAAAGCTTCAATTTTGACCCGTTTCAGGCACAGAAATGACTTTAAACACACTTATTTTAGTTGAAAAAGTCATAATTCACATCCAACAGTCATTTAGAGTCAAAAGATTAAATGTTAAAATTTCATCATTATAGACAATTTTGGGAACGTTCGACATGTCCGGAGTCATCGTTTTTCATCCAAAAATTGATTTTTTGGACTGTACCAAAAATGATTCAAAATGTCAATTGGATCGTGCCTCATGTTGAATAACCACTTTTTAAACCCTCACAGTGACCAAAATTGCCATTTTTACAGAGTTTTGCTTACTCAAAAGCTTCAATTTTGACCCGTTTCAGGCACAGAAATGACTTTAAACACACTTATTTTAGTTGAAAAACTCATAATTCACATCCAACAGTCATTTAGAGTCAAAAGATTAAATGTTAAAATTTCAATATTATAGACCATTTTGGGAACGTTCGACATGTCCGGAGTCATCGTTTTTCATCCGAAAATTGATTTTTTGGACTGTACCAAAAATGATTCAAAATTTCAATTGGATCGTGCCTCATGTTGAATAACCACATTTTAAACCCTCACAGTGACCAAAATGGCCATTTTTACAGAGTTTTGCTTACTCAAAAGCTTCAATTTTGACCCGTTTCAGTCACAGAAATGACTTTAAACACACTTATTTTAGTTGAAAAAGTCATAATTCACATCCAACAGTCATTTAGAGTCAAAAGATTAAATGTTAAAATTTCATCATTATAGACCATTTTGGGAACGTTCGACATGTCCGGAGTCATCGTTTTTCATCCGAAAATTGATTTTTTGGACTGTACCAAAAATGATTCAAAATGTCAATTGGATCGTGCCTCATGTTGAATAACCACTTTTTAAACTCTCACAGTGACCAAAATGGCCATTTTTACAGAGTTTTGCTTATTTAAAAGCTTCAATTTCGACCCGTTTCAGTCACAGAAATGACTTTAAACACACTTATTTTAGTTGAAAAAGTCATAATTCACATCCAACAGTTATTTAGCGTCAAAAGATTAAATGTTAAAATTTCAATATTATAGACCATTTTGGGAACGTTCGACATGTCCGGAGTCATCGTTTTTCATCCGAAAATTGATTTTTTGGACTGTACCAAAAATGATTCAAAATGTCAATTGGATCGTGCCTCATGTTGAATAACCACTTTTTAAACCCTCAAAGTGACCAAAATGGCCATTTTTACAGAGTTTTGCTTACTCAAAAGCTTCAATTTTGACCCGTTTCAGGCACAGAAATGACTTTAAACACACTTATTTTAGTTGAAAAAGTCATAATTCACATCCAACAGTCATTTAGAGTCAAAAGATTAAATGTTAAAATTTCATCATTATAGACAATTTTGGGAACGTTCGACATGTCCGGAGTCATCGTTTTTCATCCGAAAATTGATTTTTTGGACTGTACCAAAAATGATTCAAAATGTCAATTGGATCATGCCTCATGTTGAATAACCACTTTTTAAACCCTCACAGTGACCAAAATTGCCATTTTTACAGAGTTTTGCTTACTCAAAAGCTTCAATTTTGACCCGTTTCAGGCACAGAAATGACTTTAAACACACTTATTTTAGTTGAAAAACTCATAATTCACATCCAACAGTCATTTAGAGTCAAAAGATTAAATGTTAAAATTTCAATATTATAGACCATTTTGGGAACGTTCGACATGTCCGGAGTCATCGTTTTTCATCCGAAAATTGATTTTTTGGACTGTACCAAAAATGACTCAAAATGTCAATTGGATCGTGCCTCATGTTGAATAACCACATTTTAAACCCTCACAGTGACCAAAATGGCCATTTTTACAGAGTTTTGCTTACTCAAAAGCTTCAATTTTGACCCGTTTCAGTCACAGAAATGACTTTAAACACACTTATTTTAGATGAAAAAGTCATAATTCACATCCAACAGTCATTTAGAGTCAAAAGATTAAATGTTAAAATTTCAATATTATAGACCATTTTGGGAACGTTCGACATGTCCGGAGTCATCGTTTTTCATCCGAAAATTGATTTTTTGACTGTACCAAAAATGATTCAAAATGTCAATTGGATCGTGCCTCATGTTGAATAACCACATTTTAAACCCTCACAGTGACCAAAATGGCCATTTTTACAGAGTTTTGCTTATTTAAAAGCTTCAATTTTGACCCGTTTCAGTCACAGAAATGACTTTAAACACACTTATTTTAGTTGAAATTGTCATAATTCACATCCAACAGTCATTTAGAGTCAAAAGATTAAATGTTAAAATTTCATCATTATAGACCATTTTGGGAACGTTCGACATGTCCGGAGTCATCGTTTTTCATCCGAAAATTGATTTTTTGGACTGTACCAAAAATGATTCAAAATGTCAATTGGATCGTGCCTCATGTTGAATAACCACTGTTTAAACCCTCACAGTGACCAAAATTGCCATTTTTACAGAGTTTTGCTTACTCAAAAGCTTCAATTTTGACCCGTTTCAGTCACAGAAATGACTTTAAACACACTTATTTTAGTTGAAAAAGTCATAATTCACATCCAACAGTCATTTAGAGTCAAAAGATTAAATGTTAAAATTTCATCATTATAGACCATTTTGGGAACGTTCGACATGTCTGGAGTCATCGTTTTTCATCCGAAAATTGATTTTTTGGACTGTACCAAAAATGATTCAAAATGTCAATTGGATCGTGCCTCATGTTGAATAACCACTTTTTAAACTCTCACAGTGACCAAAATGGCCATTTTTACAGAGTTTTGCTTATTTAAAAGCTTCAATTTTGACCCGTTTCAGTCACAGAAATGACTTTAAACACACTTATTTTAGTTGAAAAAGTCATAATTCACATCCAACAGTTATTTAGCGTGAAAAGATTAAATGTTAAAATTTCAATATTATAGACCATTTTGGGAACGTTCGACATGTCCGGAGTCATCGTCTTTCATCCGAAAATTGATTTTTTGGACTGTACTAAAAATGATTCAAAATGTCAATTGGATCGTGCCTCATGTTAAATAACCACATTTTAAACCCTCAAAGTGACCAAAATGGCCATTTTTACAGAGTTTTGCTTATTTAAAAGCTTCAATTTTGACCCGTTTCAGTCACAGAAATTACTTTAAACACACTTATTTTAGTTGAAATTGTCATAATTCACATCCAACAGTGATTTAGAGTCAAAAGATTAAATGTCAAAATTTCATCATTATAGACCATTTTGGGAACGTTCGACATGTCCGGAGTCATCGTTTTTTATCCGAAAATTGATTTTTTGGACTGTACCAAAAATGATTCAAAATGTCAATTGGATCGTGCCTCATGTTGAATAACCACTTTTTAAACCCTCAAAGTGACCAAAATGGCCATTTTTACAGAGTTTTGCTTACTCGAAAGCTTCAATTTTGACCCGTTTCAGGCACAGAAATGACTTTAAACACACTTATTTTAGTTGAAAAAGTCATAATTCACATCCAACAGTCATTTAGAGTCAAAAGATTAAATGTTAAAATTTCATCATTATAGACAATTTTGGGAACGTTCGACATGTCCGGAGTCATCGTTTTTCATCCAAAAATTGATTTTTTGGACTGTACCAAAAATGATTCAAAATGTCAATTGGATCGTGCCTCATGTTGAATAACCACTTTTTAAACCCTCAAAGTGACCAAAATGGCCATTTTTACAGAGTTTTGCTTACTCGAAAGCTTCAATTTTGACCCGTTTCAGGCACAGAAATGACTTTAAACACACTTATTTTAGTTGAAAAAGTCATAATTCACATCCAACAGTCATTTAGAGTCAAAAGATTAAATGTTAAAATTTCATCATTATAGACAATTTTGGGAACGTTCGACATGTCCGGAGTCATCGTTTTTCATCCAAAAATTGATTTTTTGGACTGTACCAAAAATGATTCAAAATGTCAATTGGATCGTGCCTCATGTTGAATAACCACTTTTTAAACCCTCACAGTGACCAAAATTGCCATTTTTACAGAGTTTTGCTTACTCAAAAGCTTCAATTTTGACCCGTTTCAGGCACAGAAATGACTTTAAACACACTTATTTTAGTTGAAAAACTCATAATTCACATCCAACAGTCATTTAGAGTCAAAAGATTAAATGTTAAAATTTCAATATTATAGACCATTTTGGGAACGTTCGACATGTCCGGAGTCATCGTTTTTCATCCGAAAATTGATTTTTTGGACTGTACCAAAAATGATTCAAAATTTCAATTGGATCGTGCCTCATGTTGAATAACCACATTTTAAACCCTCACAGTGACCAAAATGGCCATTTTTACAGAGTTTTGCTTACTCAAAAGCTTCAATTTTGACCCGTTTCAGTCACAGAAATGACTTTAAACACACTTATTTTAGTTGAAAAAGTCATAATTCACATCCAACAGTCATTTAGAGTCAAAAGATTAAATGTTAAAATTTCATCATTATAGACCATTTTGGGAACGTTCGACATGTCCGGAGTCATCGTTTTTCATCCGAAAATTGATTTTTTGGACTGTACCAAAAATGATTCAAAATGTCAATTGGATCGTGCCTCATGTTGAATAACCACTTTTTAAACTCTCACAGTGACCAAAATGGCCATTTTTACAGAGTTTTGCTTATTTAAAAGCTTCAATTTCGACCCGTTTCAGTCACAGAAATGACTTTAAACACACTTATTTTAGTTGAAAAAGTCATAATTCACATCCAACAGTTATTTAGCGTCAAAAGATTAAATGTTAAAATTTCAATATTATAGACCATTTTGGGAACGTTCGACATGTCCGGAGTCATCGTTTTTCATCCGAAAATTGATTTTTTGGACTGTACCAAAAATGATTCAAAATGTCAATTGGATCGTGCCTCATGTTGAATAACCACTTTTTAAACCCTCAAAGTGACCAAAATGGCCATTTTTACAGAGTTTTGCTTACTCAAAAGCTTCAATTTTGACCCGTTTCAGGCACAGAAATGACTTTAAACACACTTATTTTAGTTGAAAAAGTCATAATTCACATCCAACAGTCATTTAGAGTCAAAAGATTAAATGTTAAAATTTCATCATTATAGACAATTTTGGGAACGTTCGACATGTCCGGAGTCATCGTTTTTCATCCGAAAATTGATTTTTTGGACTGTACCAAAAATGATTCAAAATGTCAATTGGATCATGCCTCATGTTGAATAACCACTTTTTAAACCCTCACAGTGACCAAAATTGCCATTTTTACAGAGTTTTGCTTACTCAAAAGCTTCAATTTTGACCCGTTTCAGGCACAGAAATGACTTTAAACACACTTATTTTAGTTGAAAAACTCATAATTCACATCCAACAGTCATTTAGAGTCAAAAGATTAAATGTTAAAATTTCAATATTATAGACCATTTTGGGAACGTTCGACATGTCCGGAGTCATCGTTTTTCATCCGAAAATTGATTTTTTGGACTGTACCAAAAATGACTCAAAATGTCAATTGGATCGTGCCTCATGTTGAATAACCACATTTTAAACCCTCACAGTGACCAAAATGGCCATTTTTACAGAGATTTGCTTACTCAAAAGCTTCAATTTTGACCCGTTTCAGTCACAGAAATGACTTTAAACACACTTATTTTAGTTGAAAAAGTCATAATTCACATCCAACAGTCATTTAGAGTCAAAAGATTAAATGTTAAAATTTCAATATTATAGACCATTTTGGGAACGTTCGACATGTCCGGAGTCATCGTTTTTCATCCGAAAATTGATTTTTTGACTGTACCAAAAATGATTCAAAATGTCAATTGGATCGTGCCTCATGTTGAATAACCACATTTTAAACCCTCACAGTGACCAAAATGGCCATTTTTACAGAGTTTTGCTTATTTAAAAGCTTCAATTTTGACCCGTTTCAGTCACAGAAATGACTTTAAACACACTTATTTTAGTTGAAATTGTCATAATTCACATCCAACAGTCATTTAGAGTCAAAAGATTAAATGTTAAAATTTCATCATTATAGACCATTTTGGGAACGTTCGACATGTCCGGAGTCATCGTTTTTCATCCGAAAATTGATTTTTTGGACTGTACCAAAAATGATTCAAAATGTCAATTGGATCGTGCCTCATGTTGAATAACCACTGTTTAAACCCTCACAGTGACCAAAATTGCCATTTTTACAGAGTTTTGCTTACTCAAAAGCTTCAATTTTGACCCGTTTCAGTCACAGAAATGACTTTAAACACACTTATTTTAGTTGAAAAAGTCATAATTCACATCCAACAGTCATTTAGAGTCAAAAGATTAAATGTTAAAATTTCATCATTATAGACCATTTTGGGAACGTTCGACATGTCTGGAGTCATCGTTTTTCATCCGAAAATTGATTTTTTGGACTGTACCAAAAATGATTCAAAATGTCAATTGGATCGTGCCTCATGTTGAATAACCACTTTTTAAACTCTCACAGTGACCAAAATGGCCATTTTTACAGAGTTTTGCTTATTTAAAAGCTTCAATTTTGACCCGTTTCAGTCACAGAAATGACTTTAAACACACTTATTTTAGTTGAAAAAGTCATAATTCACATCCAACAGTTATTTAGCGTGAAAAGATTAAATGTTAAAATTTCAATATTATAGACCATTTTGGGAACGTTCGACATGTCCGGAGTCATCGTCTTTCATCCGAAAATTGATTTTTTGGACTGTACTAAAAATGATTCAAAATGTCAATTGGATCGTGCCTCATGTTAAATAACCACATTTTAAACCCTCAAAGTGACCAAAATGGCCATTTTTACAGAGTTTTGCTTATTTAAAAGCTTCAATTTTGACCCGTTTCAGTCACAGAAATTACTTTAAACACACTTATTTTAGTTGAAATTGTCATAATTCACATCCAACAGTGATTTAGAGTCAAAAGATTAAATGTCAAAATTTCATCATTATAGACCATTTTGGGAACGTTCGACATGTCCGGAGTCATCGTTTTTTATCCGAAAATTGATTTTTTGGACTGTACCAAAAATGATTCAAAATGTCAATTGGATCGTGCCTCATGTTGAATAACCACTTTTTAAACCCTCAAAGTGACCAAAATGGCCATTTTTACAGAGTTTTGCTTACTCGAAAGCTTCAATTTTGACCCGTTTCAGGCACAGAAATGACTTTAAACACACTTATTTTAGTTGAAAAAGTCATAATTCACATCCAACAGTCATTTAGAGTCAAAAGATTAAATGTTAAAATTTCATCATTATAGACAATTTTGGGAACGTTCGACATGTCCGGAGTCATCGTTTTTCATCCAAAAATTGATTTTTTGGACTGTACCAAAAATGATTCAAAATGTCAATTGGATCGTGCCTCATGTTGAATAACCACTTTTTAAACCCTCACAGTGACCAAAATTGCCATTTTTACAGAGTTTTGCTTACTCAAAAGCTTCAATTTTGACCCGTTTCAGGCACAGAAATGACTTTAAACACACTTATTTTAGTTGAAAAACTCATAATTCACATCCAACAGTCATTTAGAGTCAAAAGATTAAATGTTAAAATTTCAATATTATAGACCATTTTGGGAACGTTCGACATGTCCGGAGTCATCGTTTTTCATCCGAAAATTGATTTTTTGGACTGTACCAAAAATGATTCAAAATTTCAATTGGATCGTGCCTCATGTTGAATAACCACATTTTAAACCCTCACAGTGACCAAAATGGCCATTTTTACAGAGTTTTGCTTACTCAAAAGCTTCAATTTTGACCCGTTTCAGTCACAGAAATGACTTTAAACACACTTATTTTAGTTGAAAAAGTCATAATTCACATCCAACAGTCATTTAGAGTCAAAAGATTAAATGTTAAAATTTCATCATTATAGACCATTTTGGGAACGTTCGACATGTCCGGAGTCATCGTTTTTCATCCGAAAATTGATTTTTTGGACTGTACCAAAAATGATTCAAAATGTCAATTGGATCGTGCCTCATGTTGAATAACCACTTTTTAAACTCTCACAGTGACCAAAATGGCCATTTTTACAGAGTTTTGCTTATTTAAAAGCTTCAATTTCGACCCGTTTCAGTCACAGAAATGACTTTAAACACACTTATTTTAGTTGAAAAAGTCATAATTCACATCCAACAGTTATTTAGCGTCAAAAGATTAAATGTTAAAATTTCAATATTATAGACCATTTTGGGAACGTTCGACATGTCCGGAGTCATCGTTTTTCATCCGAAAATTGATTTTTTGGACTGTACCAAAAATGATTCAAAATGTCAATTGGATCGTGCCTCATGTTGAATAACCACTTTTTAAACCCTCAAAGTGACCAAAATGGCCATTTTTACAGAGTTTTGCTTACTCAAAAGCTTCAATTTTGACCCGTTTCAGGCACAGAAATGACTTTAAACACACTTATTTTAGTTGAAAAAGTCATAATTCACATCCAACAGTCATTTAGAGTCAAAAGATTAAATGTTAAAATTTCATCATTATAGACAATTTTGGGAACGTTCGACATGTCCGGAGTCATCGTTTTTCATCCGAAAATTGATTTTTTGGACTGTACCAAAAATGATTCAAAATGTCAATTGGATCATGCCTCATGTTGAATAACCACTTTTTAAACCCTCACAGTGACCAAAATTGCCATTTTTACAGAGTTTTGCTTACTCAAAAGCTTCAATTTTGACCCGTTTCAGGCACAGAAATGACTTTAAACACACTTATTTTAGTTGAAAAACTCATAATTCACATCCAACAGTCATTTAGAGTCAAAAGATTAAATGTTAAAATTTCAATATTATAGACCATTTTGGGAACGTTCGACATGTCCGGAGTCATCGTTTTTCATCCGAAAATTGATTTTTTGGACTGTACCAAAAATGACTCAAAATGTCAATTGGATCGTGCCTCATGTTGAATAACCACATTTTAAACCCTCACAGTGACCAAAATGGCCATTTTTACAGAGTTTTGCTTACTCAAAAGCTTCAATTTTGACCCGTTTCAGTCACAGAAATGACTTTAAACACACTTATTTTAGTTGAAAAAGTCATAATTCACATCCAACAGTCATTTAGAGTCAAAAGATTAAATGTTAAAATTTCAATATTATAGACCATTTTGGGAACGTTCGACATGTCCGGAGTCATCGTTTTTCATCCGAAAATTGATTTTTTGACTGTACCAAAAATGATTCAAAATGTCAATTGGATCGTGCCTCATGTTGAATAACCACATTTTAAACCCTCACAGTGACCAAAATGGCCATTTTTACAGAGTTTTGCTTATTTAAAAGCTTCAATTTTGACCCGTTTCAGTCACAGAAATGACTTTAAACACACTTATTTTAGTTGAAATTGTCATAATTCACATCCAACAGTCATTTAGAGTCAAAAGATTAAATGTTAAAATTTCATCATTATAGACCATTTTGGGAACGTTCGACATGTCCGGAGTCATCGTTTTTCATCCGAAAATTGATTTTTTGGACTGTACCAAAAATGATTCAAAATGTCAATTGGATCGTGCCTCATGTTGAATAACCACTGTTTAAACCCTCACAGTGACCAAAATTGCCATTTTTACAGAGTTTTGCTTACTCAAAAGCTTCAATTTTGACCCGTTTCAGTCACAGAAATGACTTTAAACACACTTATTTTAGTTGAAAAAGTCATAATTCACATCCAACAGTCATTTAGAGTCAAAAGATTAAATGTTAAAATTTCATCATTATAGACCATTTTGGGAACGTTCGACATGTCTGGAGTCATCGTTTTTCATCCGAAAATTGATTTTTTGGACTGTACCAAAAATGATTCAAAATGTCAATTGGATCGTGCCTCATGTTGAATAACCACTTTTTAAACTCTCACAGTGACCAAAATGGCCATTTTTACAGAGTTTTGCTTATTTAAAAGCTTCAATTTTGACCCGTTTCAGTCACAGAAATGACTTTAAACACACTTATTTTAGTTGAAAAAGTCATAATTCACATCCAACAGTTATTTAGCGTGAAAAGATTAAATGTTAAAATTTCAATATTATAGACCATTTTGGGAACGTTCGACATGTCCGGAGTCATCGTCTTTCATCCGAAAATTGATTTTTTGGACTGTACTAAAAATGATTCAAAATGTCAATTGGATCGTGCCTCATGTTAAATAACCACATTTTAAACCCTCAAAGTGACCAAAATGGCCATTTTTACAGAGTTTTGCTTATTTAAAAGCTTCAATTTTGACCCGTTTCAGTCACAGAAATTACTTTAAACACACTTATTTTAGTTGAAATTGTCATAATTCACATCCAACAGTGATTTAGAGTCAAAAGATTAAATGTCAAAATTTCATCATTATAGACCATTTTGGGAACGTTCGACATGTCCGGAGTCATCGTTTTTTATCCGAAAATTGATTTTTTGGACTGTACCAAAAATGATTCAAAATGTCAATTGGATCGTGCCTCATGTTGAATAACCACTTTTTAAACCCTCACAGTGACCAAAATTGCCATTTTTACAGAGTTTTGCTTACTCAAAAGCTTCAATTTTGACCCGTTTCAGGCACAGAAATGACTTTACACACACTTATTTTAGTTGAAAAACTCATAATTCACATCCAACAGTCATTTAGAGTCAAAAGATTAAATGTTAAAATTTCAATATTATAGACCATTTTGGGAACGTTCGACATGTCCGGAGTCATCGTTTTTCATCCGAAAATTGATTTTTTGGACTGTACCAAAAATGATTCAAAATTTCAATTGGATCGTGCCTCATGTTGAATAACCACATTTTAAACCCTCACAGTGACCAAAATGGCCATTTTTACAGAGTTTTGCTTACTCAAAAGCTTCAATTTTGACCCGTTTCAGTCACAGAAATGACTTTAAACACACTTATTTTAGTTGAAAAAGTCATAATTCACATCCAACAGTCATTTAGAGTCAAAAGATTAAATGTTAAAATTTCATCATTATAGACCATTTTGGGAACGTTCGACATGTCCGGAGTCATCGTTTTTCATCCGAAAATTGATTTTTTGGACTGTACCAAAAATGATTCAAAATGTCAATTGGATCGTGCCTCATGTTGAATAACCACTTTTTAAACTCTCACAGTGACCAAAATGGCCATTTTTACAGAGTTTTGCTTATTTAAAAGCTTCAATTTCGACCCGTTTCAGTCACAGAAATGACTTTAAACACACTTATTTTAGTTGAAAAAGTCATAATTCACATCCAACAGTTATTTAGCGTCAAAAGATTAAATGTTAAAATTTCAATATTATAGACCATTTTGGGAACGTTCGACATGTCCGGAGTCATCGTTTTTCATCCGAAAATTGATTTTTTGGACTGTACCAAAAATGATTCAAAATGTCAATTGGATCGTGCCTCATGTTGAATAACCACTTTTTAAACCCTCAAAGTGACCAAAATGGCCATTTTTACAGAGTTTTGCTTACTCAAAAGCTTCAATTTTGACCCGTTTCAGGCACAGAAATGACTTTAAACACACTTATTTTAGTTGAAAAAGTCATAATTCACATCCAACAGTCATTTAGAGTCAAAAGATTAAATGTTAAAATTTCATCATTATAGACAATTTTGGGAACGTTCGACATGTCCGGAGTCATCGTTTTTCATCCGAAAATTGATTTTTCGGACTGTACCAAAAATGATTCAAAATGTCAATTGGATCATGCCTCATGTTGAATAACCACTTTTTAAACCCTCACAGTGACCAAAATTGCCATTTTTACAGAGTTTTGCTTACTCAAAAGCTTCAATTTTGACCCGTTTCAGGCACAGAAATGACTTTAAACACACTTATTTTAGTTGAAAAACTCATAATTCACATCCAACAGTCATTTAGAGTCAAAAGATTAAATGTTAAAATTTCAATATTATAGACCATTTTGGGAACGTTCGACATGTCCGGAGTCATCGTTTTTCATCCGAAAATTGATTTTTTGGACTGTACCAAAAATGACTCAAAATGTCAATTGGATCGTGCCTCATGTTGAATAACCACATTTTAAACCCTCACAGTGACCAAAATGGCCATTTTTACAGAGTTTTGCTTACTCAAAAGCTTCAATTTTGACCCGTTTCAGTCACAGAAATGACTTTAAACACACTTATTTTAGTTGAAAAAGTCATAATTCACATCCAACAGTCATTTAGAGTCAAAAGATTAAATGTTAAAATTTCAATATTATAGACCATTTTGGGAACGTTCGACATGTCCGGAGTCATCGTTTTTCATCCGAAAATTGATTTTTTGACTGTACCAAAAATGATTCAAAATGTCAATTGGATCGTGCCTCATGTTGAATAACCACATTTTAAACCCTCACAGTGACCAAAATGGCCATTTTTACAGAGTTTTGCTTATTTAAAAGCTTCAATTTTGACCCGTTTCAGTCACAGAAATGACTTTAAACACACTTATTTTAGTTGAAATTGTCATAATTCACATCCAACAGTCATTTAGAGTCAAAAGATTAAATGTTAAAATTTCATCATTATAGACCATTTTGGGAACGTTCGACATGTCCGGAGTCATCGTTTTTCATCCGAAAATTGATTTTTTGGACTGTACCAAAAATGATTCAAAATGTCAATTGGATCGTGCCTCATGTTGAATAACCACTGTTTAAACCCTCACAGTGACCAAAATTGCCATTTTTACAGAGTTTTGCTTACTCAAAAGCTTCAATTTTGACCCGTTTCAGTCACAGAAATGACTTTAAACACACTTATTTTAGTTGAAAAAGTCATAATTCACATCCAACAGTCATTTAGAGTCAAAAGATTAAATGTTAAAATTTCATCATTATAGACCATTTTGGGAACGTTCGACATGTCTGGAGTCATCGTTTTTCATCCGAAAATTGATTTTTTGGACTGTACCAAAAATGATTCAAAATGTCAATTGGATCGTGCCTCATGTTGAATAACCACTTTTTAAACTCTCACAGTGACCAAAATGGCCATTTTTACAGAGTTTTGCTTATTTAAAAGCTTCAATTTTGACCCGTTTCAGTCACAGAAATGACTTTAAACACACTTATTTTAGTTGAAAAAGTCATAATTCACATCCAACAGTTATTTAGCGTGAAAAGATTAAATGTTAAAATTTCAATATTATAGACCATTTTGGGAACGTTCGACATGTCCGGAGTCATCGTCTTTCATCCGAAAATTGATTTTTTGGACTGTACTAAAAATGATTCAAAATGTCAATTGGATCGTGCCTCATGTTAAATAACCACATTTTAAACCCTCAAAGTGACCAAAATGGCCATTTTTACAGAGTTTTGCTTATTTAAAAGCTTCAATTTTGACCCGTTTCAGTCACAGAAATTACTTTAAACACACTTATTTTAGTTGAAATTGTCATAATTCACATCCAACAGTGATTTAGAGTCAAAAGATTAAATGTCAAAATTTCATCATTATAGACCATTTTGGGAACGTTCGACATGTCCGGAGTCATCGTTTTTTATCCGAAAATTGATTTTTTGGACTGTACCAAAAATGATTCAAAATGTCAATTGGATCGTGCCTCATGTTGAATAACCACTTTTTAAACCCTCAAAGTGACCAAAATGGCCATTTTTACAGAGTTTTGCTTACTCGAAAGCTTCAATTTTGACCCGTTTCAGGCACAGAAATGACTTTAAACACACTTATTTTAGTTGAAAAAGTCATAATTCACATCCAACAGTCATTTAGAGTCAAAAGATTAAATGTTAAAATTTCATCATTATAGACAATTTTGGGAACGTTCGACATGTCCGGAGTCATCGTTTTTCATCCAAAAATTGATTTTTTGGACTGTACCAAAAATGATTCAAAATGTCAATTGGATCGTGCCTCATGTTGAATAACCACTTTTTAAACCCTCACAGTGACCAAAATTGCCATTTTTACAGAGTTTTGCTTACTCAAAAGCTTCAATTTTGACCCGTTTCAGGCACAGAAATGACTTTAAACACACTTATTTTAGTTGAAAAACTCATAATTCACATCCAACAGTCATTTAGAGTCAAAAGATTAAATGTTAAAATTTCAATATTATAGACCATTTTGGGAACGTTCGACATGTCCGGAGTCATCGTTTTTCATCCGAAAATTGATTTTTTGGACTGTACCAAAAATGATTCAAAATTTCAATTGGATCGTGCCTCATGTTGAATAACCACATTTTAAACCCTCACAGTGACCAAAATGGCCATTTTTACAGAGTTTTGCTTACTCAAAAGCTTCAATTTTGACCCGTTTCAGTCACAGAAATGACTTTAAACACACTTATTTTAGTTGAAAAAGTCATAATTCACATCCAACAGTCATTTAGAGTCAAAAGATTAAATGTTAAAATTTCATCATTATAGACCATTTTGGGAACGTTCGACATGTCCGGAGTCATCGTTTTTCATCCGAAAATTGATTTTTTGGACTGTACCAAAAATGATTCAAAATGTCAATTGGATCGTGCCTCATGTTGAATAACCACTTTTTAAACTCTCACAGTGACCAAAATGGCCATTTTTACAGAGTTTTGCTTATTTAAAAGCTTCAATTTCGACCCGTTTCAGTCACAGAAATGACTTTAAACACACTTATTTTAGTTGAAAAAGTCATAATTCACATCCAACAGTTATTTAGCGTCAAAAGATTAAATGTTAAAATTTCAATATTATAGACCATTTTGGGAACGTTCGACATGTCCGGAGTCATCGTTTTTCATCCGAAAATTGATTTTTTGGACTGTACCAAAAATGATTCAAAATGTCAATTGGATCGTGCCTCATGTTGAATAACCACTTTTTAAACCCTCAAAGTGACCAAAATGGCCATTTTTACAGAGTTTTGCTTACTCAAAAGCTTCAATTTTGACCCGTTTCAGGCACAGAAATGACTTTAAACACACTTATTTTAGTTGAAAAAGTCATAATTCACATCCAACAGTCATTTAGAGTCAAAAGATTAAATGTTAAAATTTCATCATTATAGACAATTTTGGGAACGTTCGACATGTCCGGAGTCATCGTTTTTCATCCGAAAATTGATTTTTTGGACTGTACCAAAAATGATTCAAAATGTCAATTGGATCATGCCTCATGTTGAATAACCACTTTTTAAACCCTCACAGTGACCAAAATTGCCATTTTTACAGAGTTTTGCTTACTCAAAAGCTTAAATTTTGACCCGTTTCAGGCACAGAAATGACTTTAAACACACTTATTTTAGTTGAAAAACTCATAATTCACATCCAACAGTCATTTAGAGTCAAAAGATTAAATGTTAAAATTTCAATATTATAGACCATTTTGGGAACGTTCGACATGTCCGGAGTCATCGTTTTTCATCCGAAAATTGATTTTTTGGACTGTACCAAAAATGACTCAAAATGTCAATTGGATCGTGCCTCATGTTGAATAACCACATTTTAAACCCTCACAGTGACCAAAATGGCCATTTTTACAGAGTTTTGCTTACTCAAAAGCTTCAATTTTGACCCGTTTCAGTCACAGAAATGACTTTAAACACACTTATTTTAGTTGAAAAAGTCATAATTCACATCCAACAGTCATTTAGAGTCAAAAGATTAAATGTTAAAATTTCAATATTATAGACCATTTTGGGAACGTTCGACATGTCCGGAGTCATCGTTTTTCATCCGAAAATTGATTTTTTGACTGTACCAAAAATGATTCAAAATGTCAATTGGATCGTGCCTCATGTTGAATAACCACATTTTAAAGCCCTCACAGTGACCAAAATGGCCATTTTTACAGAGTTTTGCTTATTTAAAAGCTTCAATTTTGACCCGTTTCAGTCACAGAAATGACTTTAAACACACTTATTTTAGTTGAAATTGTCATAATTCACATCCAACAGTCATTTAGAGTCAAAAGATTAAATGTTAAAATTTCATCATTATAGACCATTTTGGGAACGTTCGACATGTCCGGAGTCATCGTTTTTCATCCGAAAATTGATTTTTTGGACTGTACCAAAAATGATTCAAAATGTCAATTGGATCGTGCCTCATGTTGAATAACCACTGTTTAAACCCTC
Organism: Lissotriton vulgaris; assembly: GCF_964263255.1. Lineage (NCBI taxonomy): Eukaryota > Metazoa > Chordata > Amphibia > Caudata > Salamandridae > Lissotriton > Lissotriton vulgaris. Next base: position 61,291 of record NW_028243340.1, on the reverse strand, counting down.
ACAGTGACCAAAATTGCCATTTTTACAGAGTTTTGCTTACTCAAAAGCTTCAATTTTGACCCGTTTCAGTCACAGAAATGACTTTAAACACACTTATTTTAGTTGAAAAAGTCATAATTCACATCCAACAGTCATTTAGAGTCAAAAGATTAAATGTTAAAATTTCATCATTATAGACCATTTTGGGAACGTTCGACATGTCTGGAGTCATCGTTTTTCATCCGAAAATTGATTTTTTGGACTGTACCAAAAATGATTCAAAATGTCAATTGGATCGTGCCTCATGTTGAATAACCACTTTTTAAACTCTCACAGTGACCAAAATGGCCATTTTTACAGAGTTTTGCTTATTTAAAAGCTTCAATTTTGACCCGTTTCAGTCACAGAAATGACTTTAAACACACTTATTTTAGTTGAAAAAGTCATAATTCACATCCAACAGTTATTTAGCGTGAAAAGATTAAATGTTAAAATTTCAATATTATAGACCATTTTGGGAACGTTCGACATGTCCGGAGTCATCGTCTTTCATCCGAAAATTGATTTTTTGGACTGTACTAAAAATGATTCAAAATGTCAATTGGATCGTGCCTCATGTTAAATAACCACATTTTAAACCCTCAAAGTGACCAAAATGGCCATTTTTACAGAGTTTTGCTTATTTAAAAGCTTCAATTTTGACCCGTTTCAGTCACAGAAATTACTTTAAACACACTTATTTTAGTTGAAATTGTCATAATTCACATCCAACAGTGATTTAGAGTCAAAAGATTAAATGTCAAAATTTCATCATTATAGACCATTTTGGGAACGTTCGACATGTCCGGAGTCATCGTTTTTTATCCGAAAATTGATTTTTTGGACTGTACCAAAAATGATTCAAAATGTCAATTGGATCGTGCCTCATGTTGAATAACCACTTTTTAAACCCTCAAAGTGACCAAAATGGCCATTTTTACAGAGTTTTGCTTACTCGAAAGCTTCAATTTTGACCCGTTTCAGGCACAGAAATGACTTTAAACACACTTATTTTAGTTGAAAAAGTCATAATTCACATCCAACAGTCATTTAGAGTCAAAAGATTAAATGTTAAAATTTCATCATTATAGACAATTTTGGGAACGTTCGACATGTCCGGAGTCATCGTTTTTCATCCAAAAATTGATTTTTTGGACTGTACCAAAAATGATTCAAAATGTCAATTGGATCGTGCCTCATGTTGAATAACCACTTTTTAAACCCTCACAGTGACCAAAATTGCCATTTTTACAGAGTTTTGCTTACTCAAAAGCTTCAATTTTGACCCGTTTCAGGCACAGAAATGACTTTAAACACACTTATTTTAGTTGAAAAACTCATAATTCACATCCAACAGTCATTTAGAGTCAAAAGATTAAATGTTAAAATTTCAATATTATAGACCATTTTGGGAACGTTCGACATGTCCGGAGTCATCGTTTTTCATCCGAAAATTGATTTTTTGGACTGTACCAAAAATGATTCAAAATTTCAATTGGATCGTGCCTCATGTTGAATAACCACATTTTAAACCCTCACAGTGACCAAAATGGCCATTTTTACAGAGTTTTGCTTACTCAAAAGCTTCAATTTTGACCCGTTTCAGTCACAGAAATGACTTTAAACACACTTATTTTAGTTGAAAAAGTCATAATTCACATCCAACAGTCATTTAGAGTCAAAAGATTAAATGTTAAAATTTCATCATTATAGACCATTTTGGGAACGTTCGACATGTCCGGAGTCATCGTTTTTCATCCGAAAATTGATTTTTTGGACTGTACCAAAAATGATTCAAAATGTCAATTGGATCGTGCCTCATGTTGAATAACCACTTTTTAAACTCTCACAGTGACCAAAATGGCCATTTTTACAGAGTTTTGCTTATTTAAAAGCTTCAATTTCGACCCGTTTCAGTCACAGAAATGACTTTAAACACACTTATTTTAGTTGAAAAAGTCATAATTCACATCCAACAGTTATTTAGCGTCAAAAGATTAAATGTTAAAATTTCAATATTATAGACCATTTTGGGAACGTTCGACATGTCCGGAGTCATCGTTTTTCATCCGAAAATTGATTTTTTGGACTGTACCAAAAATGATTCAAAATGTCAATTGGATCGTGCCTCATGTTGAATAACCACTTTTTAAACCCTCAAAGTGACCAAAATGGCCATTTTTACAGAGTTTTGCTTACTCAAAAGCTTCAATTTTGACCCGTTTCAGGCACAGAAATGACTTTAAACACACTTATTTTAGTTGAAAAAGTCATAATTCACATCCAACAGTCATTTAGAGTCAAAAGATTAAATGTTAAAATTTCATCATTATAGACAATTTTGGGAACGTTCGACATGTCCGGAGTCATCGTTTTTCATCCGAAAATTGATTTTTTGGACTGTACCAAAAATGATTCAAAATGTCAATTGGATCATGCCTCATGTTGAATAACCACTTTTTAAACCCTCACAGTGACCAAAATTGCCATTTTTACAGAGTTTTGCTTACTCAAAAGCTTCAATTTTGACCCGTTTCAGGCACAGAAATGACTTTAAACACACTTATTTTAGTTGAAAAACTCATAATTCACATCCAACAGTCATTTAGAGTCAAAAGATTAAATGTTAAAATTTCAATATTATAGACCATTTTGGGAACGTTCGACATGTCCGGAGTCATCGTTTTTCATCCGAAAATTGATTTTTTGGACTGTACCAAAAATGACTCAAAATGTCAATTGGATCGTGCCTCATGTTGAATAACCACATTTTAAACCCTCACAGTGACCAAAATGGCCATTTTTACAGAGTTTTGCTTACTCAAAAGCTTCAATTTTGACCCGTTTCAGTCACAGAAATGACTTTAAACACACTTATTTTAGTTGAAAAAGTCATAATTCACATCCAACAGTCATTTAGAGTCAAAAGATTAAATGTTAAAATTTCAATATTATAGACCATTTTGGGAACGTTCGACATGTCCGGAGTCATCGTTTTTCATCCGAAAATTGATTTTTTGACTGTACCAAAAATGATTCAAAATGTCAATTGGATCGTGCCTCATGTTGAATAACCACATTTTAAACCCTCACAGTGACCAAAATGGCCATTTTTACAGAGTTTTGCTTATTTAAAAGCTTCAATTTTGACCCGTTTCAGTCACAGAAATGACTTTAAACACACTTATTTTAGTTGAAAAAGTCATAATTCACATCCAACAGTTATTTAGCGTGAAAAGATTAAATGTTAAAATTTCAATATTATAGACCATTTTGGGAACGTTCGACATGTCCGGAGTCATCGTCTTTCATCCGAAAATTGATTTTTTGGACTGTACTAAAAATGATTCAAAATGTCAATTGGATCGTGCCTCATGTTAAATAACCACATTTTAAACCCTCAAAGTGACCAAAATGGCCATTTTTACAGAGTTTTGCTTATTTAAAAGCTTCAATTTTGACCCGTTTCAGTCACAGAAATTACTTTAAACACACTTATTTTAGTTGAAATTGTCATAATTCACATCCAACAGTGATTTAGAGTCAAAAGATTAAATGTCAAAATTTCATCATTATAGACCATTTTGGGAACGTTCGACATGTCCGGAGTCATCGTTTTTCATCCGAAAATTGATTTTTTGACTGTACCAAAAATGATTCAAAATGTCAATTGGATCGTGCCTCATGTTGAATAACCACATTTTAAACCCTCACAGTGACCAAAATGGCCATTTTTACAGAGTTTTGCTTATTTAAAAGCTTCAATTTTGACCCGTTTCAGTCACAGAAATGACTTTAAACACACTTATTTTAGTTGAAATTGTCATAATTCACATCCAACAGTCATTTAGAGTCAAAAGATTAAATGTTAAAATTTCATCATTATAGACCATTTTGGGAACGTTCGACATGTCCGGAGTCATCGTTTTTCATCCGAAAATTGATTTTTTGGACTGTACCAAAAATGATTCAAAATGTCAATTGGATCGTGCCTCATGTTGAATAACCACTGTTTAAACCCTCACAGTGACCAAAATTGCCATTTTTACAGAGTTTTGCTTACTCAAAAGCTTCAATTTTGACCCGTTTCAGTCACAGAAATGACTTTAAACACACTTATTTTAGTTGAAAAAGTCATAATTCACATCCAACAGTCATTTAGAGTCAAAAGATTAAATGTTAAAATTTCATCATTATAGACCATTTTGGGAACGTTCGACATGTCTGGAGTCATCGTTTTTCATCCGAAAATTGATTTTTTGGACTGTACCAAAAATGATTCAAAATGTCAATTGGGTCGTGCCTCATGTTGAATAACCACTTTTTAAACTCTCACAGTGACCAAAATGGCCATTTTTACAGAGTTTTGCTTATTTAAAAGCTTCAATTTTGACCCGTTTCAGTCACAGAAATGACTTTAAACACACTTATTTTAGTTGAAAAAGTCATAATTCACATCCAACAGTTATTTAGCGTGAAAAGATTAAATGTTAAAATTTCAATATTATAGACCATTTTGGGAACGTTCGACATGTCCGGAGTCATCGTCTTTCATCCGAAAATTGATTTTTTGGACTGTACTAAAAATGATTCAAAATGTCAATTGGATCGTGCCTCATGTTAAATAACCACATTTTAAACCCTCAAAGTGACCAAAATGGCCATTTTTACAGAGTTTTGCTTATTTAAAAGCTTCAATTTTGACCCGTTTCAGTCACAGAAATTACTTTAAACACACTTATTTTAGTTGAAATTGTCATAATTCACATCCAACAGTGATTTAGAGTCAAAAGATTAAATGTCAAAATTTCATCATTATAGACCATTTTGGGAACGTTCGACATGTCCGGAGTCATCGTTTTTTATCCGAAAATTGATTTTTTGGACTGTACCAAAAATGATTCAAAATGTCAATTGGATCGTGCCTCATGTTGAATAACCACTTTTTAAACCCTCAAAGTGACCAAAATGGCCATTTTTACAGAGTTTTGCTTACTCGAAAGCTTCAATTTTGACCCGTTTCAGGCACAGAAATGACTTTAAACACACTTATTTTAGTTGAAAAAGTCATAATTCACATCCAACAGTCATTTAGAGTCAAAAGATTAAATGTTAAAATTTCATCATTATAGACAATTTTGGGAACGTTCGACATGTCCGGAGTCATCGTTTTTCATCCAAAAATTGATTTTTTGGACTGTACCAAAAATGATTCAAAATGTCAATTGGATCGTGCCTCATGTTGAATAACCACTTTTTAAACCCTCACAGTGACCAAAATTGCCATTTTTACAGAGTTTTGCTTACTCAAAAGCTTCAATTTTGACCCGTTTCAGGCACAGAAATGACTTTAAACACACTTATTTTAGTTGAAAAACTCATAATTCACATCCAACAGTCATTTAGAGTCAATAGATTAAATGTTAAAATTTCAATATTATAGACCATTTTGGGAACGTTCGACATGTCCGGAGTCATCGTTTTTCATCCGAAAATTGATTTTTTGGACTGTACCAAAAATGATTCAAAATTTCAATTGGATCGTGCCTCATGTTGAATAACCACATTTTAAACCCTCACAGTGACCAAAATGGCCATTTTTACAGAGTTTTGCTTACTCAAAAGCTTCAATTTTGACCCGTTTCAGTCACAGAAATGACTTTAAACACACTTATTTTAGTTGAAAAAGTCATAATTCACATCCAACAGTCATTTAGAGTCAAAAGATTAAATGTTAAAATTTCATCATTATAGACCATTTTGGGAACGTTCGACATGTCCGGAGTCATCGTTTTTCATCCGAAAATTGATTTTTTGGACTGTACCAAAAATGATTCAAAATGTCAATTGGATCGTGCCTCATGTTGAATAACCACTTTTTAAACTCTCACAGTGACCAAAATGGCCATTTTTACAGAGTTTTGCTTATTTAAAAGCTTCAATTTCGACCCGTTTCAGTCACAGAAATGACTTTAAACACACTTATTTTAGTTGAAAAAGTCATAATTCACATCCAACAGTTATTTAGCGTCAAAAGATTAAATGTTAAAATTTCAATATTATAGACCATTTTGGGAACGTTCGACATGTCCGGAGTCATCGTTTTTCATCCGAAAATTGATTTTTTGGACTGTACCAAAAATGATTCAAAATGTCAATTGGATCGTGCCTCATGTTGAATAACCACTTTTTAAACCCTCAAAGTGACCAAAATGGCCATTTTTACAGAGTTTTGCTTACTCAAAAGCTTCAATTTTGACCCGTTTCAGGCACAGAAATGACTTTAAACACACTTATTTTAGTTGAAAAAGTCATAATTCACATCCAACAGTCATTTAGAGTCAAAAGATTAAATGTTAAAATTTCATCATTATAGACAATTTTGGGAACGTTCGACATTCTCGGAGTCATCGTTTTTCATCCGAAAATTGATTTTTTGGACTGTACCAAAAATGATTCAAAATGTCAATTGGATCATGCCTCATGTTGAATAACCACTTTTTAAACCCTCACAGTGACCAAAATTGCCATTTTTACAGAGTTTTGCTTACTCAAAAGCTTCAATTTTGACCCGTTTCAGGCACAGAAATGACTTTAAACACACTTATTTTAGTTGAAAAACTCATAATTCACATCCAACAGTCATTTAGAGTCAAAAGATTAAATGTTAAAATTTCAATATTATAGACCATTTTGGGAACGTTCGACATGTCCGGAGTCATCGTTTTTCATCCGAAAATTGATTTTTTGGACTGTACCAAAAATGACTCAAAATGTCAATTGGATCGTGCCTCATGTTGAATAACCACATTTTAAACCCTCACAGTGACCAAAATGGCCATTTTTACAGAGTTTTGCTTACTCAAAAGCTTCAATTTTGACCCGTTTCAGTCACAGAAATGACTTTAAACACACTTATTTTAGTTGAAAAAGTCATAATTCACATCCAACAGTCATTTAGAGTCAAAAGATTAAATGTTAAAATTTCAATATTATAGACCATTTTGGGAACGTTCGACATGTCCGGAGTCATCGTTTTTCATCCGAAAATTGATTTTTTGACTGTACCAAAAATGATTCAAAATGTCAATTGGATCGTGCCTCATGTTGAATAACCACATTTTAAACCCTCACAGTGACCAAAATGGCCATTTTTAAAGAGTTTTGCTTATTTAAAAGCTTCAATTTTGACCCGTTTCAGTCACAGAAATGACTTTAAACACACTTATTTTAGTTGAAATTGTCATAATTCACATCCAACAGTCATTTAGAGTCAAAAGATTAAATGTTAAAATTTCATCATTATAGACCATTTTGGGAACGTTCGACATGTCCGGAGTCATCGTTTTTCATCCGAAAATTGATTTTTTGGACTGTACCAAAAATGATTCAAAATGTCAATTGGATCGTGCCTCATGTTGAATAACCACTGTTTAAACCCTCACAGTGACCAAAATTGCCATTTTTACAGAGTTTTGCTTACTCAAAAGCTTCAATTTTGACCCGTTTCAGTCACAGAAATGACTTTAAACACACTTATTTTAGTTGAAAAAGTCATAATTCACATCCAACAGTCATTTAGAGTCAAAAGATTAAATGTTAAAATTTCATCATTATAGACCATTTTGGGAACGTTCGACATGTCTGGAGTCATCGTTTTTCATCCGAAAATTGATTTTTTGGACTGTACCAAAAATGATTCAAAATGTCAATTGGATCGTGCCTCATGTTGAATAACCACTTTTTAAACTCTCACAGTGACCAAAATGGCCATTTTTACAGAGTTTTGCTTATTTAAAAGCTTCAATTTTGACCCGTTTCAGTCACAGAAATGACTTTAAACACACTTATTTTAGTTGAAAAAGTCATAATTCACATCCAACAGTTATTTAGCGTGAAAAGATTAAATGTTAAAATTTCAATATTATAGACCATTTTGGGAACGTTCGACATGTCCGGAGTCATCGTCTTTCATCCGAAAATTGATTTTTTGGACTGTACTAAAAATGATTCAAAATGTCAATTGGATCGTGCCTCATGTTAAATAACCACATTTTAAACCCTCAAAGTGACCAAAATGGCCATTTTTACAGAGTTTTGCTTATTTAAAAGCTTCAATTTTGACCCGTTTCAGTCACAGAAATTACTTTAAACACACTTATTTTAGTTGAAATTGTCATAATTCACATCCAACAGTGATTTAGAGTCAAAAGATTAAATGTCAAAATTTCATCATTATAGACCATTTTGGGAACGTTCGACATGTCCGGAGTCATCGTTTTTTATCCGAAAATTGATTTTTTGGACTGTACCAAAAATGATTCAAAATGTCAATTGGATCGTGCCTCATGTTGAATAACCACTTTTTAAACCCTCAAAGTGACCAAAATGGCCATTTTTACAGAGTTTTGCTTACTCGAAAGCTTCAATTTTGACCCGTTTCAGGCACAGAAATGACTTTAAACACACTTATTTTAGTTGAAAAAGTCATAATTCACATCCAACAGTCATTTAGAGTCAAAAGATTAAATGTTAAAATTTCATCATTATAGACAATTTTGGGAACGTTCGACATGTCCGGAGTCATCGTTTTTCATCCAAAAATTGATTTTTTGGACTGTACCAAAAATGATTCAAAATGTCAATTGGATCGTGCCTCATGTTGAATAACCACTTTTTAAACCCTCACAGTGACCAAAATTGCCATTTTTACAGAGTTTTGCTTACTCAAAAGCTTCAATTTTGACCCGTTTCAGGCACAGAAATGACTTTAAACACACTTATTTTAGTTGAAAAACTCATAATTCACATCCAACAGTCATTTAGAGTCAAAAGATTAAATGTTAAAATTTCAATATTATAGACCATTTTGGGAACGTTCGACATGTCCGGAGTCATCGTTTTTCATCCGAAAATTGATTTTTTGGACTGTACCAAAAATGATTCAAAATTTCAATTGGATCGTGCCTCATGTTGAATAACCACATTTTAAACCCTCACAGTGACCAAAATGGCCATTTTTACAGAGTTTTGCTTACTCAAAAGCTTCAATTTTGACCCGTTTCAGTCACAGAAATGACTTTAAACACACTTATTTTAGTTGAAAAAGTCATAATTCACATCCAACAGTCATTTAGAGTCAAAAGATTAAATGTTAAAATTTCATCATTATAGACCATTTTGGGAACGTTCGACATGTCCGGAGTCATCGTTTTTCATCCGAAAATTGATTTTTTGGACTGTACCAAAAATGATTCAAAATGTCAATTGGATCGTGCCTCATGTTGAATAACCACTTTTTAAACTCTCACAGTGACCAAAATGGCCATTTTTACAGAGTTTTGCTTATTTAAAAGCTTCAATTTCGACCCGTTTCAGTCACAGAAATGACTTTAAACACACTTATTTTAGTTGAAAAAGTCATAATTCACATCCAACAGTTATTTAGCGTCAAAAGATTAAATGTTAAAATTTCAATATTATAGACCATTTTGGGAACGTTCGACATGTCCGGAGTCATCGTTTTTCATCCGAAAATTGATTTTTTGGACTGTACCAAAAATGATTCAAAATGTCAATTGGATCGTGCCTCATGTTGAATAACCACTTTTTAAACCCTCAAAGTGACCAAAATGGCCATTTTTACAGAGTTTTGCTTACTCAAAAGCTTCAATTTTGACCCGTTTCAGGCACAGAAATGACTTTAAACACACTTATTTTAGTTGAAAAAGTCATAATTCACATCCAACAGTCATTTAGAGTCAAAAGATTAAATGTTAAAATTTCATCATTATAGACAATTTTGGGAACGTTCGACATGTCCGGAGTCATCGTTTTTCATCCGAAAATTGATTTTTTGGACTGTACCAAAAATTATTCAAAATGTCAATTGGATCATGCCTCATGTTGAATAACCACTTTTTAAACCCTCACAGTGACCAAAATTGCCATTTTTACAGAGTTTTGCTTACTCAAAAGCTTCAATTTTGACCCGTTTCAGGCACAGAAATGACTTTAAACACACTTATTTTAGTTGAAAAACTCATAATTCACATCCAACAGTCATTTAGAGTCAAAAGATTAAATGTTAAAATTTCAATATTATAGACCATTTTGGGAACGTTCGACATGTCCGGAGTCATCGTTTTTCATCCGAAAATTGATTTTTTGGACTGTACCAAAAATGACTCAAAATGTCAATTGGATCGTGCCTCATGTTGAATAACCACATTTTAAACCCTCACAGTGACCAAAATGGCCATTTTTACAGAGTTTTGCTTACTCAAAAGCTTCAATTTTGACCCGTTTCAGTCACAGAAATGACTTTAAACACACTTATTTTAGTTGAAAAAGTCATAATTCACATCCAACAGTCATTTAGAGTCAAAAGATTAAATGTTAAAATTTCAATATTATAGACCATTTTGGGAACGTTCGACATGTCCGGAGTCATCGTTTTTCATCCGAAAATTGATTTTTTGACTGTACCAAAAATGATTCAAAATGTCAATTGGATCGTGCCTCATGTTGAATAACCACATTTTAAACCCTCACAGTGACCAAAATGGCCATTTTTACAGAGTTTTGCTTATTTAAAAGCTTCAATTTTGACCCGTTTCAGTCACAGAAATGACTTTAAACACACTTATTTTAGTTGAAATTGTCATAATTCACATCCAACAGTCATTTAGAGTCAAAAGATTAAATGTTAAAATTTCATCATTATAGACCATTTTGGGAACGTTCGACATGTCCGGAGTCATCGTTTTTCATCCGAAAATTGATTTTTTGGACTGTACCAAAAATGATTCAAAATGTCAATTGGATCGTGCCTCATGTTGAATAACCACTGTTTAAACCCTCACAGTGACCAAAATTGCCATTTTTACAGAGTTTTGCTTACTCAAAAGCTTCAATTTTGACCCGTTTCAGTCACAGAAATGACTTTAAACACACTTATTTTAGTTGAAAAAGTCATAATTCACATCCAACAGTCATTTAGAGTCAAAAGATTAAATGTTAAAATTTCATCATTATAGACCATTTTGGGAACGTTCGACATGTCTGGAGTCATCGTTTTTCATCCGAAAATTGATTTTTTGGACTGTACCAAAAATGATTCAAAATGTCAATTGGGTCGTGCCTCATGTTGAATAACCACTTTTTAAACTCTCACAGTGACCAAAATGGCCATTTTTACAGAGTTTTGCTTATTTAAAAGCTTCAATTTTGACCCGTTTCAGTCACAGAAATGACTTTAAACACACTTATTTTAGTTGAAAAAGTCATAATTCACATCCAACAGTTATTTAGCGTGAAAAGATTAAATGTTAAAATTTCAATATTATAGACCATTTTGGGAACGTTCGACATGTCCGGAGTCATCGTCTTTCATCCGAAAATTGATTTTTTGGACTGTACTAAAAATGATTCAAAATGTCAATTGGATCGTGCCTCATGTTAAATAACCACATTTTAAACCCTCAAAGTGACCAAAATGGCCATTTTTACAGAGTTTTGCTTATTTAAAAGCTTCAATTTTGACCCGTTTCAGTCACAGAAATTACTTTAAACACACTTATTTTAGTTGAAATTGTCATAATTCACATCCAACAGTGATTTAGAGTCAAAAGATTAAATGTCAAAATTTCATCATTATAGACCATTTTGGGAACGTTCGACATGTCCGGAGTCATCGTTTTTTATCCGAAAATTGATTTTTTGGACTGTACCAAAAATGATTCAAAATGTCAATTGGATCGTGCCTCATGTTGAATAACCACTTTTTAAACCCTCAAAGTGACCAAAATGGCCATTTTTACAGAGTTTTGCTTACTCGAAAGCTTCAATTTTGACCCGTTTCAGGCACAGAAATGACTTTAAACACACTTATTTTAGTTGAAAAAGTCATAATTCACATCCAACAGTCATTTAGAGTCAAAAGATTAAATGTTAAAATTTCATCATTATAGACAATTTTGGGAACGTTCGACATGTCCGGAGTCATCGTTTTTCATCCAAAAATTGATTTTTTGGACTGTACCAAAAATGATTCAAAATGTCAATTGGATCGTGCCTCATGTTGAATAACCACTTTTTAAACCCTCACAGTGACCAAAATTGCCATTTTTACAGAGTTTTGCTTACTCAAAAGCTTCAATTTTGACCCGTTTCAGGCACAGAAATGACTTTAAACACACTTATTTTAGTTGAAAAACTCATAATTCACATCCAACAGTCATTTAGAGTCAATAGATTAAATGTTAAAATTTCAATATTATAGACCATTTTGGGAACGTTCGACATGTCCGGAGTCATCGTTTTTCATCCGAAAATTGATTTTTTGGACTGTACCAAAAATGATTCAAAATTTCAATTGGATCGTGCCTCATGTTGAATAACCACATTTTAAACCCTCACAGTGACCAAAATGGCCATTTTTACAGAGTTTTGCTTACTCAAAAGCTTCAATTTTGACCCGTTTCAGTCACAGAAATGACTTTAAACACACTTATTTTAGTTGAAAAAGTCATAATTCACATCCAACAGTCATTTAGAGTCAAAAGATTAAATGTTAAAATTTCATCATTATAGACCATTTTGGGAACGTTCGACATGTCCGGAGTCATCGTTTTTCATCCGAAAATTGATTTTTTGGACTGTACCAAAAATGATTCAAAATGTCAATTGGATCGTGCCTCATGTTGAATAACCACTTTTTAAACTCTCACAGTGACCAAAATGGCCATTTTTACAGAGTTTTGCTTATTTAAAAGCTTCAATTTCGACCCGTTTCAGTCACAGAAATGACTTTAAACACACTTATTTTAGTTGAAAAAGTCATAATTCACATCCAACAGTTATTTAGCGTCAAAAGATTAAATGTTAAAATTTCAATATTATAGACCATTTTGGGAACGTTCGACATGTCCGGAGTCATCGTTTTTCATCCGAAAATTGATTTTTTGGACTGTACCAAAAATGATTCAAAATGTCAATTGGATCGTGCCTCATGTTGAATAACCACTTTTTAAACCCTCAAAGTGACCAAAATGGCCATTTTTACAGAGTTTTGCTTACTCAAAAGCTTCAATTTTGACCCGTTTCAGGCACAGAAATGACTTTAAACACACTTATTTTAGTTGAAAAAGTCATAATTCACATCCAACAGTCATTTAGAGTCAAAAGATTAAATGTTAAAATTTCATCATTATAGACAATTTTGGGAACGTTCGACATTCTCGGAGTCATCGTTTTTCATCCGAAAATTGATTTTTTGGACTGTACCAAAAATGATTCAAAATGTCAATTGGATCATGCCTCATGTTGAATAACCACTTTTTAAACCCTCACAGTGACCAAAATTGCCATTTTTACAGAGTTTTGCTTACTCAAAAGCTTCAATTTTGACCCGTTTCAGGCACAGAAATGACTTTAAACACACTTATTTTAGTTGAAAAACTCATAATTCACATCCAACAGTCATTTAGAGTCAAAAGATTAAATGTTAAAATTTCAATATTATAGACCATTTTGGGAACGTTCGACATGTCCGGAGTCATCGTTTTTCATCCGAAAATTGATTTTTTGGACTGTACCAAAAATGACTCAAAATGTCAATTGGATCGTGCCTCATGTTGAATAACCACATTTTAAACCCTCACAGTGACCAAAATGGCCATTTTTACAGAGTTTTGCTTACTCAAAAGCTTCAATTTTGACCCGTTTCAGTCACAGAAATGACTTTAAACACACTTATTTTAGTTGAAAAAGTCATAATTCACATCCAACAGTCATTTAGAGTCAAAAGATTAAATGTTAAAATTTCAATATTATAGACCATTTTGGGAACGTTCGACATGTCCGGAGTCATCGTTTTTCATCCGAAAATTGATTTTTTGACTGTACCAAAAATGATTCAAAATGTCAATTGGATCGTGCCTCATGTTGAATAACCACATTTTAAACCCTCACAGTGACCAAAATGGCCATTTTTACAGAGTTTTGCTTATTTAAAAGCTTCAATTTTGACCCGTTTCAGTCACAGAAATGACTTTAAACACACTTATTTTAGTTGAAATTGTCATAATTCACATCCAACAGTCATTTAGAGTCAAAAGATTAAATGTTAAAATTTCATCATTATAGACCATTTTGGGAACGTTCGACATGTCCGGAGTCATCGTTTTTCATCCGAAAATTGATTTTTTGGACTGTACCAAAAATGATTCAAAATGTCAATTGGATCGTGCCTCATGTTGAATAACCACTGTTTAAACCCTCACAGTGACCAAAATTGCCATTTTTACAGAGTTTTGCTTACTCAAAAGCTTCAATTTTGACCCGTTTCAGTCACAGAAATGACTTTAAACACACTTATTTTAGTTGAAAAAGTCATAATTCACATCCAACAGTCATTTAGAGTCAAAAGATTAAATGTTAAAATTTCATCATTATAGACCATTTTGGGAACGTTCGACATGTCTGGAGTCATCGTTTTTCATCCGAAAATTGATTTTTTGGACTGTACCAAAAATGATTCAAAATGTCAATTGGATCGTGCCTCATGTTGAATAACCACTTTTTAAACTCTCACAGTGACCAAAATGGCCATTTTTACAGAGTTTTGCTTATTTAAAAGCTTCAATTTTGACCCGTTTCAGTCACAGAAATGACTTTAAACACACTTATTTTAGTTGAAAAAGTCATAATTCACATCCAACAGTTATTTAGCGTGAAAAGATTAAATGTTAAAATTTCAATATTATAGACCATTTTGGGAACGTTCGACATGTCCGGAGTCATCGTCTTTCATCCGAAAATTGATTTTTTGGACTGTACTAAAAATGATTCAAAATGTCAATTGGATCGTGCCTCATGTTAAATAACCACATTTTAAACCCTCAAAGTGACCAAAATGGCCATTTTTACAGAGTTTTGCTTATTTAAAAGCTTCAATTTTGACCCGTTTCAGTCACAGAAATTACTTTAAACACACTTATTTTAGTTGAAATTGTCATAATTCACATCCAACAGTGATTTAGAGTCAAAAGATTAAATGTCAAAATTTCATCATTATAGACCATTTTGGGAACGTTCGACATGTCCGGAGTCATCGTTTTTTATCCGAAAATTGATTTTTTGGACTGTACCAAAAATGATTCAAAATGTCAATTGGATCGTGCCTCATGTTGAATAACCACTTTTTAAACCCTCAAAGTGACCAAAATGGCCATTTTTACAGAGTTTTGCTTACTCGAAAGCTTCAATTTTGACCCGTTTCAGGCACAGAAATGACTTTAAACACACTTATTTTAGTTGAAAAAGTCATAATTCACATCCAACAGTCATTTAGAGTCAAAAGATTAAATGTTAAAATTTCATCATTATAGACAATTTTGGGAACGTTCGACATGTCCGGAGTCATCGTTTTTCATCCAAAAATTGATTTTTTGGACTGTACCAAAAATGATTCAAAATGTCAATTGGATCGTGCCTCATGTTGAATAACCACTTTTTAAACCCTCACAGTGACCAAAATTGCCATTTTTACAGAGTTTTGCTTACTCAAAAGCTTCAATTTTGACCCGTTTCAGGCACAGAAATGACTTTAAACACACTTATTTTAGTTGAAAAACTCATAATTCACATCCAACAGTCATTTAGAGTCAAAAGATTAAATGTTAAAATTTCAATATTATAGACCATTTTGGGAACGTTCGACATGTCCGGAGTCATCGTTTTTCATCCGAAAATTGATTTTTTGGACTGTACCAAAAATGATTCAAAATTTCAATTGGATCGTGCCTCATGTTGAATAACCACATTTTAAACCCTCACAGTGACCAAAATGGCCATTTTTACAGAGTTTTGCTTACTCAAAAGCTTCAATTTTGACCCGTTTCAGTCACAGAAATGACTTTAAACACACTTATTTTAGTTGAAAAAGTCATAATTCACATCCAACAGTCATTTAGAGTCAAAAGATTAAATGTTAAAATTTCATCATTATAGACCATTTTGGGAACGTTCGACATGTCCGGAGTCATCGTTTTTCATCCGAAAATTGATTTTTTGGACTGTACCAAAAATGATTCAAAATGTCAATTGGATCGTGCCTCATGTTGAATAACCACTTTTTAAACTCTCACAGTGACCAAAATGGCCATTTTTACAGAGTTTTGCTTATTTAAAAGCTTCAATTTCGACCCGTTTCAGTCACAGAAATGACTTTAAACACACTTATTTTAGTTGAAAAAGTCATAATTCACATCCAACAGTTATTTAGCGTCAAAAGATTAAATGTTAAAATTTCAATATTATAGACCATTTTGGGAACGTTCGACATGTCCGGAGTCATCGTTTTTCATCCGAAAATTGATTTTTTGGACTGTACCAAAAATGATTCAAAATGTCAATTGGATCGTGCCTCATGTTGAATAACCACTTTTTAAACCCTCAAAGTGACCAAAATGGCCATTTTTACAGAGTTTTGCTTACTCAAAAGCTTCAATTTTGACCCGTTTCAGGCACAGAAATGACTTTAAACACACTTATTTTAGTTGAAAAAGTCATAATTCACATCCAACAGTCATTTAGAGTCAAAAGATTAAATGTTAAAATTTCATCATTATAGACAATTTTGGGAACGTTCGACATGTCCGGAGTCATCGTTTTTCATCCGAAAATTGATTTTTTGGACTGTACCAAAAATTATTCAAAATGTCAATTGGATCATGCCTCATGTTGAATAACCACTTTTTAAACCCTCACAGTGACCAAAATTGCCATTTTTACAGAGTTTTGCTTACTCAAAAGCTTCAATTTTGACCCGTTTCAGGCACAGAAATGACTTTAAACACACTTATTTTAGTTGAAAAACTCATAATTCACATCCAACAGTCATTTAGAGTCAAAAGATTAAATGTTAAAATTTCAATATTATAGACCATTTTGGGAACGTTCGACATGTCCGGAGTCATCGTTTTTCATCCGAAAATTGATTTTTTGGACTGTACCAAAAATGACTCAAAATGTCAATTGGATCGTGCCTCATGTTGAATAACCACATTTTAAACCCTCACAGTGACCAAAATGGACATTTTTACAGAGTTTTGCTTACTCAAAAGCTTCAATTTTGACCCGTTTCAGTCACAGAAATGACTTTAAACACACTTATTTTAGTTGAAAAAGTCATAATTCACATCCAACAGTCATTTAGAGTCAAAAGATTAAATGTTAAAATTTCAATATTATAGACCATTTTGGGAACGTTCGACATGTCCGGAGTCATCGTTTTTCATCCGAAAATTGATTTTTTGACTGTACCAAAAATGATTCAAAATGTCAATTGGATCGTGCCTCATGTTGAATAACCACATTTTAAACCCTCACAGTGACCAAAATGGCCATTTTTACAGAGTTTTGCTTATTTAAAAGCTTCAATTTTGACCCGTTTCAGTCACAGAAATGACTTTAAACACACTTATTTTAGTTGAAATTGTCATAATTCACATCCAACAGTCATTTAGAGTCAAAAGATTAAATGTTAAAATTTCATCATTATAGACCATTTTGGGAACGTTCGACATGTCCGGAGTCATCGTTTTTCATCCGAAAATTGATTTTTTGGACTGTACCAAAAATGATTCAAAATGTCAATTGGATCGTGCCTCATGTTGAATAACCACTGTTTAAACCCTCACAGTGACCAAAATTGCCATTTTTACAGAGTTTTGCTTACTCAAAAGCTTCAATTTTGACCCGTTTCAGTCACAGAAATGACTTTAAACACACTTATTTTAGTTGAAAAAGTCATAATTCACATCCAACAGTCATTTAGAGTCAAAAGATTAAATGTTAAAATTTCATCATTATAGACAATTTTGGGAACGTTCGACATGTCCGGAGTCATCGTTTTTCATCCAAAAATTGATTTTTTGGACTGTACCAAAAATGATTCAAAATGTCAATTGGATCGTGCCTCATGTTGAATAACCACTTTTTAAACCCTCACAGTGACCAAAATTGCCATTTTTACAGAGTTTTGCTTACTCAAAAGCTTCAATTTTGACCCGTTTCAGGCACAGAAATGACTTTAAACACACTTATTTTAGTTGAAAAACTCATAATTCACATCCAACAGTCATTTAGAGTCAAAAGATTAAATGTTAAAATTTCAATATTATAGACCATTTTGGGAACGTTCGACATGTCCGGAGTCATCGTTTTTCATCCGAAAATTGATTTTTTGGACTGTACCAAAAATGATTCAAAATTTCAATTGGATCGTGCCTCATGTTGAATAACCACATTTTAAACCCTCACAGTGACCAAAATGGCCATTTTTACAGAGTTTTGCTTACTCAAAAGCTTCAATTTTGACCCGTTTCAGTCACAGAAATGACTTTAAACACACTTATTTTAGTTGAAAAAGTCATAATTCACATCCAACAGTCATTTAGAGTCAAAAGATTAAATGTTAAAATTTCATCATTATAGACCATTTTGGGAACGTTCGACATGTCCGGAGTCATCGTTTTTCATCCGAAAATTGATTTTTTGGACTGTACCAAAAATGATTCAAAATGTCAATTGGATCGTGCCTCATGTTGAATAACCACTTTTTAAACTCTCACAGTGACCAAAATGGCCATTTTTACAGAGTTTTGCTTATTTAAAAGCTTCAATTTCGACCCGTTTCAGTCACAGAAATGACTTTAAACACACTTATTTTAGTTGAAAAAGTCATAATTCACATCCAACAGTTATTTAGCGTCAAAAGATTAAATGTTAAAATTTCAATATTATAGACCATTTTGGGAACGTTCGACATGTCCGGAGTCATCGTTTTTCATCCGAAAATTGATTTTTTGGACTGTACCAAAAATGATTCAAAATGTCAATTGGATCGTGCCTCATGTTGAATAACCACTTTTTAAACCCTCAAAGTGACCAAAATGGCCATTTTTACAGAGTTTTGCTTACTCAAAAGCTTCAATTTTGACCCGTTTCAGGCACAGAAATGACTTTAAACACACTTATTTTAGTTGAAAAAGTCATAATTCACATCCAACAGTCATTTAGAGTCAAAAGATTAAATGTTAAAATTTCATCATTATAGACAATTTTGGGAACGTTCGACATGTCCGGAGTCATCGTTTTTCATCCGAAAATTGATTTTTTGGACTGTACCAAAAATGATTCAAAATGTCAATTGGATCATGCCTCATGTTGAATAACCACTTTTTAAACCCTCACAGTGACCAAAATTGCCATTTTTACAGAGTTTTGCTTACTCAAAAGCTTCAATTTTGACCCGTTTCAGTCACAGAAATGACTTTAAACACACTTATTTTAGTTGAAAAACTCATAATTCACATCCAACAGTCATTTAGAGTCAAAAGATTAAATGTTAAAATTTCAATATTATAGACCATTTTGGGAACGTTCGACATGTCCGGAGTCATCGTTTTTCATCCGAAAATTGATTTTTTGACTGTACCAAAAATGATTCAAAATGTCAATTGGATCGTGCCTCATGTTGAATAACCACATTTTAAACCCTCACAGTGACCAAAATGGCCATTTTTACAGAGTTTTGCTTATTTAAAAGCTTCAATTTTGACCCGTTTCAGTCACAGAAATGACTTTAAACACACTTATTTTAGTTGAAATTGTCATAATTCACATCCAACAGTCATTTAGAGTCAAAAGATTAAATGTTAAAATTTCATCATTATAGACCATTTTGGGAACGTTCGACATGTCCGGAGTCATCGTTTTTCATCCGAAAATTGATTTTTTGGACTGTACCAAAAATGACTCAAAATGTCAATTGGATCGTGCCTCATGTTGAATAACCACATTTTAAACCCTCACAGTGACCAAAATGGCCATTTTTACAGAGTTTTGCTTACTCAAAAGCTTCAATTTTGACCCGTTTCAGTCACAGAAATGACTTTAAACACACTTATTTTAGTTGAAAAAGTCATAATTCACATCCAACAGTCATTTAGAGTCAAAAGATTAAATGTTAAAATTTCAATATTATAGACCATTTTGGGAACGTTCGACATGTCCGGAGTCATCGTTTTTCATCCGAAAATTGATTTTTTGACTGTACCAAAAATGATTCAAAATGTCAATTGGATCGTGCCTCATGTTGAATAACCACATTTTAAACCCTCACAGTGACCAAAATGGCCATTTTTACAGAGTTTTGCTTATTTAAAAGCTTCAATTTTGACCCGTTTCAGTCACAGAAATGACTTTAAACACACTTATTTTAGTTGAAATTGTCATAATTCACATCCAACAGTCATTTAGAGTCAAAAGATTAAATGTTAAAATTTCATCATTATAGACCATTTTGGGAACGTTCGACATGTCCGGAGTCATCGTTTTTCATCCGAAAATTGATTTTTTGGACTGTACCAAAAATGATTCAAAATGTCAATTGGATCGTGCCTCATGTTGAATAACCACTGTTTAAACCCTCACAGTGACCAAAATTGCCATTTTTACAGAGTTTTGCTTACTCAAAAGCTTCAATTTTGACCCGTTTCAGTCACAGAAATGACTTTAAACACACTTATTTTAGTTGAAAAAGTCATAATTCACATCCAACAGTCATTTAGAGTCAAAAGATTAAATGTTAAAATTTCATCATTATAGACCATTTTGGGAACGTTCGACATGTCTGGAGTCATCGTTTTTCATCCGAAAATTGATTTTTTGGACTGTACCAAAAATGATTCAAAATGTCAATTGGATCGTGCCTCATGTTGAATAACCACTTTTTAAACTCTCACAGTGACCAAAATGGCCATTTTTACAGAGTTTTGCTTATTTAAAAGCTTCAATTTTGACCCGTTTCAGTCACAGAAATGACTTTAAACACACTTATTTTAGTTGAAAAAGTCATAATTCACATCCAACAGTTATTTAGCGTGAAAAGATTAAATGTTAAAATTTCAATATTATAGACCATTTTGGGAACGTTCGACATGTCCGGAGTCATCGTCTTTCATCCGAAAATTGATTTTTTGGACTGTACTAAAAATGATTCAAAATGTCAATTGGATCGTGCCTCATGTTGAATAACCACTTTTTAAACCCTCAAAGTGACCAAAATGGCCATTTTTACAGAGTTTTGCTTACTCGAAAGCTTCAATTTTGACCCGTTTCAGGCACAGAAATGACTTTAAACACACTTATTTTAGTTGAAAAAGTCATAATTCACATCCAACAGTCATTTAGAGTCAAAAGATTAAATGTTAAAATTTCATCATTATAGACAATTTTGGGAACGTTCGACATGTCCGGAGTCATCGTTTTTCATCCAAAAATTGATTTTTTGGACTGTACCAAAAATGATTCAAAATGTCAATTGGATCGTGCCTCATGTTGAATAACCACTTTTTAAACCCTCACAGTGACCAAAATTGCCATTTTTACAGAGTTTTGCTTACTCAAAAGCTTCAATTTTGACCCGTTTCAGGCACAGAAATGACTTTAAACACACTTATTTTAGTTGAAAAACTCATAATTCACATCCAACAGTCATTTAGAGTCAAAAGATTAAATGTTAAAATTTCAATATTATAGACCATTTTGGGAACGTTCGACATGTCCGGAGTCATCGTTTTTCATCCGAAAATTGATTTTTTGGACTGTACCAAAAATGATTCAAAATTTCAATTGGATCGTGCCTCATGTTGAATAACCACATTTTAAACCCTCACAGTGACCAAAATGGCCATTTTTACAGAGTTTTGCTTACTCAAAAGCTTCAATTTTGACCCGTTTCAGTCACAGAAATGACTTTAAACACACTTATTTTAGTTGAAAAAGTCATAATTCACATCCAACAGTCATTTAGAGTCAAAAGATTAAATGTTAAAATTTCATCATTATAGACCATTTTGGGAACGTTCGACATGTCCGGAGTCATCGTTTTTCATCCGAAAATTGATTTTTTGGACTGTACCAAAAATGATTCAAAATGTCAATTGGATCGTGCCTCATGTTGAATAACCACTTTTTAAACTCTCACAGTGACCAAAATGGCCATTTTTACAGAGTTTTGCTTATTTAAAAGCTTCAATTTCGACCCGTTTCAGTCACAGAAATGACTTTAAACACACTTATTTTAGTTGAAAAAGTCATAATTCACATCCAACAGTTATTTAGCGTCAAAAGATTAAATGTTAAAATTTCAATATTATAGACCATTTTGGGAACGTTCGACATGTCCGGAGTCATCGTTTTTCATCCGAAAATTGATTTTTTGGACTGTACCAAAAATGATTCAAAATGTCAATTGGATCGTGCCTCATGTTGAATAACCACTTTTTAAACCCTCAAAGTGACCAAAATGGCCATTTTTACAGAGTTTTGCTTACTCAAAAGCTTCAATTTTGACCCGTTTCAGGCACAGAAATGACTTTAAACACACTTATTTTAGTTGAAAAAGTCATAATTCACATCCAACAGTCATTTAGAGTCAAAAGATTAAATGTTAAAATTTCATCATTATAGACAATTTTGGGAACGTTCGACATGTCCGGAGTCATCGTTTTTCATCCGAAAATTGATTTTTTGGACTGTACCAAAAATGATTCAAAATGTCAATTGGATCATGCCTCATGTTGAATAACCACTTTTTAAACCCTCACAGTGACCAAAATTGCCATTTTTACAGAGTTTTGCTTACTCAAAAGCTTCAATTTTGACCCGTTTCAGTCACAGAAATGACTTTAAACACACTTATTTTAGTTGAAAAACTCATAATTCACATCCAACAGTCATTTAGAGTCAAAAGATTAAATGTTAAAATTTCAATATTATAGACCATTTTGGGAACGTTCGACATGTCCGGAGTCATCGTTTTTCATCCGAAAATTGATTTTTTGACTGTACCAAAAATGATTCAAAATGTCAATTGGATCGTGCCTCATGTTGAATAACCACATTTTAAACCCTCACAGTGACCAAAATGGCCATTTTTACAGAGTTTTGCTTATTTAAAAGCTTCAATTTTGACCCGTTTCAGTCACAGAAATGACTTTAAACACACTTATTTTAGTTGAAATTGTCATAATTCACATCCAACAGTCATTTAGAGTCAAAAGATTAAATGTTAAAATTTCATCATTATAGACCATTTTGGGAACGTTCGACATGTCCGGAGTCATCGTTTTTCATCCGAAAATTGATTTTTTGGACTGTACCAAAAATGACTCAAAATGTCAATTGGATCGTGCCTCATGTTGAATAACCACATTTTAAACCCTCACAGTGACCAAAATGGCCATTTTTACAGAGTTTTGCTTACTCAAAAGCTTCAATTTTGACCCGTTTCAGTCACAGAAATGACTTTAAACACACTTATTTTAGTTGAAAAAGTCATAATTCACATCCAACAGTCATTTAGAGTCAAAAGATTAAATGTTAAAATTTCAATATTATAGACCATTTTGGGAACGTTCGACATGTCCGGAGTCATCGTTTTTCATCCGAAAATTGATTTTTTGACTGTACCAAAAATGATTCAAAATGTCAATTGGATCGTGCCTCATGTTGAATAACCACATTTTAAACCCTCACAGTGACCAAAATGGCCATTTTTACAGAGTTTTGCTTATTTAAAAGCTTCAATTTTGACCCGTTTCAGTCACAGAAATGACTTTAAACACACTTATTTTAGTTGAAATTGTCATAATTCACATCCAACAGTCATTTAGAGTCAAAAGATTAAATGTTAAAATTTCATCATTATAGACCATTTTGGGAACGTTCGACATGTCCGGAGTCATCGTTTTTCATCCGAAAATTGATTTTTTGGACTGTACCAAAAATGATTCAAAATGTCAATTGGATCGTGCCTCATGTTGAATAACCACTGTTTAAACCCTCACAGTGACCAAAATTGCCATTTTTACAGAGTTTTGCTTACTCAAAAGCTTCAATTTTGACCCGTTTCAGTCACAGAAATGACTTTAAACACACTTATTTTAGTTGAAAAAGTCATAATTCACATCCAACAGTCATTTAGAGTCAAAAGATTAAATGTTAAAATTTCATCATTATAGACCATTTTGGGAACGTTCGACATGTCTGGAGTCATCGTTTTTCATCCGAAAATTGATTTTTTGGACTGTACCAAAAATGATTCAAAATGTCAATTGGATCGTGCCTCATGTTGAATAACCACTTTTTAAACTCTCACAGTGACCAAAATGGCCATTTTTACAGAGTTTTGCTTATTTAAAAGCTTCAATTTTGACCCGTTTCAGTCACAGAAATGACTTTAAACACACTTATTTTAGTTGAAAAAGTCATAATTCACATCCAACAGTTATTTAGCGTGAAAAGATTAAATGTTAAAATTTCAATATTATAGACCATTTTGGGAACGTTCGACATGTCCGGAGTCATCGTCTTTCATCCGAAAATTGATTTTTTGGACTGTACTAAAAATGATTCAAAATGTCAATTGGATCGTGCCTCATGTTAAATAACCACATTTTAAACCCTCAAAGTGACCAAAATGGCCATTTTTACAGAGTTTTGCTTATTTAAAAGCTTCAATTTTGACCCGTTTCAGTCACAGAAATTACTTTAAACACACTTATTTTAGTTGAAATTGTCATAATTCACATCCAACAGTGATTTAGAGTCAAAAGATTAAATGTCAAAATTTCATCATTATAGACCATTTTGGGAACGTTCGACATGTCCGGAGTCATCGTTTTTTATCCGAAAATTGATTTTTTGGACTGTACCAAAAATGATTCAAAATGTCAATTGGATCGTGCCTCATGTTGAATAACCACTTTTTAAACCCTCAAAGTGACCAAAATGGCCATTTTTACAGAGTTTTGCTTACTCGAAAGCTTCAATTTTGACCCGTTTCAGGCACAGAAATGACTTTAAACACACTTATTTTAGTTGAAAAAGTCATAATTCACATCCAACAGTCATTTAGAGTCAAAAGATTAAATGTTAAAATTTCATCATTATAGACAATTTTGGGAACGTTCGACATGTCCGGAGTCATCGTTTTTCATCCAAAAATTGATTTTTTGGACTGTACCAAAAATGATTCAAAATGTCAATTGGATCGTGCCTCATGTTGAATAACCACTTTTTAAACCCTCACAGTGACCAAAATTGCCATTTTTACAGAGTTTTGCTTACTCAAAAGCTTCAATTTTGACCCGTTTCAGGCACAGAAATGACTTTAAACACACTTATTTTAGTTGAAAAACTCATAATTCACATCCAACAGTCATTTAGAGTCAAAAGATTAAATGTTAAAATTTCAATATTATAGACCATTTTGGGAACGTTCGACATGTCCGGAGTCATCGTTTTTCATCCGAAAATTGATTTTTTGGACTGTACCAAAAATGATTCAAAATTTCAATTGGATCGTGCCTCATGTTGAATAACCACATTTTAAACCCTCACAGTGACCAAAATGGCCATTTTTACAGAGTTTTGCTTACTCAAAAGCTTCAATTTTGACCCGTTTCAGTCACAGAAATGACTTTAAACACACTTATTTTAGTTGAAAAAGTCATAATTCACATCCAACAGTCATTTAGAGTCAAAAGATTAAATGTTAAAATTTCATCATTATAGACCATTTTGGGAACGTTCGACATGTCCGGAGTCATCGTTTTTCATCCGAAAATTGATTTTTTGGACTGTACCAAAAATGATTCAAAATGTCAATTGGATCGTGCCTCATGTTGAATAACCACTTTTTAAACTCTCACAGTGACCAAAATGGCCATTTTTACAGAGTTTTGCTTATTTAAAAGCTTCAATTTCGACCCGTTTCAGTCACAGAAATGACTTTAAACACACTTATTTTAGTTGAAAAAGTCATAATTCACATCCAACAGTTATTTAGCGTCAAAAGATTAAATGTTAAAATTTCAATATTATAGACCATTTTGGGAACGTTCGACATGTCCGGAGTCATCGTTTTTCATCCGAAAATTGATTTTTTGGACTGTACCAAAAATGATTCAAAATGTCAATTGGATCGTGCCTCATGTTGAATAACCACTTTTTAAACCCTCAAAGTGACCAAAATGGCCATTTTTACAGAGTTTTGCTTACTCAAAAGCTTCAATTTTGACCCGTTTCAGGCACAGAAATGACTTTAAACACACTTATTTTAGTTGAAAAAGTCATAATTCACATCCAACAGTCATTTAGAGTCAAAAGATTAAATGTTAAAATTTCATCATTATAGACAATTTTGGGAACGTTCGACATGTCCGGAGTCATCGTTTTTCATCCGAAAATTGATTTTTTGGACTGTACCAAAAATGATTCAAAATGTCAATTGGATCATGCCTCATGTTGAATAACCACTTTTTAAACCCTCACAGTGACCAAAATTGCCATTTTTACAGAGTTTTGCTTACTCAAAAGCTTCAATTTTGACCCGTTTCAGGCACAGAAATGACTTTAAACACACTTATTTTAGTTGAAAAACTCATAATTCACATCCAACAGTCATTTAGAGTCAAAAGATTAAATGTTAAAATTTCAATATTATAGACCATTTTGGGAACGTTCGACATGTCCGGAGTCATCGTTTTTCATCCGAAAATTGATTTTTTGGACTGTACCAAAAATGACTCAAAATGTCAATTGGATCGTGCCTCATGTTGAATAACCACATTTTAAACCCTCACAGTGACCAAAATGGCCATTTTTACAGAGTTTTGCTTACTCAAAAGCTTCAATTTTGACCCGTTTCAGTCACAGAAATGACTTTAAACACACTTATTTTAGTTGAAAAAGTCATAATTCACATCCAACAGTCATTTAGAGTCAAAAGATTAAATGTTAAAATTTCAATATTATAGACCATTTTGGGAACGTTCGACATGTCCGGAGTCATCGTTTTTCATCCGAAAATTGATTTTTTGACTGTACCAAAAATGATTCAAAATGTCAATTGGATCGTGCCTCATGTTGAATAACCACATTTTAAACCCTCACAGTGACCAAAATGGCCATTTTTACAGAGTTTTGCTTATTTAAAAGCTTCAATTTTGACCCGTTTCAGTCACAGAAATGACTTTAAACACACTTATTTTAGTTGAAAAAGTCATAATTCACATCCAACAGTCATTTAGAGTCAAAAGATTAAATGTTAAAATTTCATCATTATAGACCATTTTGGGAACGTTCGACATGTCCGGAGTCATCGTTTTTCATCCGAAAATTGATTTTTTGGACTGTACCAAAAATGATTCAAAATGTCAATTGGATCGTGCCTCATGTTGAATAACCACTTTTTAAACTCTCACAGTGACCAAAATGGCCATTTTTACAGAGTTTTGCTTATTTAAAAGCTTCAATTTTGACCCATTTCAGTCACAGAAATGACTTTAAACACACTTATTTTAGTTGAAATTGTCAAAATTCACATCCAACAGTCATTTAGAGTCAAAAGATTAAATGTTAAAATTTCATCATTATAGACCATTTTGGGAACGTTCGACATGTCCGGAGTCATCGTTTTTCATCCGAAAATTGATTTTTTGGACTGTACCAAAAATGATTCAAAATGTCAATTGGATCGTGCCTCATGTTGAATAACCACTTTTTAAACTCTCACAGTGACCAAAATGGCCATTTTTACAGAGTTTTGCTTATTTAAAAGCTTCAATTTTGACCCGTTTCAGTCACAGAAATGACTTTAAACACACTTATTTTAGTTGAAAAAGTCATAATTCACATCCAACAGTTATTTAGCGTGAAAAGATTAAATGTTAAAATTTCAATATTATAGACCATTTTGGGAACGTTCGACATGTCCGGAGTCATCGTCTTTCATCCGAAAATTGATTTTTTGGACTGTACTAAAAATGATTCAAAATGTCAATTGGATCGTGCCTCATGTTAAATAACCACATTTTAAACCCTCAAAGTGACCAAAATGGCCATTTTTACAGAGTTTTGCTTATTTAAAAGCTTCAATTTTGACCCGTTTCAGTCACAGAAATTACTTTAAACACACTTATTTTAGTTGAAATTGTCATAATTCACATCCAACAGTGATTTAGAGTCAAAAGATTAAATGTCAAAATTTCATCATTATAGACCATTTTGGGAACGTTCGACATGTCCGGAGTCATCGTTTTTTATCCGAAAATTGATTTTTTGGACTGTACCAAAAATGATTCAAAATGTCAATTGGATCGTGCCTCATGTTGAATAACCACTTTTTAAACCCTCAAAGTGACCAAAATGGCCATTTTTACAGAGTTTTGCTTACTCGAAAGCTTCAATTTTGACCCGTTTCAGGCACAGAAATGACTTTAAACACACTTATTTTAGTTGAAAAAGTCATAATTCACATCCAACAGTCATTTAGAGTCAAAAGATTAAATGTTAAAATTTCATCATTATAGACAATTTTGGGAACGTTCGACATGTCCGGAGTCATCGTTTTTCATCCAAAAATTGATTTTTTGGACTGTACCAAAAATGATTCAAAATGTCAATTGGATCGTGCCTCATGTTGAATAACCACTTTTTAAACCCTCACAGTGACCAAAATTGCCATTTTTACAGAGTTTTGCTTACTCAAAAGCTTCAATTTTGACCCGTTTCAGGCACAGAAATGACTTTAAACACACTTATTTTAGTTGAAAAACTCATAATTCACATCCAACAGTCATTTAGAGTCAAAAGATTAAATGTTAAAATTTCAATATTATAGACCATTTTGGGAACGTTCGACATGTCCGGAGTCATCGTTTTTCATCCGAAAATTGATTTTTTGGACTGTACCAAAAATGATTCAAAATTTCAATTGGATCGTGCCTCATGTTGAATAACCACATTTTAAACCCTCACAGTGACCAAAATGGCCATTTTTACAGAGTTTTGCTTACTCAAAAGCTTCAATTTTGACCCGTTTCAGTCACAGAAATGACTTTAAACACACTTATTTTAGTTGAAAAAGTCATAATTCACATCCAACAGTCATTTAGAGTCAAAAGATTAAATGTTAAAATTTCATCATTATAGACCATTTTGGGAACGTTCGACATGTCCGGAGTCATCGTTTTTCATCCGAAAATTGATTTTTTGGACTGTACCAAAAATGATTCAAAATGTCAATTGGATCGTGCCTCATGTTGAATAACCACTTTTTAAACTCTCACAGTGACCAAAATGGCCATTTTTACAGAGTTTTGCTTATTTAAAAGCTTCAATTTCGACCCGTTTCAGTCACAGAAATGACTTTAAACACACTTATTTTAGTTGAAAAAGTCATAATTCACATCCAACAGTTATTTAGCGTCAAAAGATTAAATGTTAAAATTTCAATATTATAGACCATTTTGGGAACGTTCGACATGTCCGGAGTCATCGTTTTTCATCCGAAAATTGATTTTTTGGACTGTACCAAAAATGATTCAAAATGTCAATTGGATCGTGCCTCATGTTGAATAACCACATTTTAAACCCTCACAGTGACCAAAATGGCCATTTTTACAGAGTTTTGCTTATTTAAAAGCTTCAATTTTGACCCGTTTCAGTCACAGAAATGACTTTAAACACACTTATTTTAGTTGAAATTGTCATAATTCACATCCAACAGTCATTTAGAGTCAAAAGATTAAATGTTAAAATTTCATCATTATAGACCATTTTGGGAACGTTCGACATGTCCGGAGTCATCGTTTTTCATCCGAAAATTGATTTTTTGGACTGTACCAAAAATGATTCAAAATGTCAATTGGATCGTGCCTCATGTTGAATAACCACTGTTTAAACCCTCACAGTGACCAAAATTGCCATTTTTACAGAGTTTTGCTTACTCAAAAGCTTCAATTTTGACCCGTTTCAGTCACAGAAATGACTTTAAACACACTTATTTTAGTTGAAAAAGTCATAATTCACATCCAACAGTCATTTAGAGTCAAAAGATTAAATGTTAAAATTTCATCATTATAGACCATTTTGGGAACGTTCGACATGTCTGGAGTCATCGTTTTTCATCCGAAAATTGATTTTTTGGACTGTACCAAAAATGATTCAAAATGTCAATTGGATCGTGCCTCATGTTGAATAACCACTTTTTAAACTCTCACAGTGACCAAAATGGCCATTTTTACAGAGTTTTGCTTATTTAAAAGCTTCAATTTTGACCCGTTTCAGTCACAGAAATGACTTTAAACACACTTATTTTAGTTGAAAAAGTCATAATTCACATCCAACAGTTATTTAGCGTGAAAAGATTAAATGTTAAAATTTCAATATTATAGACCATTTTGGGAACGTTCGACATGTCCGGAGTCATCGTCTTTCATCCGAAAATTGATTTTTTGGACTGTACTAAAAATGATTCAAAATGTCAATTGGATCGTGCCTCATGTTAAATAACCACATTTTAAACCCTCAAAGTGACCAAAATGGCCATTTTTACAGAGTTTTGCTTATTTAAAAGCTTCAATTTTGACCCGTTTCAGTCACAGAAATTACTTTAAACACACTTATTTTAGTTGAAATTGTCATAATTCACATCCAACAGTGATTTAGAGTCAAAAGATTAAATGTCAAAATTTCATCATTATAGACCATTTTGGGAACGTTCGACATGTCCGGAGTCATCGTTTTTTATCCGAAAATTGATTTTTTGGACTGTACCAAAAATGATTCAAAATGTCAATTGGATCGTGCCTCATGTTGAATAACCACTTTTTAAACCCTCAAAGTGACCAAAATGGCCATTTTTACAGAGTTTTGCTTACTCGAAAGCTTCAATTTTGACCCGTTTCAGGCACAGAAATGACTTTAAACACACTTATTTTAGTTGAAAAAGTCATAATTCACATCCAACAGTCATTTAGAGTCAAAAGATTAAATGTTAAAATTTCATCATTATAGACAATTTTGGGAACGTTCGACATGTCCGGAGTCATCGTTTTTCATCCAAAAATTGATTTTTTGGACTGTACCAAAAATGATTCAAAATGTCAATTGGATCGTGCCTCATGTTGAATAACCACTTTTTAAACCCTCACAGTGACCAAAATTGCCATTTTTACAGAGTTTTGCTTACTCAAAAGCTTCAATTTTGACCCGTTTCAGGCACAGAAATGACTTTAAACACACTTATTTTAGTTGAAAAACTCATAATTCACATCCAACAGTCATTTAGAGTCAAAAGATTAAATGTTAAAATTTCAATATTATAGACCATTTTGGGAACGTTCGACATGTCCGGAGTCATCGTTTTTCATCCGAAAATTGATTTTTTGGACTGTACCAAAAATGATTCAAAATTTCAATTGGATCGTGCCTCATGTTGAATAACCACATTTTAAACCCTCACAGTGACCAAAATGGCAATTTTTACAGAGTTTTGCTTACTCAAAAGCTTCAATTTTGACCCGTTTCAGTCACAGAAATGACTTTAAACACACTTATTTTAGTTGAAAAAGTCATAATTCACATCCAACAGTCATTTAGAGTCAAAAGATTAAATGTTAAAATTTCATCATTATAGACCATTTTGGGAACGTT
Source organism: Lissotriton vulgaris (assembly GCF_964263255.1). NCBI lineage: Eukaryota > Metazoa > Chordata > Amphibia > Caudata > Salamandridae > Lissotriton > Lissotriton vulgaris. Next base: position 29,698 of record NW_028243340.1, on the reverse strand, counting down.
CGACATGTCCGGAGTCATCGTTTTTCATCCGAAAATTGATTTTTTGGACTGTACCAAAAATGATTCAAAATGTCAATTGGATCGTGCCTCATGTTGAATAACCACTTTTTAAACTCTCACAGTGACCAAAATGGCCATTTTTACAGAGTTTTGCTTATTTAAAAGCTTCAATTTCGACCCGTTTCAGTCACAGAAATGACTTTAAACACACTTATTTTAGTTGAAAAAGTCATAATTCACATCCAACAGTTATTTAGCGTCAAAAGATTAAATGTTAAAATTTCAATATTATAGACCATTTTGGGAACGTTCGACATGTCCGGAGTCATCGTTTTTCATCCGAAAATTGATTTTTTGGACTGTACCAAAAATGATTCAAAATGTCAATTGGATCGTGCCTCATGTTGAATAACCACTTTTTAAACCCTCAAAGTGACCAAAATGGCCATTTTTACAGAGTTTTGCTTACTCAAAAGCTTCAATTTTGACCCGTTTCAGGCACAGAAATGACTTTAAACACACTTATTTTAGTTGAAAAAGTCATAATTCACATCCAACAGTCATTTAGAGTCAAAAGATTAAATGTTAAAATTTCATCATTATAGACAATTTTGGGAACGTTCGACATGTCCGGAGTCATCGTTTTTCATCCGAAAATTGATTTTTTGGACTGTACCAAAAATGATTCAAAATGTCAATTGGATCATGCCTCATGTTGAATAACCACTTTTTAAACCCTCACAGTGACCAAAATTGCCATTTTTACAGAGTTTTGCTTACTCAAAAGCTTCAATTTTGACCCGTTTCAGGCACAGAAATGACTTTAAACACACTTATTTTAGTTGAAAAACTCATAATTCACATCCAACAGTCATTTAGAGTCAAAAGATTAAATGTTAAAATTTCAATATTATAGACCATTTTGGGAACGTTCGACATGTCCGGAGTCATCGTTTTTCATCCGAAAATTGATTTTTTGGACTGTACCAAAAATGACTCAAAATGTCAATTGAATCGTGCCTCATGTTGAATAACCACATTTTAAACCCTCACAGTGACCAAAATGGCCATTTTTACAGAGTTTTGCTTACTCAAAAGCTTCAATTTTGACCCGTTTCAGTCACAGAAATGACTTTAAACACACTTATTTTAGTTGAAAAAGTCATAATTCACATCCAACAGTCATTTAGAGTCAAAAGATTAAATGTTAAAATTTCAATATTATAGACCATTTTGGGAACGTTCGACATGTCCGGAGTCATCGTTTTTCATCCGAAAATTGATTTTTTGACTGTACCAAAAATGATTCAAAATGTCAATTGGATCGTGCCTCATGTTGAATAACCACATTTTAAACCCTCACAGTGACCAAAATGGCCATTTTTACAGAGTTTTGCTTATTTAAAAGCTTCAATTTTGACCCGTTTCAGTCACAGAAATGACTTTAAACACACTTATTTTAGTTGAAATTGTCATAATTCACATCCAACAGTCATTTAGAGTCAAAAGATTAAATGTTAAAATTTCATCATTATAGACCATTTTGGGAACGTTCGACATGTCCGGAGTCATCCTTTTTCATCCGAAAATTGATTTTTTGGACTGTACCAAAAATGATTCAAAATGTCAATTGGATCGTGCCTCATGTTGAATAACCACTGTTTAAACCCTCACAGTGACCAAAATTGCCATTTTTACAGAGTTTTGCTTACTCAAAAGCTTCAATTTTGACCCGTTTCAGTCACAGAAATGACTTTAAACACACTTATTTTAGTTGAAAAAGTCATAATTCACATCCAACAGTCATTTAGAGTCAAAAGATTAAATGTTAAAATTTCATCATTATAGACCATTTTGGGAACGTTCGACATGTCTGGAGTCATCGTTTTTCATCCGAAAATTGATTTTTTGGACTGTACCAAAAATGATTCAAAATGTCAATTGGATCGTGCCTCATGTTGAATAACCACTTTTTAAACTCTCACAGTGACCAAAATGGCCATTTTTACAGAGTTTTGCTTATTTAAAAGCTTCAATTTTGACCCGTTTCAGTCACAGAAATGACTTTAAACACACTTATTTTAGTTGAAAAAGTCATAATTCACATCCAACAGTTATTTAGCGTGAAAAGATTAAATGTTAAAATTTCAATATTATAGACCATTTTGGGAACGTTCGACATGTCCGGAGTCATCGTCTTTCATCCGAAAATTGATTTTTTGGACTGTACTAAAAATGATTCAAAATGTCAATTGGATCGTGCCTCATGTTAAATAACCACATTTTAAACCCTCAAAGTGACCAAAATGGCCATTTTTACAGAGTTTTGCTTATTTAAAAGCTTCAATTTTGACCCGTTTCAGTCACAGAAATTACTTTAAACACACTTATTTTAGTTGAAATTGTCATAATTCACATCCAACAGTGATTTAGAGTCAAAAGATTAAATGTCAAAATTTCATCATTATAGACCATTTTGGGAACGTTCGACATGTCCGGAGTCATCGTTTTTTATCCGAAAATTGATTTTTTGGACTGTACCAAAAATGATTCAAAATGTCAATTGGATCGTGCCTCATGTTGAATAACCACTTTTTAAACCCTCAAAGTGACCAAAATGGCCATTTTTACAGAGTTTTGCTTACTCGAAAGCTTCAATTTTGACCCGTTTCAGGCACAGAAATGACTTTAAACACACTTATTTTAGTTGAAAAAGTCATAATTCACATCCAACAGTCATTTAGAGTCAAAAGATTAAATGTTAAAATTTCATCATTATAGACAATTTTGGGAACGTTCGACATGTCCGGAGTCATCGTTTTTCATCCAAAAATTGATTTTTTGGACTGTACCAAAAATGATTCAAAATGTCAATTGGATCGTGCCTCATGTTGAATAACCACTTTTTAAACCCTCACAGTGACCAAAATTGCCATTTTTACAGAGTTTTGCTTACTCAAAAGCTTCAATTTTGACCCGTTTCAGGCACAGAAATGACTTTAAACACACTTATTTTAGTTGAAAAACTCATAATTCACATCCAACAGTCATTTAGAGTCAAAAGATTAAATGTTAAAATTTCAATATTATAGACCATTTTGGGAACGTTCGACATGCCCGGAGTCATCGTTTTTCATCCGAAAATTGATTTTTTGGACTGTACCAAAAATGATTCAAAATTTCAATTGGATCGTGCCTCATGTTGAATAACCACATTTTAAACCCTCACAGTGACCAAAATGGCCATTTTTACAGAGTTTTGCTTACTCAAAAGCTTCAATTTTGACCCGTTTCAGTCACAGAAATGACTTTAAACACACTTATTTTAGTTGAAAAAGTCATAATTCACATCCAACAGTCATTTAGAGTCAAAAGATTAAATGTTAAAATTTCATCATTATAGACCATTTTGGGAACGTTCGACATGTCCGGAGTCATCGTTTTTCATCCGAAAATTGATTTTTTGGACTGTACCAAAAATGATTCAAAATGTCAATTGGATCGTGCCTCATGTTGAATAACCACTTTTTAAACTCTCACAGTGACCAAAATGGCCATTTTTACAGAGTTTTGCTTATTTAAAAGCTTCAATTTCGACCCGTTTCAGTCACAGAAATGACTTTAAACACACTTATTTTAGTTGAAAAAGTCATAATTCACATCCAACAGTTATTTAGCGTCAAAAGATTAAATGTTAAAATTTCAATATTATAGACCATTTTGGGAACGTTCGACATGTCCGGAGTCATCGTTTTTCATCCGAAAATTGATTTTTTGGACTGTACCAAAAATGATTCAAAATGTCAATTGGATCGTGCCTCATGTTGAATAACCACTTTTTAAACCCTCAAAGTGACCAAAATGGCCATTTTTACAGAGTTTTGCTTACTCAAAAGCTTCAATTTTGACCCGTTTCAGGCACAGAAATGACTTTAAACACACTTATTTTAGTTGAAAAAGTCATAATTCACATCCAACAGTCATTTAGAGTCAAAAGATTAAATGTTAAAATTTCATCATTATAGACAATTTTGGGAACGTTCGACATGTCCGGAGTCATCGTTTTTCATCCGAAAATTGATTTTTTGGACTGTACCAAAAATGATTCAAAATGTCAATTGGATCATGCCTCATGTTGAATAACCACTTTTTAAACCCTCACAGTGACCAAAATTGCCATTTTTACAGAGTTTTGCTTACTCAAAAGCTTCAATTTTGACCCGTTTCAGGCACAGAAATGACTTTAAACACACTTATTTTAGTTGAAAAACTCATAATTCACATCCAACAGTCATTTAGAGTCAAAAGATTAAATGTTAAAATTTCAATATTATAGACCATTTTGGGAACGTTCGACATGTCCGGAGTCATCGTTTTTCATCCGAAAATTGATTTTTTGGACTGTACCAAAAATGACTCAAAATGTCAATTGGATCGTGCCTCATGTTGAATAACCACATTTTAAACCCTCACAGTGACCAAAATGGCCATTTTTACAGAGTTTTGCTTACTCAAAAGCTTCAATTTTGACCCGTTTCAGTCACAGAAATGACTTTAAACACACTTATTTTAGTTGAAAAAGTCATAATTCACATCCAACAGTCATTTAGAGTCAAAAGATTAAATGTTAAAATTTCAATATTATAGACCATTTTGGGAACGTTCGACATGTCCGGAGTCATCGTTTTTCATCCGAAAATTGATTTTTTGACTGTACCAAAAATGATTCAAAATGTCAATTGGATCGTGCCTCATGTTGAATAACCACATTTTAAACCCTCACAGTGACCAAAATGGCCATTTTTACAGAGTTTTGCTTATTTAAAAGCTTCAATTTTGACCCGTTTCAGTCACAGAAATGACTTTAAACACACTTATTTTAGTTGAAATTGTCATAATTCACATCCAACAGTCATTTAGAGTCAAAAGATTAAATGTTAAAATTTCATCATTATAGACCATTTTGGGAACGTTCGACATGTCCGGAGTCATCGTTTTTCATCCGAAAATTGATTTTTTGGACTGTACCAAAAATGATTCAAAATGTCAATTGGATCGTGCCTCATGTTGAATAACCACTGTTTAAACCCTCACAGTGACCAAAATTGCCATTTTTACAGAGTTTTGCTTACTCAAAAGCTTCAATTTTGACCCGTTTCAGTCACAGAAATGACTTTAAACACACTTATTTTAGTTGAAAAAGTCATAATTCACATCCAACAGTCATTTAGAGTCAAAAGATTAAATGTTAAAATTTCATCATTATAGACCATTTTGGGAACGTTCGACATGTCTGGAGTCATCGTTTTTCATCCGAAAATTGATTTTTTGGACTGTACCAAAAATGATTCAAAATGTCAATTGGATCGTGCCTCATGTTGAATAACCACTGTTTAAACCCTCACAGTGACCAAAATTGCCATTTTTACAGAGTTTTGCTTACTCAAAAGCTTCAATTTTGACCCGTTTCAGTCACAGAAATGACTTTAAACACACTTATTTTAGTTGAAAAAGTCATAATTCACATCCAACAGTTATTTAGCGTGAAAAGATTAAATGTTAAAATTTCAATATTATAGACCATTTTGGGAACGTTCGACATGTCCGGAGTCATCGTCTTTCATCCGAAAATTGATTTTTTGGACTGTACTAAAAATGATTCAAAATGTCAATTGGATCGTGCCTCATGTTAAATAACCACATTTTAAACCCTCAAAGTGACCAAAATGGCCATTTTTACAGAGTTTTGCTTATTTAAAAGCTTCAATTTTGACCCGTTTCAGTCACAGAAATTACTTTAAACACACTTATTTTAGTTGAAATTGTCATAATTCACATCCAACAGTGATTTAGAGTCAAAAGATTAAATGTCAAAATTTCATCATTATAGACCATTTTGGGAACGTTCGACATGTCCGGAGTCATCGTTTTTCATCCGAAAATTGATTTTTTGGACTGTACCAAAAATGATTCAAAATGTCAATTGGATCGTGCCTCATGTTGAATAACCACTTTTTAAACTCTCACAGTGACCAAAATGGCCATTTTTACAGAGTTTTGCTTATTTAAAAGCTTCAATTTCGACCCGTTTCAGTCACAGAAATGACTTTAAACACACTTATTTTAGTTGAAAAAGTCATAATTCACATCCAACAGTTATTTAGCGTCAAAAGATTAAATGTTAAAATTTCAATATTATAGACCATTTTGGGAACGTTCGACATGTCCGGAGTCATCGTTTTTCATCCGAAAATTGATTTTTTGGACTGTACCAAAAATGATTCAAAATGTCAATTGGATCGTGCCTCATGTTGAATAACCACTTTTTAAACCCTCAAAGTGACCAAAATGGCCATTTTTACAGAGTTTTGCTTACTCAAAAGCTTCAATTTTGACCCGTTTCAGGCACAGAAATGACTTTAAACACACTTATTTTAGTTGAAAAAGTCATAATTCACATCCAACAGTCATTTAGAGTCAAAAGATTAAATGTTAAAATTTCATCATTATAGACAATTTTGGGAACGTTCGACATGTCCGGAGTCATCGTTTTTCATCCGAAAATTGATTTTTTGGACTGTACCAAAAATGATTCAAAATGTCAATTGGATCATGCCTCATGTTGAATAACCACTTTTTAAACCCTCACAGTGACCAAAATTGCCATTTTTACAGAGTTTTGCTTACTCAAAAGCTTCAATTTTGACCCGTTTCAGGCACAGAAATGACTTTAAACACACTTATTTTAGTTGAAAAACTCATAATTCACATCCAACAGTCATTTAGAGTCAAAAGATTAAATGTTAAAATTTCAATATTATAGACCATTTTGGGAACGTTCGACATGTCCGGAGTCATCGTTTTTCATCCGAAAATTGATTTTTTGGACTGTACCAAAAATGACTCAAAATGTCAATTGGATCGTGCCTCATGTTGAATAACCACATTTTAAACCCTCACAGTGACCAAAATGGCCATTTTTACAGAGTTTTGCTTACTCAAAAGCTTCAATTTTGACCCGTTTCAGTCACAGAAATGACTTTAAACACACTTATTTTAGTTGAAAAAGTCATAATTCACATCCAACAGTCATTTAGAGTCAAAAGATTAAATGTTAAAATTTCAATATTATAGACCATTTTGGGAACGTTCGACATGTCCGGAGTCATCGTTTTTCATCCGAAAATTGATTTTTTGACTGTACCAAAAATGATTCAAAATGTCAATTGGATCGTGCCTCATGTTGAATAACCACATTTTAAACCCTCACAGTGACCAAAATGGCCATTTTTACAGAGTTTTGCTTATTTAAAAGCTTCAATTTTGACCCGTTTCAGTCACAGAAATGACTTTAAACACACTTATTTTAGTTGAAATTGTCATAATTCACATCCAACAGTCATTTAGAGTCAAAAGATTAAATGTTAAAATTTCATCATTATAGACCATTTTGGGAACGTTCGACATGTCCGGAGTCATCGTTTTTCATCCGAAAATTGATTTTTTGGACTGTACCAAAAATGATTCAAAATGTCAATTGGATCGTGCCTCATGTTGAATAACCACTGTTTAAACCCTCACAGTGACCAAAATTGCCATTTTTACAGAGTTTTGCTTACTCAAAAGCTTCAATTTTGACCCGTTTCAGTCACAGAAATGACTTTAAACACACTTATTTTAGTTGAAAAAGTCATAATTCACATCCAACAGTCATTTAGAGTCAAAAGATTAAATGTTAAAATTTCATCATTATAGACCATTTTGGGAACGTTCGACATGTCTGGAGTCATCGTTTTTCATCCGAAAATTGATTTTTTGGACTGTACCAAAATGATTCAAAATGTCAATTGGATCGTGCCTCATGTTGAATAACCACTTTTTAAACTCTCACAGTGACCAAAATGGCCATTTTTACAGAGTTTTGCTTATTTAAAAGCTTCAATTTTGACCCGTTTCAGTCACAGAAATGACTTTAAACACACTTATTTTAGTTGAAAAAGTCATAATTCACATCCAACAGTTATTTAGCGTGAAAAGATTAAATGTTAAAATTTCAATATTATAGACCATTTTGGGAACGTTCGACATGTCCGGAGTCATCGTCTTTCATCCGAAAATTGATTTTTTGGACTGTACTAAAAATGATTCAAAATGTCAATTGGATCGTGCCTCATGTTAAATAACCACATTTTAAACCCTCAAAGTGACCAAAATGGCCATTTTTACAGAGTTTTGCTTATTTAAAAGCTTCAATTTTGACCCGTTTCAGTCACAGAAATTACTTTAAACACACTTATTTTAGTTGAAATTGTCATAATTCACATCCAACAGTGATTTAGAGTCAAAAGATTAAATGTCAAAATTTCATCATTATAGACCATTTTGGGAACGTTCGACATGTCCGGAGTCATCGTTTTTTATCCGAAAATTGATTTTTTGGACTGTACCAAAAATGATTCAAAATGTCAATTGGATCGTGCCTCATGTTGAATAACCACTTTTTAAACCCTCAAAGTGACCAAAATGGCCATTTTTACAGAGTTTTGCTTACTCGAAAGCTTCAATTTTGACCCGTTTCAGGCACAGAAATGACTTTAAACACACTTATTTTAGTTGAAAAAGTCATAATTCACATCCAACAGTCATTTAGAGTCAAAAGATTAAATGTTAAAATTTCATCATTATAGACAATTTTGGGAACGTTCGACATGTCCGGAGTCATCGTTTTTCATCCAAAAATTGATTTTTTGGACTGTACCAAAAATGATTCAAAATGTCAATTGGATCGTGCCTCATGTTGAATAACCACATTTTAAACCCTCACAGTGACCAAAATGGCCATTTTTACAGAGTTTTGCTTACTCAAAAGCTTCAATTTTGACCCGTTTCAGTCACAGAAATGACTTTAAACACACTTATTTTAGTTGAAAAAGTCATAATTCACATCCAACAGTCATTTAGAGTCAAAAGATTAAATGTTAAAATTTCAATATTATAGACCATTTTGGGAACGTTCGACATGTCCGGAGTCATCGTTTTTCATCCGAAAATTGATTTTTTGACTGTACCAAAAATGATTCAAAATGTCAATTGGATCGTGCCTCATGTTGAATAACCACATTTTAAACCCTCACAGTGACCAAAATGGCCATTTTTACAGAGTTTTGCTTATTTAAAAGCTTCAATTTTGACCCGTTTCAGTCACAGAAATGACTTTAAACACACTTATTTTAGTTGAAATTGTCATAATTCACATCCAACAGTCATTTAGAGTCAAAAGATTAAATGTTAAAATTTCATCATTATAGACCATTTTGGGAACGTTCGACATGTCCGGAGTCATCGTTTTTCATCCGAAAATTGATTTTTTGGACTGTACCAAAAATGATTCAAAATGTCAATTGGATCGTGCCTCATGTTGAATAACCACTGTTTAAACCCTCACAGTGACCAAAATTGCCATTTTTACAGAGTTTTGCTTACTCAAAAGCTTCAATTTTGACCCGTTTCAGTCACAGAAATGACTTTAAACACACTTATTTTAGTTGAAAAAGTCATAATTCACATCCAACAGTCATTTAGAGTCAAAAGATTAAATGTTAAAATTTCATCATTATAGACCATTTTGGGAACGTTCGACATGTCTGGAGTCATCGTTTTTCATCCGAAAATTGATTTTTTGGACTGTACCAAAATGATTCAAAATGTCAATTGGATCGTGCCTCATGTTGAATAACCACTTTTTAAACTCTCACAGTGACCAAAATGGCCATTTTTACAGAGTTTTGCTTATTTAAAAGCTTCAATTTTGACCCGTTTCAGTCACAGAAATGACTTTAAACACACTTATTTTAGTTGAAAAAGTCATAATTCACATCCAACAGTTATTTAGCGTGAAAAGATTAAATGTTAAAATTTCAATATTATAGACCATTTTGGGAACGTTCGACATGTCCGGAGTCATCGTCTTTCATCCGAAAATTGATTTTTTGGACTGTACTAAAAATGATTCAAAATGTCAATTGGATCGTGCCTCATGTTAAATAACCACATTTTAAACCCTCAAAGTGACCAAAATGGCCATTTTTACAGAGTTTTGCTTATTTAAAAGCTTCAATTTTGACCCGTTTCAGTCACAGAAATTACTTTAAACACACTTATTTTAGTTGAAATTGTCATAATTCACATCCAACAGTGATTTAGAGTCAAAAGATTAAATGTCAAAATTTCATCATTATAGACCATTTTGGGAACGTTCGACATGTCCGGAGTCATCGTTTTTTATCCGAAAATTGATTTTTTGGACTGTACCAAAAATGATTCAAAATGTCAATTGGATCGTGCCTCATGTTGAATAACCACTTTTTAAACCCTCAAAGTGACCAAAATGGCCATTTTTACAGAGTTTTGCTTACTCGAAAGCTTCAATTTTGACCCGTTTCAGGCACAGAAATGACTTTAAACACACTTATTTTAGTTGAAAAAGTCATAATTCACATCCAACAGTCATTTAGAGTCAAAAGATTAAATGTTAAAATTTCATCATTATAGACAATTTTGGGAACGTTCGACATGTCCGGAGTCATCGTTTTTCATCCAAAAATTGATTTTTTGGACTGTACCAAAAATGATTCAAAATGTCAATTGGATCGTGCCTCATGTTGAATAACCACTTTTTAAACCCTCACAGTGACCAAAATTGCCATTTTTACAGAGTTTTGCTTACTCAAAAGCTTCAATTTTGACCCGTTTCAGGCACAGAAATGACTTTAAACACACTTATTTTAGTTGAAAAACTCATAATTCACATCCAACAGTCATTTAGAGTCAAAAGATTAAATGTTAAAATTTCAATATTATAGACCATTTTGGGAACGTTCGACATGTCCGGAGTCATCGTTTTTCATCCGAAAATTGATTTTTTGGACTGTACCAAAAATGATTCAAAATTTCAATTGGATCGTGCCTCATGTTGAATAACCACATTTTAAACCCTCACAGTGACCAAAATGGCCATTTTTACAGAGTTTTGCTTACTCAAAAGCTTCAATTTTGACCCGTTTCAGTCACAGAAATGACTTTAAACACACTTATTTTAGTTGAAAAAGTCATAATTCACATCCAACAGTCATTTAGAGTCAAAAGATTAAATGTTAAAATTTCATCATTATAGACCATTTTGGGAACGTTCGACATGTCCGGAGTCATCGTTTTTCATCCGAAAATTGATTTTTTGGACTGTACCAAAAATGATTCAAAATGTCAATTGGATCGTGCCTCATGTTGAATAACCACTTTTTAAACTCTCACAGTGACCAAAATGGCCATTTTTACAGAGTTTTGCTTATTTAAAAGCTTCAATTTCGACCCGTTTCAGTCACAGAAATGACTTTAAACACACTTATTTTAGTTGAAAAAGTCATAATTCACATCCAACAGTTATTTAGCGTCAAAAGATTAAATGTTAAAATTTCAATATTATAGACCATTTTGGGAACGTTCGACATGTCCGGAGTCATCGTTTTTCATCCGAAAATTGATTTTTTGGACTGTACCAAAAATGATTCAAAATGTCAATTGGATCGTGCCTCATGTTGAATAACCACTTTTTAAACCCTCAAAGTGACCAAAATGGCCATTTTTACAGAGTTTTGCTTACTCAAAAGCTTCAATTTTGACCCGTTTCAGGCACAGAAATGACTTTAAACACACTTATTTTAGTTGAAAAAGTCATAATTCACATCCAACAGTCATTTAGAGTCAAAAGATTAAATGTTAAAATTTCATCATTATAGACCATTTTGGGAACGTTCGACATGTCCGGAGTCATCGTTTTTCATCCGAAAATTGATTTTTTGGACTGTACCAAAAATGATTCAAAATGTCAATTGGATCGTGCCTCATGTTGAATAACCACTTTTTAAACTCTCACAGTGACCAAAATGGCCATTTTTACAGAGTTTTGCTTATTTAAAAGCTTCAATTTCGACCCGTTTCAGGCACAGAAATGACTTTAAACATACTTATTTTAGTTGAAAAAGTCATAATTCACATCCAACAGTCATTTAGAGTAAAAAGATTAAATGTTAAAATTTCATCATTATAGACCATTTCGGGAACGTTCGACATGTCCGGAGTCATCGTTTTTTATCCGAAAATTGATTTTTTGGACTGTACCAAAAATGATTAAAAATGTCAATTGGATCGTGCCTCATGTTGAATAACCACTTTTTAAACCCTCACAGTGACCAAAATTGCCATTTTTACAGAGTTTTGCTTACTCAAAAGCTTCAATTTTGACCCGTTTCAGGCACAGAAATGACTTTAAACACACTTATTTTAGTTGAAAAAGTCATAATTCACATCCAACAGTCATTTAGAGTCAAAAGATTAAATGTTAAAATTTCATCATTATAGACCATTTTGGGAACGTTCGACATGTCCGGAGTCATCGTTTTTCATCCGAAAATTGATTTTTTGGACTGTACCAAAAATGATTCAAAATGTCAATTGGATCGTGCCTCATGTTGAATAACCACTTTTTAAACTCTCACAGTGACCAAAATGGCCATTTTTACAGAGTTTTGCTTATTTAAAAGCTTCAATTTTGACCCGTTTCAGTCACAGAAATGACTTTAAACACACTTATTTTAGTTGAAAAAGTCATAATTCACATCCAACAGTTATTTAGCGTCAAAAGATTAAATGTTAAAATTTCAATATTATAGACCATTTTGGGAACGTTCGACATGTCCGGAGTCATCGTTTTTCATCCGAAAATTGATTTTTTGGACTGTACCAAAAATGATTCAAAATGTCAATTGGATCGTGCCTCATGTTAAATAACCACATTTTAAAACCTCAAAGTGACCAAAATGGCCATTTTTACAGAGTTTTGCTTATTTAAAAGCTTCAATTTTGACCCGTTTCAGTCACAGAAATTACTTTAAACACACTTATTTTAGTTGAAATTGTCATAATTCACATCCAACAGTCATTTAGAGTCAAAAGATTAAATGTTAAAATTTCATCATTATAGACCATTTTGGGAACGTTCGACATGTCCGGAGTCATCGTTTTTCATCCGAAAATTGATTTTTTGGACTGTACCAAAAATGATTCAAAATGTCAATTGGATCGTGCCTCATGTTTAATAACCACATTTTAAACCCTCACAGTGACCAAAATGGCCATTTTTACAGAGTTTTGCTTACTCAAAAGCTTCAATTTTGACCCGTTTCAGTCACAGAAATGACTTTAAACACACTTATTTTAGTTGAACAAGTCATAATTCACATCCAACAGTCATTTAGAGTCAAAAGATTAAATGTTAAAATTTCATCATTATAGACCATTTTGGGAACGTTCGACATGTCCGGAGTCATCGTTTTTCATCCGAAAATTGATTTTTTGGACTGTACCAAAAATGATTCAAAATGTCAATTGGATCGTGCCTCATGTTGAATAACCACATTTTAAACCCTCACAGTGACCAAAATGGCCATTTTTACAGAGTTTTGCTTATTTAAAAGCTTCAATTTTGACCCGTTTCAGTCACAGAAATGACTTTAAACACACTTATTTTAGTTGAAATTGTCAAAATTCACATCCAACAGTCATTTAGAGTCAAAAGATTAAATGTTAAAATTTCATCATTATAGACCATTTTGGGAACGTTCGACATGTCCGGAGTCATCGTTTTTCATCCGAAAATTGATTTTTTGGACTGTACCAAAAATGATTCAAAATGTCAATTGGATCGTGCCTCATGTTGAATAACCACTTTTTAAACTCTCACAGTGACCAAAATGGCCATTTTTACAGAGTTTTGCTTATTTAAAAGCTTCAATTTTGACCCATTTCAGTCACAGAAATGACTTTAAACACACTTATTTTAGTTGAAAAAGTCATAATTCACATCCAACAGTCATTTAGAGTCAAAAGATTAAATGTTAAAATTTCATCATTATAGACCATTTTGGGAACGTTCGACATGTCCGGAGTCATCGTTTTTCATCCGAAAATTGATTTTTTGGACTGTACCAAAAATGATTCAAAATGTCAATTGGATCGTGCCTCATGTTGAATAACCACTTTTTAAACTCTCACAGTGACCAAAATGGCCATTTTTACAGAGTTTTGCTTATTTAAAAGCTTCAATTTTGACCCGTTTCAGTCACAGAAATGACTTTAAACACACTTATTTTAGTTGAAAAAGTCATAATTCACATCCAACAGTTATTTAGCGTCAAAAGATTAAATGTTAAAATTTCAATATTATAGACCATTTTGGGAACGTTCGACATGTCCGGAGTCATCGTTTTTCATCCGAAAATTGATTTTTTGGACTGTACCAAAAATGATTCAAAATGTCAATTGAATCGTGCCTCATGTTAAATAACCACATTTTAAAACCTCAAAGTGACCAAATGGCCATTTTTACAGAGTTTTGCTTATTTAAAAGCTTCAATTTTGACCCGTTTCAGTCACAGAAATTACTTTAAACACACTTATTTTAGTTGAAATTGTCATAATTCACATCCAACAGTCATTTAGAGTCAAAAGATTAAATGTTAAAATTTCATCATTATAGACCATTTTGGGAACATTCGACATGTCTGGAGTCATCGTTTTTCATCCGAAAATTGATTTTTTGGACTGTTACCAAAAATGATTCAAAATGTCAATTGGATCGTGCCTCATGTTGAATAACCACTTTTTAAACCCTCACAGTGACCAAAATGGACATTTTTACAGAGTTTTGCTTATTTAAAAGCTTCAATTTTGACCCGTTTCAGTCACAGAAATGACTTTAAACACACTTATTTTAGTTGAAATTGTCATAATTCACATCCAACAGTCATTTAGAGTCAAAAGATTAAATGTTAAAATTTCATCATTATAGACCATTTTGGGAACGTTCGACATGTCCAGAGTCATCGTTTTTCATCCGAAAATTGATTTTTTGGACTGTACCAAAAATGATTCAAAATGTCAATTGGATCGTGCCTCATGTTGAATAACCACTGTTTAAACCCTCACAGTGACCAAAATTGCCATTTTTACAGAGTTTTGCTTACTCAAAAGCTTCAATTTTGACCCGTTTCAGTCACAGAAATGACGTTAAACACACTTATTTTAGTTGAAAAAGTCATAATTCACATCCAACAGTCATTTAGAGTCAAAAGATTAAATGTTAAAATTTCATCATTATAGACCATTTTGGGAACGTTCGACATGTCTGGAGTCATCGTTTTTCATCCGAAAATTGATTTTTTGGACTGTACCAAAAATGATTCAAAATGTCAATTGGATCGTGCCTCATGTTGAATAACCACTTTTTAAACTCTCACAGTGACCAAAATGGCCATTTTTACAGAGTTTTGCTTATTTAAAAGCTTCAATTTTGACCCGTTTCAGTCACAGAAATGACTTTAAACACACTTATTTTAGTTGAAAAAGTCATAATTCACATCCAACAGTTATTTAGCGTGAAAAGATTAAATGTTAAAATTTCAATATTATAGACCATTTTGGGAAAGTTCGACATGTCCGGAGTCATCGTTTTTCATCCGAAAATTGATTTTTTGGACTGTACTAAAAATGATTCAAAATGTCAATTGGATCGTGCCTCATGTTAAATAACCACATTTTAAACCCTCAAAGTGACCAAAATGGCCATTTTTACAGAGTTTTGCTTATTTAAAAGCTTCAATTTTGACCCGTTTCAGTCACAGAAATTACCTTAAACACACTTATTTTAGTTGAAATTGTCATAATTCACATCCAACAGTGATTTAGAGTCAAAAGATTAAATGTCAAAATTTCATCATTATAGACCATTTTGGGAACGTTCGACATGTCCGGAGTCATCGTTTTTTATCCGAAAATTGATTTTTTGGACTGTACCAAAAATGATTCAAAATGTCAATTGGATCGTGCCTCATGTTGAATAACCACTTTTTAAACCCTCAAAGTGACCAAAATGGCCATTTTTACAGAGTTTTGCTTACTCAAAAGCTTCAATTTTGACCCGTTTCAGGCACAGAAATGACTTTAAACTCACTTATTTTAGTTGAAAAAGTCATAATTCACATCCAACAGTCATTTAGAGTCAAAAGATTAAATGTTAAAATTTCATCATTATAGACAATTTTGGGAACGTTCGACATGTCCGGAGTCATCGTTTTTCATCCGAAAATTGATTTTTTGGACTGTACCAAAAATGATTCAAAATGTCAATTGGATCGTGCCTCATGTTGAATAACCACTTTTTAAACCCTCACAGTGACCAAAATTGCCATTTTTACAGAGTTTTGCTTACTCAAAAGCTTCAATTTTGACCCGTTTCAGGCACAGAAATGACTTTAAACACACTTATTTTAGTTGAAAAACTCATAATTCACATCCAACAGTCATTTAGAGTCAAAAGATTAAATGTTAAAATTTCAATATTATAGACCATTTTGGGAACGTTCGACATGTCCGGAGTCATCGTTTTTCATCCGAATATTGATTTTTTTGACTGTACCAAAAATGATTCAAAATTTCAATTGGATCGTGCCTCATGTTGAATAACCACTTTTTAAACTCTCACAGTGACCAAAATGGCCATTTTTACAGAGTTTTGCTTATTTAAAAGCTTCAATTTTGACCCGTTTCAGTCACAGAAAGGACTTTAAACACACTTATTTTAGTTGAAAAAGTCATAATTCACATCCAACAGTTATTTAGCGTCAAAAGATTAAATGTTAAAATTTCAATATTATAGACCATTTTGGGAACGTTCGACATGTCCGGAGTCATCGTTTTTTATCCGAAAATTGATTTTTTGGACTGTACCAAAAATGATTCAAAATGTCAATTGGATCGTGCCTCATGTTAAATAACCACATTTTAAACCCTCAAAGTGACCAAAATGGCCATTTTTACAGAGTTTTGCTTATTTTAAAGCTTCAATTTTGACCCGTTTCAGTCACAGAAATTACTTTAAACACACTTATTTTAGTTGAAATTGTCATAATTCACATCCAACAGTGATTTAGAGTCAAAAGATTAAATGTCAAAATTTCATCATTATAGACCATTTTGGGAACGTTCGACATGTCCGGAGTCATCGTTTTTTATCCGAAAATTGATTTTTTGGACTGTACCAAAAATGATTCAAAATTTCAATTGGATCGTGCCTCATGTTGAATAACCACATTTTAAACCCTCACAGTGACCAAAATGGCCATTTTTACAGAGTTTTGCTTATTTAAAAGCTTCAATTTTGACCCGTTTCAGTCACAGAAATGACTTTAAACACACTTATTTTAGTTGAAATTGTCATAATTCACTTCCAAAAGTCATTTAGAGTCAAAAGATTAAATGTTAAAATTTCATCATTATAGACCATTTTGGGAACGTTCGGCATGTCCGGAGTCATCGTTTTTCATCCGAAAATTGATTTTTTGGACTGTACCAAAAATGATTCAAAATGTCAATTGGATCGTGCCTCATGTTGAATAACCACTTTTTAAACTCTCACAGTGACCAAAATTGCCATTTATACAGAGTTTTGCTTACTCAAAAGCTTCAATTTTGACCCGTTTCAGGCACAGAAATGACTTTAAACATACTTATTTTAGTTGAAAAAGTCATAATTCACATCCAACAGTCATTTAGAGTAAAAAGATTAAATGTTAAAATTTCATCATTATAGACCATTTCGGGAACGTTCGACATGTCCGGAGTCATCGTTTTTCATCAGAAAAATGATTTTTTGGACTGTACCAAAAATGATTCAAAATGTCAATTGGATCGTGCCTCATGTTGAATAACCACTTTTTAAACCCTCACAGTGACCAAAATTGACATTTTTACAGAGTTTTGCTTATTTAAAAGCTTCAATTTTGACCCGTTTCAGTCACAGAAATGACTTTAAACACACTTATTTTAGTTGAAAAAGTCATAATTCACATCCAACAGTCATTTAGAGTCAAAAGATTAAATGTTAAAATTTCAATATTATAGACCATTTTGGGAACGTTCGACATGTCCGGAGTCATCGTTTTTCATCCGAAAATTGATTTTTTGACTGTACCAAAAATGATTCAAAATGTCAATTGGATCGTGCCTCATGTTGAATAACCACATTTTAAACCCTCACAGTGACCAAAATGGCCATTTTTACAGAGTTTTGCTTATTTAAAAGCTTCAATTTTGACCCGTTTCAGTCACAGAAATGACTTTAAACACACTTATTTTAGTTGAAATTGTCAAAATTCACATCCAACAGTCATTTAGAGTCAAAAGATTAAATGTTAAAATTTCATCATTATAGACCATTTTGGGAACGTTCGACATGTCCGGAGTCATCGTTTTTCATCCGAAAATTGATTTTTTGGACTGTACCAAAAATGATTCAAAATGTCAATTGGATCGTGCCTCATGTTGAATAACCACTTTTTAAACTCTCACAGTGACCAAAATGGCCATTTTTACAGAGTTTTGCTTATTTAAAAGCTTCAATTTTGACCCATTTCAGTCACAGAAATGACTTTAAACACACTTATTTTAGTTGAAAAAGTCATAATTCACATCCAACAGTCATTTAGAGTCAAAAGATTAAATGTTAAAATTTCATCATTATAGACCATTTTGGGAACGTTCGACATGTCCGGAGTCATCGTTTTTCATCCGAAAATTGATTTTTTGGACTGTACCAAAAATGATTCAAAATGTCAATTGGATCGTGCCTCATGTTGAATAACCACTTTTTAAACTCTCACAGTGACCAAAATGGCCATTTTTACAGAGTTTTGCTTATTTAAAAGCTTCAATTTTGACCCGTTTCAGTCACAGAAATGACTTTAAACACACTTATTTTAGTTGAAAAAGTCATAATTCACATCCAACAGTTATTTAGCGTCAAAAGATTAAATGTTAAAATTTCAATATTATAGACCATTTTGGGAACGTTCGACATGTCCGGAGTCATCGTTTTTCATCCGAAAATTGATTTTTTGGACTGTACCAAAAATGATTCAAAATGTCAATTGGATCGTGCCTCATGTTAAATAACCACATTTTAAAACCTCAAAGTGACCAAAATGGCCATTTTTACAGAGTTTTGCTTATTTAAAAGCTTCAATTTTGACCCGTTTCAGTCACAGAAATTACTTTAAACACACTTATTTTAGTTGAAATTGTCATAATTCACATCCAACAGTCATTTAGAGTCAAAAGATTAAATGTTAAAATTTCATCATTATAGACCATTTTGGGAACGTTCGACATGTCCGGAGTCATCGTTTTTCATCCGAAAATTGATTTTTTGGACTGTACCAAAAATGATTCAAAATGTCAATTGGATCGTGCCTCATGTTGAATAACCACTTTTTAAACCCTCACAGTGACCAAAATGGACATTTTTACAGAGTTTTGCTTATTTAAAAGCTTCAATTTTGACCCGTTTCAGTCACAGAAATGACTTTAAACACACTTATTTTAGTTGAAAAAGTCATAATTCACATCCAACAGTCATTTAGAGTCAAAAGATTAAATGTTAAAATTTCAATATTATAGACCATTTTGGGAACGTTCGACATGTCCGGAGTCATCGTTTTTCATCCGAAAATTGATTTTTTGACTGTACCAAAAATGATTCAAAATGTCAATTGGATCGTGCCTCATGTTGAATAACCACATTTTAAACCCTCACAGTGACCAAAATGGCCATTTTTACAGAGTTTTGCTTATTTAAAAGCTTCAATTTTGACCCGTTTCAGTCACAGAAATGACTTTAAACACACTTATTTTAGTTGAAATTGTCATAATTCACATCCAACAGTCATTTAGAGTCAAAAGATTAAATGTTAAAATTTCATCATTATAGACCATTTTGGGAACGTTCGACATGTCTGGAGTCATCGTTTTTCATCCGAAAATTGATTTTTTGGACTGTACCAAAAATTATTCAAAATGTCAATTGGATCGTGCCTCATGTTGAATAACCACTTTTTAAACTCTCACAGTGACCAAAATGGCCATTTTTACAGAGTTTTGCTTATTTAAAAGCTTCAATTTTGACCCGTTTCAGTCACAGAAATGACTTTAAACACACTTATTTTAGTTGAAAAAGTCATAATTCACATCCAACAGTTATTTAGCGTCAAAAGATTAAATGTTAAAATTTCAATATTATAGACCATTTTGGGAACGTTCGACATGTCCGGAGTCATCGTTTTTCATCCGAAAATTGATTTTTTGGACTGTACCAAAAATGATTCAAAATGTCAATTGAATCGTGCCTCATGTTAAATAACCACATTTTAAAACCTCAAAGTGACCAAATGGCCATTTTTACAGAGTTTTGCTTATTTAAAAGCTTCAATTTTGACCCGTTTCAGTCACAGAAATTACTTTAAACACACTTATTTTAGTTGAAATTGTCATAATTCACATCCAACAGTCATTTAGAGTCAAAAGATTAAATGTTAAAATTTCATCATTATAGACCATTTTGGGAACATTCGACATGTCTGGAGTCATCGTTTTTCATCCGAAAATTGATTTTTTGGACTGTTACCAAAAATGATTCAAAATGTCAATTGGATCGTGCCTCATGTTGAATAACCACTTTTTAAACCCTCACAGTGACCAAAATGGACATTTTTACAGAGTTTTGCTTATTTAAAAGCTTCAATTTTGACCCGTTTCAGTCACAGAAATGACTTTAAACACACTTATTTTAGTTGAAATTGTCATAATTCACATCCAACAGTCATTTAGAGTCAAAAGATTAAATGTTAAAATTTCATCATTATAGACCATTTTGGGAACGTTCGACATGTCCAGAGTCATCGTTTTTCATCCGAAAATTGATTTTTTGGACTGTACCAAAAATGATTCAAAATGTCAATTGGATCGTGCCTCATGTTGAATAACCACTGTTTAAACCCTCACAGTGACCAAAATTGCCATTTTTACAGAGTTTTGCTTACTCAAAAGCTTCAATTTTGACCCGTTTCAGTCACAGAAATGACGTTAAACACACTTATTTTAGTTGAAAAAGTCATAATTCACATCCAACAGTCATTTAGAGTCAAAAGATTAAATGTTAAAATTTCATCATTATAGACCATTTTGGGAACGTTCGACATGTCTGGAGTCATCGTTTTTCATCCGAAAATTGATTTTTTGGACTGTACCAAAAATGATTCAAAATGTCAATTGGATCGTGCCTCATGTTGAATAACCACTTTTTAAACTCTCACAGTGACCAAAATGGCCATTTTTACAGAGTTTTGCTTATTTAAAAGCTTCAATTTTGACCCGTTTCAGTCACAGAAATGACTTTAAACACACTTATTTTAGTTGAAAAAGTCATAATTCACATCCAACAGTTATTTAGCGTGAAAAGATTAAATGTTAAAATTTCAATATTATAGACCATTTTGGGAAAGTTCGACATGTCCGGAGTCATCGTTTTTCATCCGAAAATTGATTTTTTGGACTGTACTAAAAATGATTCAAAATGTCAATTGGATCGTGCCTCATGTTAAATAACCACATTTTAAACCCTCAAAGTGACCAAAATGGCCATTTTTACAGAGTTTTGCTTATTTAAAAGCTTCAATTTTGACCCGTTTCAGTCACAGAAATTACCTTAAACACACTTATTTTAGTTGAAATTGTCATAATTCACATCCAACAGTGATTTAGAGTCAAAAGATTAAATGTCAAAATTTCATCATTATAGACCATTTTGGGAACGTTCGACATGTCCGGAGTCATCGTTTTTTATCCGAAAATTGATTTTTTGGACTGTACCAAAAATGATTCAAAATGTCAATTGGATCGTGCCTCATGTTGAATAACCACTTTTTAAACCCTCAAAGTGACCAAAATGGCCATTTTTACAGAGTTTTGCTTACTCAAAAGCTTCAATTTTGACCCGTTTCAGGCACAGAAATGACTTTAAACTCACTTATTTTAGTTGAAAAAGTCATAATTCACATCCAACAGTCATTTAGAGTCAAAAGATTAAATGTTAAAATTTCATCATTATAGACAATTTTGGGAACGTTCGACATGTCCGGAGTCATCGTTTTTCATCCGAAAATTGATTTTTTGGACTGTACCAAAAATGATTCAAAATGTCAATTGGATCGTGCCTCATGTTGAATAACCACTTTTTAAACCCTCACAGTGACCAAAATTGCCATTTTTACAGAGTTTTGCTTACTCAAAAGCTTCAATTTTGACCCGTTTCAGGCACAGAAATGACTTTAAACACACTTATTTTAGTTGAAAAACTCATAATTCACATCCAACAGTCATTTAGAGTCAAAAGATTAAATGTTAAAATTTCAATATTATAGACCATTTTGGGAACGTTCGACATGTCCGGAGTCATCGTTTTTCATCCGAAAATTGATTTTTTTGACTGTACCAAAAATGATTCAAAATTTCAATTGGATCGTGCCTCATGTTGAATAACCACTTTTTAAACTCTCACAGTGACCAAAATGGCCATTTTTACAGAGTTTTGCTTATTTAAAAGCTTCAATTTTGACCCGTTTCAGTCACAGAAATGACTTTAAACACACTTATTTTAGTTGAAAAAGTCATAATTCACATCCAACAGTTATTTAGCGTCAAAAGATTAAATGTTAAAATTTCAATATTATAGACCATTTTGGGAACGTTCGACATGTCCGGAGTCATCGTTTTTTATCCGAAAATTGATTTTTTGGACTGTACCAAAAATGATTCAAAATGTCAATTGGATCGTGCCTCATGTTAAATAACCACATTTTAAACCCTCAAAGTGACCAAAATGGCCATTTTTACAGAGTTTTGCTTATTTAAAAGCTTCAATTTTGACCCGTTTCAGTCACAGAAATTACTTTAAACACACTTATTTTAGTTGAAATTGTCATAATTCACATCCAACAGTGATTTAGAGTCAAAAGATTAAATGTCAAAATTTCATCATTATAGACCATTTTGGGAACGTTCGACATGTCCGGAGTCATCGTTTTTTATCCGAAAATTGATTTTTTGGACTGTACCAAAAATGATTCAAAATTTCAATTGGATCGTGCCTCATGTTGAATAACCACATTTTAAACCCTCACAGTGACCAAAATGGCCATTTTTACAGAGTTTTGCTTATTTAAAAGCTTCAATTTTGACCCGTTTCAGTCACAGAAATGACTTTAAACACACTTATTTTAGTTGAAATTGTCATAATTCACTTCCAAAAGTCATTTAGAGTCAAAAGATTAAATGTTAAAATTTCATCATTATAGACCATTTTGGGAACGTTCGGCATGTCCGGAGTCATCGTTTTTCATCCGAAAATTGATTTTTTGGACTGTACCAAAAATGATTCAAAATGTCAATTGGATCGTGCCTCATGTTGAATAACCACTTTTTAAACTCTCACAGTGACCAAAATTGCCATTTATACAGAGTTTTGCTTACTCAAAAGCTTCAATTTTGACCCGTTTCAGGCACAGAAATGACTTTAAACATACTTATTTTAGTTGAAAAAGTCATAATTCACATCCAACAGTCATTTAGAGTAAAAAGATTAAATGTTAAAATTTCATCATTATAGACCATTTCGGGAACGTTCGACATGTCCGGAGTCATCGTTTTTCATCAGAAAAATGATTTTTTGGACTGTACCAAAAATGATTCAAAATGTCAATTGGATCGTGCCTCATGTTGAATAACCACTTTTTAAACCCTCACAGTGACCAAAATTGACATTTTTACAGAGTTTTGCTTATTTAAAAGCTTCAATTTTGACCCGTTTCAGTCACAGAAATGACTTTAAACACACTTATTTTAGTTGAAAAAGTCATAATTCACATCCAACAGTCATTTAGAGTCAAAAGATTAAATGTTAAAATTTCAATATTATAGACCATTTTGGGAACGTTCGACATGTCCGGAGTCATCGTTTTTCATCCGAAAATTGATTTTTTGACTGTACCAAAAATGATTCAAAATGTCAATTGGATCGTGCCTCATGTTGAATAACCACATTTTAAACCCTCACAGTGACCAAAATGGCCATTTTTACAGAGTTTTGCTTATTTAAAAGCTTCAATTTTGACCCGTTTCAGTCACAGAAATGACTTTAAACACACTTATTTTAGTTGAAATTGTCAAAATTCACATCCAACAGTCATTTAGAGTCAAAAGATTAAATGTTAAAATTTCATCATTATAGACCATTTTGGGAACGTTCGACATGTCCGGAGTCATCGTTTTTCATCCGAAAATTGATTTTTTGGACTGTACCAAAAATGATTCAAAATGTCAATTGGATCGTGCCTCATGTTGAATAACCACTTTTTAAACTCTCACAGTGACCAAAATGGCCATTTTTACAGAGTTTTGCTTATTTAAAAGCTTCAATTTTGACCCATTTCAGTCACAGAAATGACTTTAAACACACTTATTTTAGTTGAAAAAGTCATAATTCACATCCAACAGTCATTTAGAGTCAAAAGATTAAATGTTAAAATTTCATCATTATAGACCATTTTGGGAACGTTCGACATGTCCGGAGTCATCGTTTTTCATCCGAAAATTGATTTTTTGGACTGTACCAAAAATGATTCAAAATGTCAATTGGATCGTGCCTCATGTTGAATAACCACTTTTTAAACTCTCACAGTGACCAAAATGGCCATTTTTACAGAGTTTTGCTTATTTAAAAGCTTCAATTTTGACCCGTTTCAGTCACAGAAATGACTTTAAACACACTTATTTTAGTTGAAAAAGTCATAATTCACATCCAACAGTTATTTAGCGTCAAAAGATTAAATGTTAAAATTTCAATATTATAGACCATTTTGGGAACGTTCGACATGTCCGGAGTCATCGTTTTTCATCCGAAAATTGATTTTTTGGACTGTACCAAAAATGATTCAAAATGTCAATTGGATCGTGCCTCATGTTAAATAACCACATTTTAAAACCTCAAAGTGACCAAAATGGCCATTTTTACAGAGTTTTGCTTATTTAAAAGCTTCAATTTTGACCCGTTTCAGTCACAGAAATTACTTTAAACACACTTATTTTAGTTGAAATTGTCATAATTCACATCCAACAGTCATTTAGAGTCAAAAGATTAAATGTTAAAATTTCATCATTATAGACCATTTTGGGAACGTTCGACATGTCCGGAGTCATCGTTTTTCATCCGAAAATTGATTTTTTGGACTGTACCAAAAATGATTCAAAATGTCAATTGGATCGTGCCTCATGTTGAATAACCACTTTTTAAACCCTCACAGTGACCAAAATGGACATTTTTACAGAGTTTTGCTTATTTAAAAGCTTCAATTTTGACCCGTTTCAGTCACAGAAATGACTTTAAACACACTTATTTTAGTTGAAAAAGTCATAATTCACATCCAACAGTCATTTAGAGTCAAAAGATTAAATGTTAAAATTTCAATATTATAGACCATTTTGGGAACGTTCGACATGTCCGGAGTCATCGTTTTTCATCCGAAAATTGATTTTTTGACTGTACCAAAAATGATTCAAAATGTCAATTGGATCGTGCCTCATGTTGAATAACCACATTTTAAACCCTCACAGTGACCAAAATGGCCATTTTTACAGAGTTTTGCTTATTTAAAAGCTTCAATTTTGACCCGTTTCAGTCACAGAAATGACTTTAAACACACTTATTTTAGTTGAAATTGTCATAATTCACATCCAACAGTCATTTAGAGTCAAAAGATTAAATGTTAAAATTTCATCATTATAGACCATTTTGGGAACGTTCGACATGTCTGGAGTCATCGTTTTTCATCCGAAAATTGATTTTTTGGACTGTACCAAAAATTATTCAAAATGTCAATTGGATCGTGCCTCATGTTGAATAACCACTTTTTAAACTCTCACAGTGACCAAAATGGCCATTTTTACAGAGTTTTGCTTATTTAAAAGCTTCAATTTTGACCCGTTTCAGTCACAGAAATGACTTTAAACACACTTATTTTAGTTGAAAAAGTCATAATTCACATCCAACAGTTATTTAGCGTCAAAAGATTAAATGTTAAAATTTCAATATTATAGACCATTTTGGGATCGTTCGACATGTCCGGAGTCATCGTTTTTCATCCGAAAATTGATTTTTGGACTGTACCAAAAATGATTCAAAATGTCAATTGAATCGTGCCTCATGTTAAATAACCACATTTTAAAACCTCAAAGTGACCAAATGGCCATTTTTACAGAGTTTTGCTTATTTAAAAGCTTCAATTTTGACCCGTTTCAGTCACAGAAATTACTTTAAACACACTTATTTTAGTTGAAATTGTCATAATTCACATCCAACAGTCATTTAGAGTCAAAAGATTAAATGTTAAAATTTCATCATTATAGACCATTTTGGGAACATTCGACATGTCTGGAGTCATCGTTTTTCATCCGAAAATTGATTTTTTGGACTGTTACCAAAAATGATTCAAAATGTCAATTGGATCGTGCCTCATGTTGAATAACCACTTTT
This sequence comes from Lissotriton vulgaris, assembly GCF_964263255.1. Classification (NCBI taxonomy): domain Eukaryota; kingdom Metazoa; phylum Chordata; class Amphibia; order Caudata; family Salamandridae; genus Lissotriton; species Lissotriton vulgaris. Next base: position 3,165 of record NW_028243340.1, on the reverse strand, counting down.
TAAACCCTCACAGTGACCAAAATGGACATTTTTTACAGAGTTTTGCTTATTTAAAAGCTTCAATTTTGACCCGTTTCAGTCACAGAAATGACTTTAAACACACTTATTTTAGTTGAAATTGTCATAATTCACATCCAACAGTCATTTAGAGTCAAAAGATTAAATGTTAAAATTTCATCATTATAGACCATTTTGGGAACGTTCGACATGTCCAGAGTCATCGTTTTTCATCCGAAAATTGATTTTTTGGACTGTACCAAAAATGATTCAAAATGTCAATTGGATCGTGCCTCATGTTGAATAACCACTGTTTAAACCCTCACAGTGACCAAAATTGCCATTTTTACAGAGTTTTGCTTACTCAAAAGCTTCAATTTTGACCCGTTTCAGTCACAGAAATGACGTTAAACACACTTATTTTAGTTGAAAAAGTCATAATTCACATCCAACAGTCATTTAGAGTCAAAAGATTAAATGTTAAAATTTCATCATTATAGACCATTTTGGGAACGTTCGACATGTCTGGAGTCATCGTTTTTCATCCGAAAATTGATTTTTTGGACTGTACCAAAAATGATTCAAAATGTCAATTGGATCGTGCCTCATGTTGAATAACCACTTTTAAACTCTCACAGTGACCAAAATGGCCATTTTTACAGAGTTTTGCTTATTTAAAAGCTTCAATTTTGACCGTTTCAGTCACAGAAATGACTTTAAACACACTTATTTTAGTTGAAAAAGTCATAATTCACATCCAACAGTTATTTAGCGTGAAAAGATTAAATGTTAAAATTTCAATATTATAGACCATTTTGGGAAAGTTCGACATGTCCGGAGTCATCGTTTTTCATCCGAAAATTGATTTTTTGGACTGTACTAAAAATGATTCAAAATGTCAATTGGATCGTGCCTCATGTTAAATAACCACATTTTAAACCCTCAAAGTGACCAAAATGGCCATTTTTACAGAGTTTTGCTTATTTAAAAGCTTCAATTTTGACCCGTTTCAGTCACAGAAATTACCTTAAACACACTTATTTTAGTTGAAATTGTCATAATTCACATCCAACAGTGATTTAGAGTCAAAAGATTAAATGTCAAAATTTCATCATTATAGACCATTTTGGGAACGTTCGACATGTCCGGAGTCATCGTTTTTATCCGAAAATTGATTTTTTGGACTGTACCAAAATGATTCAAAATGTCAATTGGATCGTGCCTCATGTTGAATAACCACTTTTTAAACCCTCAAAGTGACCAAAATGGCCATTTTTACAGAGTTTTGCTTACTCAAAAGCTTCAATTTTGACCCGTTTCAGGCACAGAAATGACTTTAAACTCACTTATTTTAGTTGAAAAAGTCATAATTCACATCCAACAGTCATTTAGAGTCAAAAGATTAAATGTTAAAATTTCATCATTATAGACAATTTTGGGAACGTTCGACATGTCCGGAGTCATCGTTTTTCATCCGAAATTGATTTTTTGGACTGTACCAAAAATGATTCAAAATGTCAATTGGATCGTGCCTCATGTTGAATAACCACTTTTTAAACCCTCACAGTGACCAAAATTGCCATTTTTACAGAGTTTTGCTTACTCAAAAGCTTCAATTTTGACCCGTTTCAGGCACAGAAATGACTTTAAACACACTTATTTTAGTTGAAAAACTCATAATTCACATCAACAGTCATTTAGAGTCAAAAGATTAATGTTAAAATTTCAATATTATAGACCATTTTGGGAACGTTCGACATGTCCGGAGTCATCGTTTTTCATCCGAAAATTGATTTTTTTGACTGTACCAAAAATGATTCAAAATTTCAATTGGATCGTGCCTCATGTTGAATAACCACTTTTTAAACTCTCACAGTGACCAAAATGGCCATTTTTTACAGAGTTTTGCTTATTTAAAAGCTTCAATTTTGACCCGTTTCAGTCACAGAAATGACTTTAAACACACTTATTTTAGTTGAAAAAGTCATAATTCACATCCAACAGTTATTTAGCGTCAAAAGATTAAATGTTAAAATTTCAATATTATAGACCATTTTGGGAACGTTCGACATGTCCGGAGTCATCGTTTTTTATCCGAAAATTGATTTTTTGGACTGTACCAAAAATGATTCAAAATGTCAATTGGATCGTGCCTCATGTTAAATAACCACATTTTAAACCCTCAAAGTGACCAAAATGGCCATTTTTACAGAGTTTTGCTTATTTAAAAGCTTCAATTTTGACCCGTTTCAGTCACAGAAATTACTTTAAACACACTTATTTTAGTTGAAATTGTCATAATTCACATCCAACAGTGATTTAGAGTCAAAAGATTAAATGTCAAAATTTCATCATTATAGACCATTTTGGGAACGTTCGACATGTCCGGAGTCATCGTTTTTTATCCGAAAATTGATTTTTTGGACTGTACCAAAAATGATTCAAAATTTCAATTGGATCGTGCCTCATGTTGAATAACCACATTTTAAACCCTCACAGTGACCAAAATGGCCATTTTTACAGAGTTTTGCTTATTTAAAAGCTTCAATTTTGACCCGTTTCAGTCACAGAAATGACTTTAAACACACTTATTTTAGTTGAAATTGTCATAATTCACTTCCAAAAGTCATTTAGAGTCAAAAGATTAAATGTTAAAATTTCATCATTATAGACCATTTTGGGAACGTTCGGCATGTCCGGAGTCATCGTTTTTCATCCGAAAATTGATTTTTTGGACTGTACCAAAAATGATTCAAAATGTCAATTGGATCGTGCCTCATGTTGAATAACCACTTTTTAAACTCTCACAGTGACCAAAATTGCCATTTATACAGAGTTTTGCTTACTCAAAAGCTTCAATTTTGACCCGTTTCAGGCACAGAAATGACTTTAAACATACTTATTTTAGTTGAAAAAGTCATAATTCACATCCAACAGTCATTTAGAGTAAAAAGATTAAATGTTAAAATTTCATCATTATAGACCATTTCGGGAACGTTCGACATGTCCGGAGTCATCGTTTTTCATCAGAAAAATGATTTTTTGGACTGTACCAAAAATGATTCAAAATGTCAATTGGATCGTGCCTCATGTTGAATACCCACTTTTTAAACCCTCACAGTGACCAAAATTGACATTTTTACAGAGTTTTGCTTATTTAAAAGCTTC